>NW_012103521.1:181947-310345 GCF_000951045.1 Mandrillus leucophaeus
TAACTGTATAGTTACAGGTTAATAATATATATTATTAGATATTATATATATATTTTTAACCTTCCCACCAGGAAAAGGAAATTCAAGTCCTTATTTCATCTAGTACCATATGTAGGTTTTTGCAGTCAAGAATTATCTAAAAAGTTTGTATCAAAAATAATTTTTTATCCAGTCACTAATGTTTATATTGTTATACTTTTCATGGTGACTTTCAGAGGCTGAGTAGTATTCGGAGCATATACTTTTATGCTTCTTAATCTCTTGATGTTATAATCGATGTAATTTTGTTACTTTGCTTTTCAAGATTTCTCGTAATTCCCCAATACTTCCCTTCTTAAAAAATCTTCACTTGTTTTTTATTTTTCCCCACCTTTACTTGTATTGTCTTTTCCATTTGAGTATTTCCTTAGTGCTCATACTGTGGCAAGAATACAGACATCAGAGAGCAGTAAATGAGGCACAGTTACAGTGTGTAAAGGCATTTCTTGGAGGGTCATTTCATTAATACAGTAATGCCAGAGCTGCCCAGAGAGGGCGGATATGCAATGTGTCTCGTGATACTGAATTTAGCCATTTGCTCTTTTCTTCATTTCATCTGGAGGCCCCAAGAGCTAATCATTATTGGAAATGGGCTGCTTTGCTAACAGGAGCATATCTTGACATTCCCTGGTGGAGTTGCATCTTTGAATTAGCTAACTGTTTATGTTTCTTCTGGGATTTTTGCTTACTTTAACTTAATCTTACAATCAAGTTCTATGCCTGTACTTGCTTGGATTTGAGATTCTCTACCTTGTTCAGTCGCTATTACTAAAGGCATCAGTTCAAAATGAAGTTTGTCGAACCGGATAGGTAACATTGCCTTGCTGAACCTGATTTCTTCATCTATAAAACTTGTGGATCATAATTCCTATGACTCACTCTCAGAGTTGAATCATATCAAAAAATTTATGTATAATAGCGGTGATAGCAAAGAACTTTAAGCTTTATGACATTGGCACTGACCAACCAGGAAGGACACTGGCTTTAAACGGGGACAGAGTTCTGAAGGGCCTCTGCTGTGCAGGATGTAAATCCTTTAGTTACTTAATATTGTAAACTTGAGAGGAGTTTTCAACGGAAGAGCTAAGACAGCCACAGTTGGTGGCATTGCTGTAGTAGGAAGGGGACTCCAGGAAGTAGCTATGTAACAATCAGATAAGAGAGTATTTCAATATTTTAACTACTGCTTCAGTGACAAATATGTCACTCTTATGAGTACTCTGCAAATTTTAGAGTGCTACATTATTTCATAGGACCTATAATGCTTTGATCTTGATTTTGCTGGTAAATAACAATAAAAGGTTTTTATATCATTTGCCAACTATCACCTGGTTGACAGCAACTCTGAGTTGCCATCAGTTGTGCCATTGATTATGCTGTTTATGCATTTTGTGCTCACTGTGGTTAAAATCTGAATAAAATTACATCTCATAATCAATGAAATACCAAATAGTAATACTTTAATAGCACCTTGTAATCTATAATATAAAATGTAATTATCCATGCCAGTCAATCTTGGGTCATTAAATTAGCCTAACCAGAACAAGAATCATGCTATACGATTTTTGGTTGTTACTTTAATACAATTTGATGTATTTGCATAAATTACTTGATTTTTTTTTTACTGAGTGCTTACTATGTGCCAAGCTTATTCTGAGTCCTGAGGACCTAGCAGTAAGCCAATAGAGTCCCCAACTTCAGGCAGCACACAGCATAAAGACATTCTAGTCATAGCTTTTAAATTATATTTCTGTGTGTGATAAATACTAAGGACATGTAGGTTGGTCCTGGGTACAATGAGAGTATTTCAATGGGGACTGTTCTTTGGTAAGGTCTAATCAGGATTATAATTGTGCTCTGTGAAGCCCTAGGAGGCTTTGCAAATGCATCTTAGTGGCTACTAGGGCAGTGGCCAAAAGATTAGAGCCACTTTCTTTTTTTCTTTTCTTTTTTGTTTTTGGAGACGAAGTTTCACTCTTGTTGCCCTGGCTAGAGTGCAGTGGCATGATCTTGGCTCACTGCAACCTCCGTCTCTCAGGTTCAAGCTATTCTCCTGCCTCAGCCTCCCAAGTAGCTGGGACTACAAGCCTGAGCCACTACACCCAGCTAATTTTGTTGTATTTTTAGTAGAGACAGGTTTTTGCCATATTGCTTAGGCTGGTCTCGAACTCCTGACCTTAGGTGATCCACCCATCATGGCCTCCCAAAGTGCTGGGATTACAGGCATGAACCACCATGCTCGGCTGATTCACTTTCTAAACCAGAGCATATGTACTCTGTGAGTAATATTTCACTGGAAGACAGAGGTTTTCTGCTAAAATGTAAAGTTAGAAAACCATTGATCTGGTGGACAAAGCACTACATCTCAGCATGAAAATGTTTAAATTTCCATTTCTACTGCCCATTTATAATTTAACTTCAAATAACCAAACCACGTCTAAACACATGACTGACAAACAAATGATTCCACATTATCTTGATCCTAGCTTTTAGTTAAACGGTAAGGAAAGCTATGTAAATTGTTCTGTTCAGGCTGCTGTGCATGCAATATCCTTCATTCCATGCTGTGATTACAAAAATTTAGGAACTATCCTGTATCTACTGATGTATAAGTTCCCATGTTTTTTCTCCTTTGGGAAGCATAGAAAAATATCATTATCATAATGATAATCACAGTATGTTCTGAAGTTGTGATATGCCCTTTATAGTACATTAATTTTCATTTAATTCCAATTAAAACTCTGAGTTATGCTTTATGGAGGTTCAGGACTAAATAGTTTATCCGTGGTGACAGTGCTGAGCTGCCATTTTAAGCCAGTTTTAAATATAGATTTTTTCTAATAATCATTATTGGTATCAAATTATGCCATGCTACTTCTCTACATCAACTCTCTTTATACTAGACATTGTAGGATTAAGGGGGTGAGGGGATGGGAAGAGGTGTGCACTTCTCTGAGGCAGGCAAAGGTACGCATGTGGGTGAGAAATTGTTGCATACATATAACCCGATGCACTAAGACAATAAACCTACTTACAAGTAAATAAGCATTTGTTCTAAGAACTAATACATTACACAGACTTCTTATTAAAAAAAAAGAATTTTTGCATATTCCACTAGTTGTGAAATGCTACCATTAAAGTACTCAGAGAGATGTGTATAAATAAAATAACTAGTATACCATGGCAGGGTAGATAGCATATGTTACTCAGACTAAAGGGGCTGACAAATCTATGCAGGCAGACCAACCTTCCTGGCTAAGAACCAGGAGTTACGCTTGTTACAGAACTCTCAAGGGTACCATGCAATCAGAGGTCACAATCGAGGCAACAGAAGCAATGTCACCATATCAGAGAATGGGCCAATTCAGACTTGGTCCCTGACAGTCACTGAGGTCAAGGCTTGCAGCAAATAATTGTGTTAAATAGGAATATTCCCTATACACTTTTAGAACTGTCATCTGAACAAACAAGTCCAGGTCATCTGTAGGTTAAATCTAAGATACTTTCCTGGTACTTAGAGTTTACTTTCTAGTCTTAATCCCTGACAGTTTTTAATCTTATAACTATAACTTTCTTTTGATCAAGTAGATGCTTAATAAATTTTTGTTGTCTGACCTTAATAACAACAACAAAACAAACCTTCATAAATGTATGCATTTGTAACTTAATTGCATTTTTATTATTTGGTCTTAAATGTTATTTAAATATTATATAAAATTAAGATTACAGTGGTAATATGATTTAAACTTCATAAATTAAGTATAAAGTACATTATACTTAAAATAAGAAAAATAGTTTTATATTAAAATTAAACAATTTCAAATTTTATCAATTACCTATTTATATATCATAGCATGCACCTTATATATATGCAATTAAATTCAAAAAAGTAATTTTTGATAAAATACACAAAATTTACAAATAGTAGTAATATGTAGCAAAAGATGTGTTTATAAATAGGTAGCTGAAACATCCATTTAAATCAAAGAGCAGAAATAAAATAAAGGTGGAATAAAATTGTATTTATGTTTATATGAGACAGATAATGCACAACATTAGTTCACACTTTCTTTAACAACAATTTGAAATTTATGAATCATTACCACCACTTTGATAGAAACCTCAGATCACACTTGAAAATTTACTTTATTCATATTTTTATTCTAGGCTGTTAATTTAATAATAAATGTTTAAAAATCTCTAGTTATGCTATAATTTTTGTTATTGCTATAATTTAAATACTTAAACTTTATTATTTTGGTAGAAATTTTATTTCTGTACATTTTTTTCACAAATCATTCTTAGAATATATTCTAGGGGTTCTCCTTTTGTTCAGATAAATGCTAAGAAGAAAATCAAGAGTTTGATGCTTTGTTTTATTTTACATTAATTTATATTTTACTTTTGAAAATCCTTACCTTTAATATTTAAACTAAACACATACACACACATTTTCAAGATATAATTCCATATGAAACACACAGTAAAACAAATTATAAAATTGTAAGAGTGGAATTGGCAAGAGTTCAACATTCAATTGAAGAAGAGTGAAATTCTATCTTTCTGAGTGTATAATTGGTATATTATCAATAAAAATGTGTAATCCTTATGAGTAATATGGCATATCACATTCTAAAACAGTATCTAAAATAATACTTTCTCACTGTTTAATCAATTCTATAGTTTTTATTTGTTTAGTTTATAATCATTCTTTAAAATGTATGAGATCAATACTGAGAATTTCTTTTGTTTGATAAATCATATTATCCTTATGAAAAGTGTAAACCTCAGCTTAGTTTAAATATCTCAGGCTAAGTGTCAATTTCAGAGGCTTTTCTTAATATTTACTTTTTTAAAATCATATTTTTAAGTTTAGTTCTTATATATTTTAATCCATAGCTTTATTAACTGTACAAGGAGAAAAAGTATCAAACGTATGTTAAACATTAAAACTGCTATTTTAAGGAAATACTTCTTGACCTCATTAAAATAATTAACGTTTCATAACATTATATTTCACATCCAAGTTATAGAAAAGCAAAAAAAAAATTATCAAAACAAACTACAGTCAATTACATTTTCAGATCAGCAAAATGCACTTGTAAGAGTCTTCCTTTCCCTAATCCAATTGCCAAGGGCATTTTAACAGCTCAGATAGGTGGCTAGAAATATTCTTGCCATATTGTCTGAAATGTACAGGTCTTTTGTAGTTATTGCTCTTCAATAACTTTCAACTTTCTGTAGTTATAAATATTAATAAATTTTAGATTATTACACTCACATACAGAAACATACACATACACATCTATATGTATAAATTTAATGTATAATTTTTAACGTCACTTGTTTTCAAACTATTCTGGTGAGTTATTCAAATGGTACTATTATTATATGCAATGTATTTACTTATTTATTTTATAATCTCAGTTATCATAAATAACTGGAAATGAGGAATTGCACCGCAAGTTAATCTTTTAGAGATATCTGGTCATAAAATCAATGATTTCATAGTTTTAAATATGATGAATAAATAAAAGCTAATACATTTCAAGTTTTTTACATATTTAAGATACATTATTCCACTTTAAAAGAAAGAATTTCAGTCGAACTGTCTTCTACTTCTTTAATTCTATGGTATTTGACTTGTTTCTAAAATTATCTGAGTTTCGCACTCTAAGACCTGGGTCACAACCTTATTTAGGGACAGGAAATAGTTATCAGGTCACCAAGTGGTCAAATGAAAAAGGATTTGAAATGCTTCAGCACTTAGGACTCTATTCATTGAACTGATTGACTTCTACACTGTTTAAAGTTTGAAATTTCTTTGCTGGAACTAGTCAGGTTATACCTACATGTAATTTTAAGAAAAGTCTACATAGAACATAAATAGATTATAAGAGTATAACAGTAAACAAACAACCTTATATGTCTATAAAAAGTAAGCATCTTTAAGACATGCTCAGGTATTTTAATTAAGACCTTACCTGAGCTTAATTCCCTTGGCAGTTGGGTGCAATAAAATTATGTATAGAAGCAAAGGGAAGGAAAAATTATTTCTTTATGCTATGTTTCTTCTAAAGTGGATTAAAAACTTGTCATGGTAATTTAGCAGCACACTGAATTTTCATACAGGATAAAATCACATAATTATTCCTGTGCTAATAATGATTAACCAAAGCCCATGATATTTTATTTTTACATATTTATATGCACTTTATTTTATTTCAAGTGACTATACTCTAGGTATGATAATGGAACTGAAAAAAATAAAGGAAAATTTGGGGCAAAATGTGTAAATATTTGAGTTGAGCTACTCAGCATAAGATCAGTTTTGTTGGAGTTGACAGTCATTACTGATAATTAAAATGATCTCTTTTTTTTTTTCCCCAGTCTACAAGGCATGTAGTGTCAGGGATTTTAGACAAAGAGAAACTTGTCACCGGAAAAAAAACACTTCAAAAATGTATGAAAAGTGATCGAAGAAAATTAATCCAAAGTACTGCTTCAATAACTCACTTTCCAAAGTTCGGAAGCCTACAAATAGGACATCATGAAAACTATACCAAATACAAGTGTGCTATATTTGCAAATACTTTTCTATATGATTACTAAAACTTGAGAAATTGTTTTGTTCTACAAATGTTGAAGGAAAGAATCCTGTCATTGATGGACAGAAGGTTAGAAAATTAGGCACAGATTTTATTTTTAAGTTTTATTTTATAATAAGAAACTAGGCCATTAAAACTATGTAACCAAAGCTGGAGTGCGTGCACTGGAAGGCCCCTGCAGTCTTTTACAACTTTTCAGAGGCCGCGGTTGTGAACTGGGTTTGCACTCTGCCAGCAGAGCAGCTCTGACCCATGGAGAGCACTCCTTCAGATCAACACTGCCTCGGGCCTTTCTGCTTTCTCCAAGAAGTCTTACATTTCAGGCATCAAGTTGAATTTCTTCTGGAGATGATTAACCCAAACCCATGACAGATTTTTTCCAAGATATCCAACCCCTTATGTTTATTTTATCCTGGCTCTTTTTTGGATGTACTGGACACAAGTAACCTACTCATTTTACATGTTAAAGGGCTGGTGGAGAGCCATTAATTCCCTTAAAAATGAGAAAATATTTCAATGTGTGGGCCTCTATTGTGTGAGCTCACATTAGCTACATGATTTAGAATTTTAAGAAAGATGTTTCTCCTTTATGATAGAATTTTTTAAAGCATTTCATCACATCTCATGATAGGGATCTTACACTTTTGGGGAAATGCATTCTCGTGGTGTATTAAAAAACAAAATGTTAGAAGGCTCAGTTACTATTTCCATAAGCCCAGTTTGCAGGGCTTTCAACTAACCTAAATCTTGGCACATACAATTTTAGTTAATAGTCAAACAAAAACATATAAAAGGATCTACTCTCCTTCTAATCTACCAACCCCTGTCATTGTTTCCATTTCTTCAACATTTTTTTTTCTTAACTTGGGTGAGATCAGTTGTAGAAAAATAATTCAGGTGTTTTTATGTCCTCAAACTATTTCAAACTCAGAGATGACTGGATGACTTTTTTGAACATGACCATTAATATTTTTTAAAACAGAAACTGTTTTTCTTCTTTGAAGAAATGGCACAAAAGGGGAAGATTTTCATTGCTTTTGGGGGAATATATTCAAATATTAAGAACTTAAGGTTCCAGTTGCAATGGGATTTTTATTATAAACATTTGAGTTAAGTTTAAACATTTTAAACAATAAAATACTTCAAATATATAAATTACTGACACTTACATATAACAATAGAAAGGCTTTCTCAATATTTCAATAATATATTCTAATATTAACAGAAATATATCAAAGAAAAATACATGAAAAAATAAGGGATATTTTAATACAGGATTTTGGTTTCAATACAAAACCTGATAAAAAGGCAAGCAGTTTAAGGGAAGGTATAAATTCTCATTTAACTTTTCTTGCCAAGAATGAGTATTCATTTCATCAGATGGAAATATATATATATGTACATGTGCAGATTCCTCACAATGAGATAGGAGAGTAGCTTAAATGTATAAACTAGCACAAACACAGATAAGTCCATTTGAACATAAGTGTGTCATTCAAAAGTTGCAATTCTGACAAACTGATACTGAGTTTAGCATTTGTGTGATGATAAAATGTTGACTCTATGGTACATAAGTTTTAAATTCTTAAAATTAAATCTAAATGTTATTTATAATAATTCACTTCACTAATGTTCAAATAGTATTTGATATAATCATTTCTCTTTAAATAGAAAAATCTCATACACAATTTAAGGTCATTGGTACAAAGAACCATAGGCTATGTTTTGGAAAATTTCAAAAGATAATTTTATTTCCCTATAATATTGATAAACGCTTCAAAATTGTTTTAAACATACATCCTAGAATCACAAGAATTAAAGAAATATATTCGCTCTTCCAGGTCAGCAATTCTAGAAGGGATGGTTTTTCTATTCTTCATGACAAATATTGCAATATAAATTTTATCTTTATAAAGCATATATCAATATCTGAATCAAAATATTTTATCTCTAAGTCGGGGATAAAAACTAAGTTAATTTTTATAATTAGATTTATTACTGGAATGTTTAAAGATATCAGTTTCTTCTTTAATTCATGCTTCAATGGGCTACCTAAGTTCAAGACCTTATACAGGGTGAAGAAAAGAAATGACATGGGATACTATATATACTGGGGGTGGTAGGTTAATGCCAGAAGTGTGACTGATTGATTGATTGACATCACCTTGAGATATGTGGATTAAACCTGCTTATCAAATTTGTCCAGCTAAAATTTAGAGTAGAATAGATCATTTATCAGAATCTACATCTTATCTATCAAGTATTTGCATTTACCATTACCAAGAAAATTCCTTTCCATTGAAAATTTATTGTCTAAGCAGAATAATAAATTTCCCCAACACACACAAACATACCATACTTTAAAATGTAATATTTCAAAATGTATCCAGTTACTATAATTAAATTCTAAATTTTAACAAATTTCATTGCAAATGGCTACTGTTCCTAATAATAGCAATAGTTAAGTTCAATACATTCATTGAATTTGTGTGTATTAAGTACTGTTTTCAGCATTTTACATGTACTAATTCATTTACTCAACTCTGTGAGTTAAGCATTATTTATCTCATTGCCAAATTCAAAAATGAGGAAATGGACAAAGAAATGTATGGGGGTCAAGTCATATCCCTAGCAAGGGGCAGAGTTGAAATTTAAACCTAATTGTCTTGCTCCGTAGCCCACTCTCCTAACCATTAGGTTGAACTATCATTTTTTTTAATTAAAATAATGATCTTGAGAAATCTTGCAGAAGGTATTGAAGTTTTAGGGAAAATATGTGGGATCCCCCAGTTCTATAAAATTTTCATGGAAAAGATTATTTTTTTGAGAAACATAAAAACACATATTGATGTTAGTATAGTACCCCTTTCCATTCTTTCAGAAAAATGTTTCAGAAGCTATGAAACCTTAAAATGAAGGGACAATGTTTATAATGATTAAGTTTTTCAGGGTCCACAACCTCACAGTTGGTCGAGCTTCAGTAGGAAATGATTAAATAAATTCCAAAGTGTGCTAAATAGATCTCAGAGGTGGTTGAGACAGTAGAACTTATAGCTTGAATGTGAACACTGAATGAGTTGTAAGTTTAAGTTGGAAATAGGCCAGTATCTGACTTTGAGTAATAGCAATTGGCAGGAAGAGTGTTTCTGAGAATCCAAAGATTTTTTTTAAGTCAGAAATGTTTATTAATTCAACAAACACTTATTGAGTGCCTAGTATAGATGAATCTAATACAGTTACTATGTTCTGAGGATGGGAGGAAGCAGAAATATGATTAAGATTTGATCCCTGACCTTGAAAAGATTACCAGTTGGGAGGAAATAGATAAAAACATAGACACAAACGATGTTACAGAGACATGGACAAAGGCCTGTGGGAGGCTTGGTGTACTAGGAATGACTTGCAGATGAAATGGCATTTATCTGAAGGATAATGTCATTGTGAAGGATAAGCGGAAGTGTCGGATGGAAAGGTGATGAGGGTCATTTCAGATAAAGGAAATAGTATAAAGGTTTGCAGAGCAGGACATTTTAGAAAGAACACAGTTTATCATAGTTGGGGATATACTGAAGTATTTTAGTATAATTAAGGAATATTTCAGGAGATGAGGAGGAAAGTTACAAGGTGATGGTAGAAAAGTGGACTAGGAACAGTAAGTGAAGGGCACTGGATATGAAAGACTGGAATTCATACTAGGGGAAACAGAAAGGCACTGCACTATTTTCAACAGCAGTGTGCCATAAGCAGTGTTATGCTTTGTAAAGACATTGCAGTAAAGAAGTAGATGATAGCATTTTCAAGACTGAGAGATTTGTGGATATTACAAAAGACACTATTTACAATATTTCAAGGCAAGAGACACTGAAGTCAGTGGGATATGTGAAGGTAGTGCTTGTATTTAGGGAATGAGAGAGAAAGAGAGAGAACAGAATTAAGAATGATTTTGACTTTCTAAATTGAGTAAGTGGTTAATGATACTATTAACAGACACAGGAAATAAAAATAATCAAACAGGTGGTCAGAGTGGAATTAATATAATATACTTTAAGGTATAAATCAAAAGAGGAAGGATAGAGGTAGATATTCGGTTGTTATTGCCTGCAACCATAGGCTACATAATAGAATTAGGTATTCTATCTTGATCTTTCCATTGTGTCATAGGAATAGGTGTGTTGTACACTCCTACAATATTTTGTTTGCCCATTTACATAGGTTTCTCAACTGGACTCAGAGGCTGTTTATTTTTATTTTTTTAAGTCAGAGACTATGTAGTACTCATTTTTGTATCCCTATATTCATCTTTGTATCCCTGGTATTGAGTAGAGAATGAGGTCATATATAAACAAAATTCTACATAATATTCATATTTAATCAACAGGAATAGATGAAGAAGATAATTAAAAAGGAGTGGTCCCAGGTAAATAGAAGAACCAAGAGAGAATGGAAGTGAAGATATAAGGGACTAAGACAAATTATGGGGAGAATGATGAATGAAATACTGAAGAAGATAAGTAGAATGAGGATAGAAAAGAGGTTTCTGAATTCAGTAACTAAGAGACAAACACTGATTACTATAATGAATGTAATTTGAGTAGAATGTACACCATGAATAACTTTATTAAGAGGATTGTATATCAGCTTATAAATGTCAATGTGTCTCTCTTACTAGGCTTATCTTCTGAGGTATAAACTGGTATTTACTTGTGCCTCCCATCTCAAGGACAGTGGAAGAAAATGAAAGCTCAAAAGTAAGTTTTGAAAAAATAAAAAATGCAGAATAACTAAAGGTGAGGAATAAAGACACTGATTAGACTGCCTAAGAAGGTTGGCAAGGATTAAAGACAGATGAATGGGATAGTGGTCTGAGGAGGAGGTAGAATAATATTTTCAATGACAGCATTACAGCTTGTCTACATATTTATTTTAACAAACTAAGGTAGATGATGGAGACAGAAATTTAAGAAACAAATGACAGGAGATAACTAAATATGGGATCACCACGGAAGATCATCATGGATCAGTAGAACAACATCCAAAGAAAGAGGAAAATTTTAGCTATAAAAAGGAAATGGGACATCAATTGCTAAGAGAGAAGAAAAGAATGTGATAGAAAAATTTTGAATGATAATGGAAATAAAAATAATAATTGCTGTCACATACTGAGCACTGCTTACTACTGTAAACAGTTCTCTCACTCCTCACAACATCTCTCTGAGATACATATTATTCTTCTCATTCCATAGGTGAGATGCAAGTTGAACATACTCATACTTGGTAACCATGATTTATGTGCTGTTTTTCCACCTACATCTCCATATCTATTATATTCTCCCTGGTCTAAGTTACCATCTCGGTGTCAAACCACTGCCATGATCTTTTGACTGGTATTGTGTTTACTCTTGTTTCCTTCCTATTAATCCTTCACACCATATGTTCCATAATTGTTACTTGGAAAACAAATCTGACCATTTTATCTTTTGCTTACAATCCTATAGTGGCTGTTATCATTGGAATATAGAAAGTCAAATCCTCAATATGGACTAAAAAGGACAGACTAAAATTGCTCTGTGCCTTACCAATTTCTCCAGCTTCATCTCACTTCTTGTTCTCTGGCCATACCAACCTTCTTTCAGTTCTTTGAATGGCCCAGGCTAACCCAGTCTTCAAAGTCTTTCAATAGGACATGCCTTAGTCTGAAATAGTCATTCTGCACAACCTCCCCTCTTGCCTAGTTACTTTTACTCAGCCTTCAAACTCAGTCCAAGTGTCACTTCTTCCCTCATGCCTCTGGGCTAGATTCATAATGAGCTTCCCTCCACAGAGCTTTACTCAGTTGTGTTATACACTTACATGAAGTATTTATGTTGCCCCCCGCTCCCCAATCCCTGCTTCTAGATAGTGAACTGTATTACACGTGGTTTGTGTTTATGTCATTGATCACTGTACCCTCATCTTTTTCCACAATGCCAAACTCAAAGCAGAAATTTGATAAACATGTACTGGTAGAATAAATAGGGAAGATAAGGAATTAAATTGTAGTTAATACATTCTAAAGGTGAGCTCATTCTTGTAGCTTTTATACATTTTTATTCAATTTACCCAATGACTTTATGTGGTGTATATTACTTGTTCCAATTAATTGACGAGGAAAATCAAGTATAGAAAGGTTAAGTAACTTAACCAAAATCACATACGTTTGGACTAGAGTCAAAACTCCGTCTTATATAATTCCAAATTGGTGAATACGATTTTTATTCCACCACTGCTGTATAGATAGCAAAAATAGAAAGAAATGTAAGACTCATCCAAAACAAAACAAAAAAAACGACCAAAAACCATTTTAGGCATAAGTAATTTGACGCACAGTTTAAAAAACCCAAAGCATAATGTTATTGTTACCATGACTACACATATTATAGACCCATCCAAAATTCTTATTATTGTTAAAACCCCTGAACCAAGCCAATGATTATTTAGATTTAACCACATAGTAGAACTTCTTTGCTTTTTATTAATTCCTGTCTCCTAGATTTTATCTGGAAGTCTTTTTCTTCTGCCTGAAGAACACTCTTGAGTATTTACTTTATAATTGATCTGATATACTTGAATGTATTGGTAGCAAATATACTCTTTTTTCTCCCTGCTCAGAGACTGCTCATGGTGTTCTGTCATCATAGAATGTTTATTCTCTAAGCCTGTGTGAGCTGTCGTCTTGAGATCTCTTTTCACTATCATCATGAAATTCCTTTGCTTCTTTCTCTTGCTGGATCTCATTCATTTTTATTGGTTTACCACTTCAGTGGAGCAGTTCCCTCAGTAGCTTTCTGAGTAAGGTTGCAAGGGAAATAAATTAAGACTTAGCATGCTTTTACATTCTTACATTTTATTAATAGTTTCCCTGTTTATATAATTTTAGATTGGAAATAATTTTTTCTAAGAATGTTGAAAATACTGTTCTATTGTTTTCTAGGGTCCAAGGCTACTGTCGAGAAATTCAATATATTTTAGATAACTGATCCATTGCAAGAGATCTGGTTTTCCTTTTGGAGGACTTTGAGGTTCGTTTCATTGTCGTTGGTTTTATGACATTTTTCAAATATGTGCCAAAAAGATTGGTTTATTTTCATTCATTTTCCTAACATGAATTTTATGTTTTTGATTGGTTTTATGACATTTTTCAAATATGTGCCAAAAAGATTGGTTTATTTTCATTCATTTTCCTAACATTTAGTGGGCCCCTTAATCTGGAAAATGGTCCTTTAGTTTTGGAAAAATTTTTTGGAATTATTTCTTTGATAATTTTCTTCCGTCTGTTTGTTGTTGACATTGCTGCTATTCTCTGTTTCTGGATCTCAGATTTTTGTTTGTTTGTTTGTTTGTTTTTGTTTTGAGATGTAGTCTTGCTCTGTCACCCAGGCTGGAGTGCAGTGGCGTGATCTTGGCTCACTACAGCTTCTGCCTTCTCGGGTCCAAGTGATTCTCTTGTATCAGCCTCCCAAGTACCTGGGACTAAAGGCACACAGCACCATGCCCAGCTTTTTTTTTTTTTTTTTTTTTTTTTTTTTTCGTATTTTTAGTACAAACAGGGTTTCACCATGTTTTCCAGGCTGATCTAGAGCTATTGGCCTCAACCATCTGGCCTCCCAAAGTGCTGGGATTACAGACATGAGCCACTGCTCCCGGCCTGGATCTCTGAATATTTATCAAATGTTGGACCTCCTGAACTTACTCTCTATTTATATTTTCTTTTGTGTGTTATTCTAGCATTTTGTATTTTTTGCTCTGGTTTCTGGGAGATTTATTTAACACTATCTTCTGCCGACTTTTTTTTTTTTTTAATTTCTGCTATCATGTTTTACTTTCAGAGATATTTTTGGGGCTCTGATCTCCCTTTTTCTTATTATAGCATCTCATTCTATTTCATGGACATACCCTTTTTTATGTCTATGAAAATATTGATGGTATTCTTGAAGATGTTTTTCATCTGGTATCTTTATTATGCTTGTTACTTTTTTCTCTAATTTTCATGTTATATGTTTTCTTTAGTTTGTTTAACGATCATTATTTGTGGACTTATCTTTTAGAGTGGGGGTCTATAAAGTTGATAGGAAACTGCATAAATGGGCAAACCCTACTGTCTGAGAGCTTCACCTAAAGGTGACTTACCTGAATTCTATATTGAAATACCTGATGTCAGTTTTTAGATGTTTCTTCTTGCACTGATAAGAATCTTCAGAAAGACTCCTCTTCTAATCTCTTGCCTGGAGACTAAAGGCATGGTGCTATGGTCTAAATATTTGTGTACCGCCAAAACTCATATATTGAAACCCAAACCCCCAATGTGATGGTATTTGTAATGGGGTCTTTAAGGAAGTAATTAGGGTTAAATTAGGAAATGAAGGTGGGACCCTCATGATGGGATTACCAGTCCTGTAAGAAGAAGAGAAAGACTTTCTCTCACTCTCTTTCTGTGTCTCTGTGTGTGAGTGTGTGTGTGTGTGTGTGTGTATCTGTGTGTGTATGAGAGATTGCTTGTGTAGTCTCTAGCTTTCTGAGTGCATGCATGCACATGTAAGGATATGGCAAGCAGGTGGCTGTCAACAATCCAAGACAAGAGCCCTCAGCAGGAATTGAATTAGCTAGAACCTTGATGTTGGACTTCCCAGTCCGCAGATTTGTGAGAAATAAATTTCTGTTCTCTAAGGCACCCAGACTATGGTATTTTGTTATGGGAGCATGAGTTCACCAGGACACATATATCAGCATTCTGGGAGTTAATTAGAAGAATGGCCTAGGGCCTTAGCATTTAATATGCTTCCTATAATTACTCTTAGTTTTAACAAGACACCAAGAATCTCAAATAACCCTGGTATTCTCAAACACAGAGATTGTATTTACAGAATTAAAGTTAATGTTAAATTTACAGAATTTTATTACAGAATTAATGTTAAAAATGTTGTTGAGGTAAGACAAATATATGTATTTTATCTAATTTAATTTATTTGTTTATTTTTGAAACAGAGTCTTGCTTTGTCACCAGGCTGGAGTGCAGTGGCACGAACTCGGCTCACTGCAACCTCTGCTTCCCGGGTTCAAGCGATTCTCCTGCCTTAGCTTCCCCAGTAGCTGGGACTACAGGTGTGCACCACCATGCCAGCTATTTTTTAATTATTATTATTTATTTTTAGTAGAAATGGGGTTTCGTCATGTTCATCAGGGTGGTTTCAATCTCTTGAGCTCGTGATCCACCCACCCCGGCCTCATGAAGTGCTGGGATTACTGGTGTGAGCCGCTGTACCTGGCCAATATATTTATTTTAATACCCACTTCATCTCATATCACGAGGGCCTAATTCCATCAATTCCCAAACCTTTGACATAGAGACAGTTCTCATATTTTCCCATTGCTGGTTTAAGCTTTTGCTTTCTCTTTATTACTCACTTATTTACTTTCTAGCCTAAAAAGCTCTATTGCTGTTGCCCTTTCCTAATATTCCCATATTTGCTCATCTATATCTTAAAAAATCCTCCACAGAAATTTTAGGGAGGTTTTCAGCTGCATCATTTTTATCCAGAAGCCATTAGATTCTCGTTTAATTTTCAAAATATCATGAGAAGTAAAGGCTAGTATTCTGATTTTGCAATTGAGAAAACCAGGACATGGAGTACATAGCTAGTGAGTGTCTATGCAAGATTTAACACAAGACTTTCTCAGTCTAAATCCAATGTTACTTCATTATCTCATGTAGCCTAGTTTAGATAAAAGGGAAATATTCTTAAGGTTGACAAACTTTCCAAGATGTTGTTATAATTCTCTGAGACTTTGATAGAATTTCTAGCTATTCCAGAAATATAGAAAGTGTCCTATGAGAGGTAGATGGGTACCTGATACAGATGACAGAGAAGTTTCTTACAATGGGCAAGGGACAAAGGGGTGCCATGGACTTCACCAAAGTTACTACTTTCTCTGTGAAGCTTTGGCTCAGGAACCCAGGTGCCTTCACTCTTCATCTTTGTGGCTGTCCAGGAAAGCATCAATTGGGGAAGTGGGTGGTATGAGTGCTTTGCTTTCATTTCTGAAGGAGGAAGTTTTGTTAGATATAAACTTTTGTGGTGGAAGATATTTTATTTTAGCACTTTGAAGCTACCACTACATTATTGCATTAGTCAGCTTGGGTTGCTATAACAAAATACCACAAAGACTGGGATGCTTAAAGAACAGAAATTTATTGCTCACAGTTGTGGAAGCTAAAAGTCCAAGACCCAGGTGCTGGAAGATGTGGTTTCTTCAGAGGCTTCTCTCCTTGGCTTGCAGATGGCCACCTTTTCTTTATATGTGCTTGCCTCTGTACCCACACGCTCCTGGTGTCTCTTCCTCTTCTAAAAAGGACATTCATTCTATTGGATTATGGACCCACCCTTCTGACTGAATTTCATCTTTATTACCTCTTTCAGTCCCTAACTCCAAATACAGCCAAATTGGACATGAAGGCTTCAACCTACAAATTTTTGAAGGACACAACTCAGTCCATAACAATTATCTTCTGGCTTTAATTGTTTCTTTGAAGAAGTTAGCTTTATTACTGATGCTTCTTTGAAGATAATGTATCTTTTTCTGTGGCTCTTATTAAAATTTCTGTCTTTGTCTTCGGTTTTAGCAATTTTATGATGATATGCCAAGATGTGGTTTTTATTGTATATATTTTCTTTACGCACATTAAGTTTCTTGCATTTACAACTTCAGCTTTTTCTTCACTTTTCGTAAATATTCAACCGTAAATTCTTCAAATGTTACTTGTACTCCACTACCTCACACTTCTCTTTATTGGATTCTAAATGTATTTCAGTTCACTAATTCTCTTTTCAGTTTTGATTAATCTGTAGCTGAATCCATCCATTGGATTTTTAAGTTCAGTCGTGGTTTTAAGTTATAAACTTTTGATTTGGATATTTTTATAGGTTTAATATCCTACTGAAATTCTCAGTTTCTTCGTCTATATCCTCAAAGATACTAAGTACATTTATTTTAAAATCTCCATTATCTAAAGTCTCATTGACTCTATTTCTATTGTCTATTGTATCTCTTGTTCAATAACAATGTCTCATCTCTTTCCATGTCTATTTTTCACTGTGTGCCAGGTATTTTATAGGAAAAGTTGTGGAGATAAAAACAAGTCTAGAATTATATTATCTATTTTTGGAGATGATTTACTTTTGTTTCAGGTAAGAGGCTAGTGAAAAATCTATTTCCAGTTGACCTAGGCAAGTAACATCAAAAATTTTTCTCAGCTTCTCAGCTCTTTGGATTTCCTTCTTGATTTATAATTCCTTACTTGTTAGTTCTCCAATGACTTCAATGAAATTTTTAAAAGAAAAATTTTCCAGTTTTTGTAGTTGTTCTCTGAAGTATGGTTGATCAGAATTACATAGTCCTCTATTATGAGACGTGGAAGTACTCTTATTTTTTAATAAAAAGTACACAGCTACATAAGGTCCATTTCAAAAAACTCTAAGAGCTCTGAAATCTCTTCCTATTTAAAAATTTAACCATATACATATCTCATCTATATATATACATACATATATGTTATATATATTTATACCTGGGATATGAAAATTATATATACATATACTATGTGCATATACTATGTATATATAATTTTTATATATAATTTTTATATATACATAGTATATACGAATCCTTATTTTTTTATACATATGTATAAAAAGTGTATCTATGTATAAATATATATGTTATATATATATATGTATATATAATTTTCATATCCCAGGTATAAATCCTGATTTTGTTAAGAACATGTTTGTGCATGTATACACTTGTACTAAGAAAATATCTTCATTTTATGTATTTTCTTTTTTCTTTATTATATGATGTAAGTTTTACTGACTTTATATCAGCATTTAAGTAAATATGTGTGTGTGTGTATATATGTATATATACATATTATATGCACATACAAATACATACTTTGGAATAGAACAAAAATATTCAATTATAGCAGAATTAGGGGGAAATACAAAAAATACAAGCTATTTATAATTGATTTGGATAAAAAAAAATAGTTGAATAGGTTGCTCTCAGATCTTAGATTGCCATTCCCTGAATCTACCTTATCCAGAGATAAATAATTTTTTTTTAAGTTATAGTTTGTTTTATGCTTCAGTGGACCAAATTCTCTAATCAGATTTTTTTCTGTGGAAAATTGAAATTTATTTCAAACCTTATATTACTAAATGGTGTGATACTGCCTAGAATATATTTAGGAAGTTTTAATTATAAGATGTCATATACATTTACTTTCTTTCTTAATCATATATTTATTGAGAGCCAACATACTACTAGCACTGCTCTAAGTGCTGAGGATATAAGAATAAACCATCCTGACATGGCTCTCCTTCCATACTATTGCTGGAGCCACAATATATAAGCAAGTAAGCAGTTTAAATTAATGAATGAGACAATAGCAAATAAATGCCACAAAATGACAGGTGTTATGAGAGAGAGGAGCTGGTAAGAGAGGAAAGGGCTACGTGAAATAGTGTTACAGGGACAGGTTCTCACACTGGATAAATGTGAAACTAAACAATAAGACAGCCATTTGTGTAAAATGCTAAGGGTACTGTTTAGGCAGAAAGAGGATGAAATACAAAAGCTACAAAATAATGAAGTGCTTATCATACTTGAGGAAAAGAAAGAGGGCTTGACAATTATAGCCCCGTAGGCCATGATAATTAATATCAAGCCCAGCTTTCATTCCAAGGACAACAGGAGGCCATGAAAAGATTTTAGATACTTAATTATATCAAGAGCTATCATATTACATTAAAAAAATAAAAACATAGCTCCTGATCTTCAATTATCTAAGGGCTTCCAACTTACATTTCAATTTTATTTAGTTTTGTTACTGACTCTTTCTCCATGTTCCTCTCTCCCTACTAAAAAAAAATCATGCAAAAATCAGATTACAAGATTTTGCTACTTTATCTTTTATTCCTTGCAAATGCAGGCAGATTTCTACTGACACTATCTTTTCCAAAAGGAATGAAGTTTTGTCTTCTATCTCAAAAGTTGCTTGTGAGAATGTCATTAATTAGTAGAGAAAAAGTACTTAGAACAGTGCCTTGTACAAATGATAAATGATAAGCAACACTAAGGAGGCTATTATATTATATGGTATATAATAATTTCCTCAGGATACTATTGAAATATAGTGAGTGGTGTTGTGAGACAGGTTAATTTTACCCTACTGATGACGTGTTGTTGCCATGGTATTCCTCACAGTATTGCCTCTGACCAAGGCACACACTTTATAGTTAAAGAAGTGTGGCAGTGGGCTCATCCTCATGGAATTCACTGGTCTTACCATATTCCCCATCATCCTGAAGCAATTCCATTGATAGAATGGTGGAATGGCCTTTCAAAGTCACAATTACAATACAAAATAGGTGACAATACTTTGCAGGCCAGGGGCAAAGTTCTCCAGAAGGCTGTGTATGCCCTGAATCAGTGTCCAACATGTGGTACTGTTCCTCCCATAGCCAGGATTCACAGGTCCGGGAATTAAGGGGCGGAAGTAGAAGTGGCACCACTCACCATCACCCCTAGTGACCCACTAGCAAAATTTTTGCTTCCTGTTCCTATGACATTATATTCTGTTGGCCTAGAGGTCTTAGGTCCAAAGGGAGGAATGCTGCCACCAGGAGATACAACAATGATTTCATTAAACTGGAAGTTAATATTGCCACCTGGCTATTTTGGGCTCCTCCTACCTCTAAGTCAACAGGCTAACAAGGCAGTTGCAGTGTTGGCTGGGGTGATTGGCCCAGACTATCAAGATGAAGTCTACTATTTTATGATGGAGGTAAGGAAGAGTATGCGTGGGAATGCTTGGGACAGGAGATCCTTTAGGGTGGCCCTTAGTATTACCATGCCCTGTGATTAAGGTCAATAGGAAACTACAGGAACCCACTCCAGCCAGGACTACAAATGGCCAAGCCCCTTCAGGAATGAAGGTTTGGGTCACTCCTCCAGGTGAAAAACCATGACCTGCTGAGGTGCTTGCTGAAGGCAATGGGATGGGTATTAGAAGTAGGACTGTGATTGTCAAGAGTATTTTCTTCTTGTTTTATTAAGAACATGTTTGTTCATGTATACACTTGTACTAAGAAAATATCTTCATTTTATTTCCTTTCTTTTTCCTTTATCATGTGCCATAAAATTTATTGACTTCACGTCAGGATTTAAGTGTTGTTAACGTTATGTAATAGCATTTAGGTTAAGGATTAGTGCACTTCTGATTGTATGAATGCTAGCTGCGTTAGGTTAGGCATTATTATGCCCTTATTATTGTCTTTATTTGAAGATTACATGTGATGTCAGGAGATGTGAATGGGTTCAAGTTGAGAAGGGATGGACTTGTGATGGTTAATACTGAGTTTCAACTTGATTGGATAGAAGAATGCAAAGTATTGTTCCTGGTTGTGTCTGTGAGGGTGTTGCCAAAAGAGATTAACATTTGAGTCAGTAAACAGGGAAAGGCAGGCCCACCTTCAACCTGGGTGGGCACCATCTAATCAGCTGCCAGCTTGGCTTGTATTAAGTAGGCAGGAGAAGATGGAAGAGAGACTTGCTAAGTCTCCCAGCCTTCATTTTTCTCCCGTGCTGGATGTCTTCTGCCCTAGATCATTGGGCTCCAAGTTCTTCAGCTTTTGGACTCTTGGACTTACACCAGTGGTTTGCAAGGGGCACTTGGGCCTTCAGTAAAAGACTGAAGACTGCACTGTTGGCTTCCCTACTTTTGAAGTTTTGAGACTCAGGCTGGCTTCCTTGCTCCTCAGCTTGCAGACGGCCTATTGTGGGGCTTCACTTTGTGATCGTGTTAGTCAATACTTTTTAATAAATTCCCTTTATATATACATCTATCCTATTAGTTCTGTTCCTCTAGAGAACCCTGACTAATAATACGTATGGCATACAAAAGTTTATTCAGGATATTATAGAAACACAGTGAGTGGTGTTCTAAACTAGAATCAGAAAAGTCTTCCTAAAAAATTAAATGCCTGAGATAATACAAATTAGCCAAACGAAGAGATTTTTCTGGATTGCATAGAACAATGAGTCCAATTTGGTAAAGAAAACTGCATGTTAAAAAACAGTATATAAGCATATTGTAACTCCATCTATTTTAAAACTGTTTAATGCCAGGGTCATTTGTATTTTTCATTTATTCATCAAAAAACATTTATTAAGCATCCATTATACATTAGGCACCGTGCTAAGGGCTAGGGGTATAAAAGAAATACATGGAGCTCAAAACTTAGTAGGAAAACAGTAATTCAAAATGTAATGTTTGTTGGAGACTGACATACTGATAAATTACATTTTATTGATCTTTGTATCCATGATAATTTTGACTAATTATTGAATCTTGCTCAGTGGAATAAAATTATGAGCATCTCTTCTTACGGAGATGCCTTCAGGTATTTTGTTGCCAGCATATGCCCTGTGGCATTTATGCTGCCATCTCTTAATACTTAGTCATTGGCACCACTAGCAAGTACTATATACAGCTAGGGAAATACAAGACCTACTTTAAAGCAATCTACACAAAATAAACTGTTCTCTAAGCTGGCATTAAAAAGGAGAAGTCAGGAGGAGAAAATGTTTATAATTCTAAAGTAAAAAGCATCACAAAAGAAATGCTCTGGAGTAAAAATTATAGAAGTTATAGGTTTCGTAATACATTCAATATTTAAACATTTAATACAAAAATATTTGAATATATGTTTATAAAACCATGAGTTATCTGCAAATCTTCTATTTTATAAAAGAACAAATAGGAAGCATGTTAGTGATGACAGCAGCAGACCGGGAATTAAGAAAACCTGACTTGAAATCAAGTATAATTGTCCTAGGCAATGGAGGAGCTAAGACTAAACCTGCATTCCTGAGGAGGTTGTTGGGCAAGACTAAATTTTTTTCCTGGCTTGCCTGATTTCCTTCCCTGACCAAAGCCAGAAGTCTGAACTTGGCATTGACTTTAGAAGTAGCAAATTTAGAAGTTTCAGTAGATGAGGGCAGGAAAGTGACTTAATTTATGTATAAATAAAAATAGGAATAATGAAGCAAAAATATAGGCTGTGTAGGGAGGTTCTCATATATTGGAAAATTAAAACATGATTCAAAATGTGGGAGATTTCTCAAATAACTGAAAACAGAACTACCATTCGACACAGCGATCCTATTACTGGGTATATACCCTAAGGAAAACAAATCATTCTACCAAAAAGACATGCACTTGTATGTACATCGCAGCACTAGTCACAATAGCAAAGACATGAAATCAACCTGGGTGCCCATCAACAGTGGATTGGATAAAGAAAATGTGGAATACATACATCACAGAATACTATGAAGCCATAAAAATGTATCAAATTGGCTGGGCGCCATGGCTCACACCTGTAATCCTAGTACTTTGGGAAGCCAAGGCAGGCGGATTGCCTGAGCTCAGGAGTTTGAGACCAACCTGGGCAACACGGTGAAACCCCGTCTCTACTGAAATATGAAATAAATAAGGCGGGCATGGTGGCGTGCGCCTGTAATGCCAGCTACTCGGGAGGATGAGGCAGGAGAATTGCTTGAACCTGGGAGACAGAGGTTGCAGTGAGCTGAGATAGCGTCACTACACTAGAGCCTGCGTGACAGAGCAAGACTCCATCTCAATAAATAAATAAACAAATTAATTAATTAAAAAGTATGAAATCATGTACTTTCCAGCAACATGGAGGCCATTATCTTAAGCCAATTAACGCAGGAACAGAAAACCAAATACCGCATATTCTCACTTGTAAGTGGGAGCTAAACATTGGGTACACATGTATGCCAAGATAGAAACAATAGACCGCGGGAGCTGCTAGAGTGGGGAGAGAGGGAGGAAAGCAAGGGCTGAAAAACTACCTGTTTGTTACTATGCTCTTTACTTGGGTGATGGGATCATTTGTAACCCAAACCTCAGTGTCACACACAATATACCAGCTTAACAAAACTGCCCATGTTACCCCTGAATCTAAAATAAAAGTTGGAATTATTTTTAAAATGGTCACTCTTTACTAAGAATCTAATAGATTTGATATTTAATATTAGGTTATCATAATAATATCAATAATAACATTATCCAAGGTAGCAGCTACTTACAGGTCACAAATGAAATCTTCATTACCATGATGACACTAAATTATATCCTAAATTATATTAATGCAATTATGAGAAAGGAATAAAAAACAAAATTGATTATGGTTTTCTCAAAGTTTTATCTTATTTTAATAATTAGTCTTTTTTTCTAAGTATTTTAATTCTAAGTGGTATAAATTTCAGGGTTACCTGGTAATCTTTTTTCTCTAACATTTGTGTTTTGTTTTGATTTTGCTAGCTTTATTTGTCAAATAAATTATTACCATTTCCCTTCAGTCACTTGTTTTCTGTGTAGAAACCTTGGTGAAGTCACCTATTAATCTCTCGATACTACAGTTTTATCATCTGTAAAATGTTGACAGTTATAATACCTTTCTCAAAGTTTCTGAAAGTATTCAATCAGAGAACGTAAGTAAAACTCTCAGCACAGTACTTAATGATAAATGGAATAAAGACAACTAATTGTAAACAAGAACAGCAAGGAATGACATACTTTTAAAATGACTATTGCTAATGATTATATTTTGAGCACTTAATATGTACTTAGATGGTGTGTTCCAAGCTTCTCACAAATAAAATCTTCTCACAATACTCCTCATGCCTAAGTATTGTTCGCCTCTAATTTCATAGATGAAAAATAATGAGAAACAGAGAAGTTAAATAACCTCCCCAAGGTCACACAGCTAATAAACGATAAAGTCAAGGTTCAAACTGTGTTGGACTAACTCCAGAATCTACACTAATGTCCATTAAGTTATGCTTGCTCTTATGCAAGTGATGAATATAAATGATGCCAGAGCTCCAAACTAAACAATTAAAACAGAAAAAAAAAAGAAAGAAAGAAAGAAAGAAACTTGGCTGGAGATCTTCAAGGCAATAACCAACAAATGGTTTTGAGTTCTAAGACAATACAGGATATTGAAGCCCAAGTAGGTATTACAGGTTGATAACAAAGATAAACAAAGACGGGCATCTGATTCAAAATAAATATAAATAAACAAATAAATAAAATAAGCCAATGTTAAATCTTCGAAGAGTTCAGGCTCTCAGACTTGTCTCAAAGGAACATGGCACATAAATGAGGTGACCCTGGGGAGAGGAGTGGTCAAAGGCTCCTCAGACTTGATTAGGTTAAATATCTAAATCTGGTAGCTGGACAAAAATGGTCAACATTTCATGAATATAGAAAAAATAGAAGGACATCCTGTAAAACGTGGACTGTTAAAATGATATAGTATTTTATCTTATATTTTAATATAATTTGATGTTTACTATCAACTATTCCTTGAATTTAAGCATACTTTTAATCATAGACCAACAGAGATATATCTACCATGCTTTCTTGCTACTAATGATTTTGCTGGGGATGTTCAGAAAAAGCCACAATAAAAATCAAATTTGTTAGAAAAATCATGGAAACCCCATATAGTGAATATTGCAGAGTGGAGATAGAAAGTAATTTAGTTTTTTTTTTTTAATTTATACAGTGTTACTAAAATAAATGTGGATTTTGGAAAGCAATAGTTAAGCAATTCTACAGTATGATCCAATTTCAACAAAACCGAGGAAATTATAAGACAGTGCTGGCATACCATTGTGCTGAGATACTGTTCCACATGGAATTATTAAATATGAACCTACAGCAAAATTTAATTTTGATCTTCCTCACTTTTCTGGGGGACATCAGATGCCCAATCACTAATTTTATTTGATTTTTTTTCTTAGGGAATAAAAGATCTTCCAATGTTCTAAAATCAGATTTGGTGATAATTATGTAACTGTAAATATAGAAGAGTTCATTGTTTTGTACTTTTAAAAGGGGTGCATTTTATCATAAGACAGTTGTATCTTAAAAGAATTGGGTTCAGGAGGCACCCTCTACTGGGCAGTAGGGGTTAGTTGGGATATTTCATTGGAAGCTGCACTCCGTGGCATCAGGAAATATCTGTGATTCTTTGAAGTGAGTAATTTCAGAGTAGCAGTTAAAGACAACATGGGGTTCAACTTGGCCAGCAATGAACAAATGATTTTGCCTCACTTTTCCTCACTCTTTTCCCCTTAAAAAAGGGACAAGAATAAACATGTTAACTGTTAACAAAAATCTTCCATATAAAACTGTTTTTGCCAAGCCTATTCCTAAACAAACAACAACAACAAAAAAACCTATAGTACATTAGAAAATCTGGTAAATACATAAAACTCATTCAGTGAAATTAATGATATGCCAAATGTACTTTACTTGGTTCCAAAATCAAACAAACTAAACAGAATTCACATGGGGGAAAGAAAATAAAATCATAGAACATCACATCATAAAGCTTACGTGGAAATGTTTTATATTCTATAGGCCACTTTGACTTTATCACTACTTTGAACTATTTCTAGCATATTTTATACCAGTACATAATTCAATAAACATATCATACATACATATTATACTATTCTAGATGGTAATGTAGCTTCACATTTGATAGAACAAGATAGAATGCAAGAGAACCTATTAGGATAGATTTCTCTTTATGAGTCTGAGATGTATGTTAAATTAAAGGACGAAAACACCCTGCTCATCTTTCTTCCTAGGCATTTCTTTTCTAATGCAACAACATTCCTATTTAACAAACAATATCTATAGAATTGTTACTGATTTTAGCAGAATTTCTACATTTTTTCAAAAAAGACTGAAATGGTAGAGTTAAGACTGTAACAATGAAATACACTCTGATTAAAATCCCAGCCTTATTTTAAATTGGGAACATATTTTAATTCTATCAAAATATTAATCCATAAATATTTGTTGAAATAATATTGTGTTTTGACATGGATAATGGGCACCAAAATTTTTAAATGTTTTACTATGGAAAATATTTAATATAAAAGAAGAATGGAAAGGAAACCCCTACATACTATCATCATCTATTGGTCCAACAATTTCAATAATTTCCCATACTTGCTTTATTTATCTTTCTATATATGGTTTTATTACTATCTAATTTTTTTTGCTGTTGTTTGAGAGGGAGTCTCACTCTGTCACCCAGGCTGGAGTGCAGTGGCTGGATCTTGGCTCACTGCAAGTTCCGCCTCCCAGATTCGTGCCATTCTCCTGCCTCAGTCTCCCGAGTAGCTGGGACTACAGGCACCCACCGCCAAGCCCGGCTAATTTTTTTGTATTTTTAGTAGAGATGGGGTTTCACCGCGTTAGCCAAGATGGTCTCGATCTCCTGACCTCGTGATCCACCCCCCTCGGCCTCCCAAAGTGCTGGGATTACAGGTGTGAGCCACCGCGCCTGGACTATTGCTATCTACTTTAAGGAAAATTCTAGACTCCATGACTTCTACCCCTACATACTTCAGTAGGCATTTCTAGGATGGTATAAATTTGGGGGTTACCAAACTTTTCTTTAGTTTGAGACATTACAAAACAGAAATGTAAATCAAATTGTTTCCATTTTCAATCGTGCTATTAAGATGCCTAAATTTTAAGATTTATTTAAATCTTATAGAAGACAAAATATTGAAAATGTTCATAGGTCCTTTTCATTAAAATATGATTCTCCTTTTCTGTTAAAATTGCTATCCAAATACAGGTTAAATTATGAAAAAATATACTAAAATGAAAATGTAAAATTAAATAAAAATTTATACTAAAAATTTAGTATAATTTTATACTATTTTTATACTATACTATAAATTTTTTATACTGTAGTATAAATTTTTACACTAAAATTTAGCATAAATTTTTAGTATAAAAACTAAAAAACATTAGTATTAAAAGGAAAGCAGATGGCAAACATTTTAAGTCATGTTTGCTGCACTGTTTTGCATCATGCTTGCTGCTTTATTACATTTAAATATTTCTGTTTAATAATTTAAGTTCATATTTGTTCTGAATATTGACACCAGAGATATAATCAGAATTATCACTGCCTAGATGTGCAAATCCTTCACCCAACAGTGAGTTGGGCAAACTTCAAATATTGTAAAATATTTTAAATTCCTGAGTATAATCTATAGGGCTTAATACAATTTATGTAAGTTGGCAGTAAACAGAATATCATTTCAACATGTGATCATTTCCACTGATACAAGTTAATATATCTGTCACTGTAAAATTTAAATAACATTAATGTCACTGATGATACAGCATTAAATGTTTATATATAAATTTAAAAAATTAAAATTTATGTAAATATTGATATAAATTTTCAGTTACTATATCAATATTTCAGCACACTAAATTAGCACTTCAGCTTTAAGAGCCATATTTTGAGTTATTCAAGTATATGTTATCCATAATTCCTTTTATATATACTTTATGATTCATTAAGAAATAAAAATTTATTGTAAGTACAATTCTTTTAATCTTTCTTTATCTTTATACCGCTCCATGTATCTGTTATTAAGCCATACCTTCAAAGTAACCATCTCTTCTGGACTGTACTTTCTTTGATGATTTTGGAACAGACACTTTATTTTCATTGTTTTTGAATAAGGATAGACGCACAGTGGAATCTAGACAAAATGAGCAGGAAAGGAGCAAAGTTCATCTTTGGTTGATTCCTTCTCTAAATGGCCACATATTTCTTATATGGTGGTATTAAAAAAATAATATCCACTCTACAAAGCTCTATGAAATTGATGATGATGTTTTATATTAAGCTTCATAACATGGAAAGGTAGTCAACTATGTACATATTATTGGTTATCTGATTAAAAAGATAGCCAATACTTAAATAACAGAAATACTCTACTTTTCCATCTAAAGTATGGGGAGCTGGGATATAAAAGATGGAAGCAAGACAACTAACGGAATAAGAAACAGGTAGGAAAGGTTATTTCATTAATTTAACACCTAAAATAGTGGTTTCTCTTTTGCCCTAATGTATTTTCAGATAACAAAGATGTATAAATTTTCCCCTTATATTCAAAGCCAAGAATATTCAAGATCTATTATATTACAAAAAACAGATTGTGAATGTAGACTATACATGATATATTAAATTAAGAAACAAGATTTTTAACATTGTAAATACCAAATTACATATTTTAATTAAATGCTAAAGTAGAAAAAATAAATAGTATTTGCATAGCTGTTCTCCAGCATGAGCAACCTGACAATTTCCATTAGTCTTCCAGTAATAATTCGTCTTTACTAAGTATGATTTACATTTTTCACAATGATTGTATTTCTCAACATTAGGGAAAATGTCGGACAATGTTTAGGTACATTTCATAAGTATTAATATATGTAATCTCAGGTGTTATAGTTATTAAATGTTTCTTATTAATTCAATATGAACTATCAGTAAGAATAATAAAAATCTGTGTTTATATATTTCATAAAATAAGTATTATATATCGTCTAAGTCATTGACAAAAAAAATGACACGTGAAAGAATCATTAATCAATGAGGAAAGACGTTACCACGGGCTTACAAACTGTTTGGTATCTTATAACCATCTCTCTACTCTCTTGCTCTTCTTGCCTTTTTATTTGATATATGTATTTTCTGACAACATCACAATTCAGCAGACCTGGGTTAGATCCCAGTTCCAACTTTTACCAGTTGTATGATTCTGGAAAAACTGTTCTCACTTTCTGTCTCTTCCTCTGTCCAACAGAAGTAATATTGTCTTTGAAGTAGTAGTAGTACTGTACAAATTAATGAGGTCATTTGTGTAAAACATCAAGTCCCATGCACACATTAGTGTAGGGTCTCAACAAATAACAGCTAATAGACATGATTACGACATAAACAATGAAATATTTCCAGTTTATATTCTTAGAAAAAAATTTATATTCTTCTTAAAATTTACTGCAATATATAAAAATACATAGAACCATAATTGGCTCCATTTCATTCAACACAGTGCACTGAACAGAAGCTATGGATATTTTATAAGTTCTTTGGCATTTTCTCAGCCAAATAATAAAACAACCATACTTTCCTCATACTGTTATCAAGGTCAAATAATTTAATATGTATAAAATATTTAGAAAGGTTATCTAGCTCAATTTACTCAAAATAATTTTATTCCCCAAGAGCAATAAAGAGTGCTACATTATCAATATCTTTTTGTTTTAAAACATTCTGATTGCATCAGCATAAATGGATTTAATCTTGAATTAATTCAAATTGCAAAGGGATAATTATAAGAAATAAGAAACATAGTACTTTTAGATAGAAAAAAAATCACGTGATTTTGATAGTCCCTGAAAATACCACTGGTAATAAGACAGTATTCTTATCTCAATAAAAAAAATGAATAAATAAATAAAAACACAACCCAGTTTTAAAAAAAAAAAGCCAATTGTAAACATTATAGCTTGTGACACGTTTTTATTCATTATAAAGTCAGTTTTGTACACTTAAGTCTACCCCCTGTGATAATCAACAGCAGATCTATGTTGCCTTTTAAACGTAATCTTTGTATCTCCCAGCAATGACTTGCCCAGTGTTGGGTAAATAGGTATTAAATTGATGTTCAAAAATGTTTCAAGAAACCCCTAGGTAAGTAACCATGTCCCTATTATGCATGTGTCTCTATACTTAACAGTTTATTATTTCATTTAAATAATGTAATTTTAGTTAAGCATTAGAGTATCCATATTATTGAATTTCTTGTACAATACCTTTTAATTTCTATAATTCTAATTTATCTCAGTTTTATTTTAGTATTTTTCTTCTTACATACATATCTGGTTATTATTACTCATTTTTTGCAGGTGCCAAATATAGCAGTGCTGTAAAATAAGCTTGAATAACTAGCAATATTTCATCATCTTATAAGGAGTACTATTTACTAATTTAAACTTGCCCAAATATAAGCATATATTTACATGACTAAAATGCACACACATATTGTAAAATGTATATTAGTGACTTTTATCTAGTTTTTTTTTGAGTCAATTGACATTCATTGAATATCTACCAGGTGCTAGGCATGGTGGTAGTAGGTCTGAGATGTCAAGGGTGTTTCAGCCCTCAAGGATCTTAATATTCAGATTAATTTTATTATTAATTTTTTGTTGTTGAGAGCATACCACAGTAACATCTGATCAAAATTCTTGTAAAATCTTTCTGGAAATTAATGTGGTAAACAAAATAAATCTTGAATAAACTTCATTTTGGTGGAATTTTGCCTGTACTATTCCCTGTTGGTCCCTCCCCCTTAACATTCTTTATTTACATTTATTATCATTCTGCAACCTGATTACTTTGCTATAGCCCATGAATTGCTTACTTGACATGAAAAACATTAGTCTTTTTTAATGCTAGCTTAATTCCTGGCAGAAAATCCATGTTACTTATTCGTCCTGTGTTCCTTAAACCTCTTACCAGCTACTCTCCACCAAAATCCCTATACTCAGACCCCATTCTCTCTGAGCACTCTGAGGAGTGCTCCACATCAAAACCAAACACCCACTCCTTTTCTGCATCCACCTCATCTCAGTCTTGCTACCAATTACACTCAGTACTGTGAGATTATTGATCCTGCATATTTTCAATAAACCAGTAACTCTCACCTTACACAGGATCTTCTTCACTGCATTTCTGAATTCTACACTTCCCTGGATATCTGCTAAATTTCAACACAGATCACCAAATTCTGAAACTGCTTCTGTGCGTGAAGCAACAGTAAAAACAAACAAACAAACAAAAAGCCCAGAAACACAAGACCAGTCATTATTGGTTCAAGTTTATGCCAATCAAGAGTTTAAAAGCAATTACTCACTAGGAAAAACAACCACCATAACCCAAACATAAACTGTATAAGTGATGACAGCTCCTCACAATTTTAGATTTTACCCTGTGGCTTCCAATCAATTCCTTCTCTTCCTTATCCAACCTCCTCCGGTTTTAATCAGATGGCCTCACTTATACCAATAGAAGTCATCAATACTAAGTCTCCCCTAGTAGCTGTCCATACCACATCTTTCCTCAGTTTCTTGCCTCTTCATTAATGATCCTCCTCGTAAGTATTCTTCCCTCTCTCTGCAACTGATTCCATTACATTCTACTTTCTTAAATTAATTGACCCTCTGCTTTTTGCTGTATTTTAATTTTCTTAAATTAAATAATCTTAAATAAATAAAATATTTTGACTCATATCCCTTAACTGATAAAAATATGTATAAAATACAAACAGAAAATATGAAGTGCTGGCTACTGAGTGCTCTAAGGTTTTCTGTGGCAGAAATTTGAACTAAAGCTACCATACTTCATGCAATTATGCTCCATTTCCTTGAGGATTACTAGGACATAATTTATTACATTAATTGTTCCTATTCTGACATAATTTATTACAATAATCATTCCTATTCTCTGACACCCCTCCTGCCATGCTCGCCACCCCAATAGATCTAGTTAGTGTCACAGCAGTTTTATAGACGATGTTGCCCTCTAGTGGCTTAAAAATTTCAAGTTGGCAAGTTGTCTATGTAGGATATATATCTCCAAGTATATTTAAAAATTACTAGTAAATCTTTAAGTGTTTAACCAAATTTAGACATTTAAAACATTGTTTTAGCTCATTAGTGAGTAAAAATTTTAAATTATGGTCATTATTTGAGACAGATGCAAGTAAGTTAATGGTATATCACAGATCGATTTAATTATAAAACTGGAAAAAGTATTAAACATTTTTTGTTCTATAAGAAGAAAACCTGAGGCACAGAATCTTAAATAATTTATTCACAGATACAAAATGAAATAAGTGCTACATCATCAACTGAACAGAAGATAGACAAAATGTGATAATTAGAAAAAATCTCTCAGATTTTCTTTTTCAAGCTTTTCACTATTAATCCTCCCTTTAATGTTTCTAATCTGTATATCTGTTGTGAACAAAGAATAGAATGAAAAAAAGTGAGGAGAATATAAAACTTATCAGTAAATTTTACATTTCAGCATTCATGTTTTAAACAAAATGTTTAGTTTCATTAATATATTGATTTAAAAAAGCAAAACAAAAGTGATACATAGAGATACGAAACCTTACACAGTAATAAGAGTGCAATTTGGATTATAATCATGTTATTAGAGTAATAATCTCCATAAATATTATACAATTGCCATTTAGGATTTTAACCTAACCCAAAATGTTAAGTTAAAGACGTGGTCATTAAGCTGGACGTCTGGTTATCCTCTTTCATTTGTTACCCTGCCATGCCCCCTTGTGACTGATAAAAAAAAGGTTTAATTTTTGCCTGATAATTATCTCTAGTCATGGCCATTAAAACAAGGATTTTTATGTACTAGCATATATTCCTTGCTGAATTCTTTGCTAAAACACTTGCTATGCTGCTTTATCAAAAATGTTCTCTCCCCCAACCCTCAATTAAAAGAGTTGGCAAGAAAGACCTGTATATTTTCCAAAGACAGAATCGTATGGCAAGTCTGACAAGCTAAGCTTTTCCTCTACTTTCACTACTGGAGGCTATTTATTGTAAAAGCTACAAATACTTTTAAAAGTGGGCCTAGCAAAATTCCTTGAATACAGTTATGTCATAATTATTTATTGAATATTGGCTGAATCAGTTCTTAAGCCACCTCTGATATTTGAACTTGCCCCAGGAGTTTCAGAAATTGTTATTATTCTCAAAATGTTGTTTAAAGAATGTTTCTGATACTGCTGAAGATGATCAAAGCAATAATAGAGTTTATCAAACTACCTGATTTACACTACTAGATTCAATATCGAGAGAACTGAGAGCCTCAGTATCGTTAAGAGTTTGTAGTTACTATTTCACTGGGTAACCACCACACAGCATTCAGTTCAGAGAAGCCTGATGAACTTAATAGGAGTTTACAAAATGAGAGTGTGGGAGGTACAAACAAATTAAAAAGCTCAGTGTTTGTATTTTCTTTAAAAATGCTTGAAATGTTAATGTTTTAAATCTGGAAAAATTACTACTCAATAAAAATAAGTTATCACAAAAAGGTAAAAAATTAAGATACGAATAATATAGCAATAAGATACACAAGTTGAACACTTCTGAATACAAAAATAAATCACCAGTAATTTATCAATGGCTAGTAAGTGAAGTGATGTGCGAATAAGTATCAGTTATTCCTTGAAAATCAAAAGCACTTTTGCAATATTTACTTGTTTTAAAATTTTATATTTATATCTGGGTCTTAGAATGTACTGAATTATAATTAAAATATAATTAATAGAAAAAGATAAAAATAGTTTTATGAAATACTTTTTCATATGATTCTGTAAGCTAGATCTATAGGAAAAGTGTACATTTATTGCACTGCTCATGAGTAACAAGTCTTTTATGGAAACTTCTTACTAACAATAAGAACTTAAAAAAAAACTGATGTACAAAAGAAATGCAAAACCAATACAAATAACCATGTTCTTATATTTAAATGAGTAAATATTTAGTTATAAATAAAAAGTTATATGCAATTATTTTAAATAGTTTTAATTAAACATATAAGATCCTGATATTTCTTCTCTGACTCCATGTATTCAGTAATTATACTAAAACAGAGGTATTCAAAGAAAAATAAATGATTTAAAGAGTATTCATAAGTGGGATAGAATAAAATATGCTTTAAAACATTTCCCAAGTCCTACAAAATCATAAAATATATAAACTTTGCTTTTCCAAGATTCCAAGTTGTGAATGAAGTCTTTATAGCTAAAATCCACGGAACTGATAAATTTGTATAATTTATTGAATAATCAAGCAATGTAAAAGCACACAAAAGAATAAGGAGTGAAGCAGATACTCTTTATAGAGTCAACGTTTCCCAAAATGAATCTGTTTTAAAACAACTTATAATTCTCAGTACACAATAGATAGAACAATCAATAGCAAAGTATATAAGAAAGAGGTGAAAAAAGTAAAAATAGTGTTTAAGAGTATAAGTCATTCAATGGTATAGCATAATTTTCTCTTAAGTTTATTTTTTCGGAGTAATTATCTTAGAGATAGTCATCTGTGAATTCATTACTTTCTTATTAAACATAATTTATAAAATATATTTTAAAGGAATTATCTTCTATTTTGCATACACAGTTATTATTCAAAGAGCACTAACTACTCACCTATTTTTTTCTTTAGTTTCTTTGATTTCATTTTCTGTGCCCTCTTCAACATTTGCTGAGCAGTAGAAATGTCCTTAAAGCCCCTATTAAAAGATTAAATATAGTAAAGTAAAATAAATATCCGGATCATATTTAGATATGCATATACATATAGACATGCAGTATAGCATACTAAAATAAATGTGAATTCCCATTTAAGAAACTAAATTAATCAGATGGATAGTTTCTTAAAAACTGATGTAAGTATTCTTAAAATCTTGAAAAGTATCTGTCTTGGACATTTAGCAGTCTCTCAATTTTTTAATTTATTAGCGTCAAATTGACTACATACCATTCTTCTGAAATTTTTTTTTCTTTTTCAGATTTTAGCAAACTCTTTCTACTGGTCTTTGATTCAGGTGTCCAGGAAGAAGTTCTATTTTCTGATCTGGCAATAGAAAAAAACCACTTTTAACTGAATCAACGTAAGTACATCAGCACTTTTTAAAACTACAAGCTGTTTATGTTGTCTCAAACTTGGAAACAAAACCTAAGTTAGCAAAAAACATTATCTTGAAAGGCAATAAAAGTCTGCCATTAATTTAAAATGTTTACATTTCAATTACTTGAAGCATATTTTAATCTCTTTGTCAAAAGTAATGCAGCACTGGAATTTTTAGTCTAATTATTATCTGTACCTATAGCAGATTAATTAATTAATTAATACTAATATAGCAGTATTTAAAGATCCACTTGTTTACAATAATTACATTATTTCTCTGACATATACATTTTGTAGTTGCTTTAATGTACCTACTTCATTCATTTTGCTTACACTGAAAAATCTTCATGACCATGATGTTTTTAGTACTAAATGTTCCATTTTCTAAACAAGTACATTCACATCTAGTTTTATAATTGTACTACTTTTGTAAGATACGTAATACTGTTGTTATTCACAGATTGATTCTCTAAAACAGTAGTTCAGCTTACCTGCCACTAAATTGTGTGTGTTCTGAAGAAGACAAATTTTCTTTGTCATTACATAACCATGCTTGAGCTGGATTACTTGGTAAATTAAATGAAGTATCATCCCATTTTAAGTTTCCAGGAATCTTTTCATTAAAAAAAGTAAGTAAGTGTTAAGTAAATTTTAAAATCCTAGCACTTATTTTGTATTACTTTACGTGCATATTACCAAATAGCCTCCTAAGGGAAACTCATTATAAAATTAAAAGTTATAATAAAATGAAATTTATGGAATATATTATACATGTCCTTTGTTGTAGTGGTGGAAACTATGCTTTTTGGGATAGCTCTCATATAGAAAATGATTGATTGTAAAGATCTTAAAAAATCTCAGAAAACTAAAACTTCAAAGATTATCAAATAAATAACAGATATTACAGTCCATTGACCTCTGACTGAAAATCTTCAGCTGTTGCCCTCTTAATGCATATTTTTGTATTTTTAAAGTGCCGTCAACTAGTGATTTTAGTCTACTGCCAAATATGCAGCTGAAGCATATCATTTTTTTTTTCTTTTGCTACTGTGAAATAAAGTGTTGAAAGAAATCCAAAATAAAGAAAAAAAGCAGCAAATGAAAGAAAACCTACATGAAAAATTACATCTGGGGATGAGGAGGAAGTCAGAGGCTTCTAAAAGTAATTATGTTTTTCAAGTCAATAAATTGTATTATTAATCACTGCAACATAGCATAACCTTTAGAAACGAGCAAAGATCGAGGACTCAGAAGTTTCCATGACATGTTACCTTTGGCCAGTGCAGCTGGTTTGAAAGAAGCAGTGTTTGTGAAGGGAAGCGGGTGGAATCTGATGCTAGCCATTCTTCTTCTAAGGCAGCCTGCACAAATAATATAAAAATGTATGTAATTTAGCTTATACAACTTTTACAATGTTTCTTTTAAATTATCTTATAGACTACAAATGTTGACAAAGTATATCAGAATTTTTATTTATAGGAAATTTTCTATGTACTATTGTGAGATGATATTCATCTGTTTAATGAAAACATGCTAAAAATGGGATAAGACTTTTCATCTCTAAGTTTTGGATAAAACGAAAACTTAATATTTGAATGCTCTAAAAAATGAGGTGCAGACTCTTTGGTGTATTTAACTGTTTATAACTATGACCCTGAGACAAATCTAGATGGAACTGAGTAAAGTCATTTTTTTAGCTCTTTACAGTACAGACATCACTATTGAAAATTTATAGTATTTTAATATGTTAGTATCAATTTTTCTATAAACAGTCTATAAACCAGTTTTTTCTTAATTTTTTTTAAAATTTCACAAAGTTTCTGAATAGAGTAAAAAAACATACTTTGTGGCAATGATTAAAACCATACAAGGAACATAGTCCCTGATTTTTATTCTCTAATTCAACTATTCAAATAACAAAAATAAAAATTTAAGCCCATATTTGGAAATCCCTATTTTAAACTCCCTCTCCCTTTACCTTAAAACATTTTTCTTCATTTTATGGAATTTCCAAATTTATTATATCTTTCTACAATGGAACCTGCTAATTATATTAGCGTTGTATAATTTAGGATGTAATTATCTGATTTTTACTTGATTGAATATATATTATGGCTTAGAAGTAATTTCTGTGTTTCTGTATTTTATTTTTGGGAAAAAAACATACTTAGAATACCAATTTTTTTAAAAGGTTCTAAAATAATCAAACATTTTATGATTTAAAACTAGAATAATTTATTCTGAGGGGATGTAAATGCAATTTTTCATTTACACAATTGCAGTGTGTCTTGACTGCCTTTTGAAAGACCATTGGAAAGGCAGGCCTAGAACATACTGACTATAGGAAGGTAGTGCAATGACAGAATTTCACTTAATAAAATTTAGTCTTAGGATACCTACTCAAACTCACACCATTTGAATGTTATGTAAATAGTGTGCCTCTACTCAGTTGCTAGACAGATCAACTGTTACATTTCTACAGTTATATATGGTTTAATATATATTTGGTTGCAGAATTGCTATTTGTTGGTTTTATGAGAGGAATAAATTCAAGAGCTCTTTTGCATAACATGGTTACTATAGTTAATAACAATATAGTGTATTCTTGAAAATCATTAAGAGAATACATTTTAAGCATTCTCACCACAAAACAATGTTAACTATGTGAGGTAATGTACATGTTAATAAGTTCAATTTAGCCTTTCTACGATGTATACATATTTCAAAATGTCATGTTTTACACAATAAACATATACAATTTTTATTTGTCAATTAAAAAATTCAAATTTCAGTATTGGTAAATAAATCAATAACTGTAAAACAAATGCACTATTGGAAAAAGAGACAGAAAGAGGCAGAGAGAGACAAAGCTCTCTCACCACAGCCATGAGTATTCCTCCTTCTCATCCTCACAGAAAGAAAAGGGTTGAAAATGGCAGTCTAGAAACAATGGCTACAGTTCAGGGAGACTCTAAAATAAAAGGAAACATATATGCTTTGGTACTTTTGAAAAATTATAGAAAAAAGATACGGCCATTTATTTCTAATATATTTAAGCCATTTATGTTGATTGTTTGTTAAATCAGGCTAGTAATTCAGTAAACTCCCACTGATTTATACAATCAAAATTCTCTCTTTAGCTCATCATGAATGACAAATAAATCTAATGACTGTTCTGTTAAAATAAGAGGGGGGATGGAAATTTTTATTTGATGTAAAATTGTAAACATGATTCAGAACTTATTTTATTTTCAATGAAAAGGAAAATCCAGTCACAACTCAGGGAAGATCAAGGGCCACAATACGTCAGCTATAATTGAATTAGCATTTTTATTCTGCTGAAAACCGCTAAATTGATGAGAAAATGTGAAGGAGACAATATTACAAAGGCAACGTGCCACCTGATGAGTGGTTATGGAAAAGGACCAGCATTATCAGGCAAGTTGCCTGACTTTTACACTGGTTTTATACAAACAGCCTTTTTAAAATTTTTATTTCCTTAAACACCTGCCAAACCATCTACTTTTTATATTCTCTAGAAATCCAGCTGTTGTCTCTCTTCAGCAGGACAAGATCCCACAAAGCACAGTAAACTTCTTTGCCACATCATAGAGATGTTGATAGAGTGCTCTTCCTTGGAAAGTCTATATAAAGTCTGGAGAAAATTGACATTTTCTAATTAATACCTAAAAGTACAGAAAACTTTGAAAATAGCTTTTTTTGGTTGAATAGAAAGTTTATAGAAACTTTTATAGAATTCCAGAACAATTATTTAACTACTATCTCTTAGAAATTTCTAGAAGCATAAAGAGAAGGTTTTATATAAAATGTTAAAGATGCTTTTGGTAATTATATAATCACAACCAAAAATATGTTACCAAGACAATGAATTTATATGTATTCAAGCTTATTAATATCAAATAGATTTGGCATTACCTAGTATGCTGAGGGAAATAAAAATCTCAAAATGTCAGGAAAAATTGGCTAAGAGTTATAAATATTTTTTATGTATGTTAAATATTTTTAAATGTATGTTAATATGTGGTGCTTACCACTGCAAATTTATACAAATTTCAGTTGTTGCTTAACAAAGCCTTTTATTCACATAGACCAAAGGAACAGAACAGAAACCTCAGAAATAACACCACCCATATACAACCATCTGATCTTCACCAAACCCTACAAAAACAAGCAATGGGAAAAAGATCTCCTGTTCAATAAATAGTGCTGAGAAAACTGGCTAGCCATATGCAGAAAACTGAAACTGGACAACTTCCTTACACCTTATACAAAAACTAACTCAAGCTGGATTAAAGACATAAATGTAAAACCTTGAATCATAAAAACCCTAGAAGAAAACCTAAGCAATACCATTCAGGACATAGGCAGAGGCAAAGACTTCATGATGGAAATGCCAAAAGCAACTGCAGCAAAAGCCAAAATTCACAAATGGGTTCTAATTAAACTAAAGAGCTTCTGCTCAGCAAAAGAAACTATCTTCAGAGTGAACAGGCAACCTACAGAATGGGAGAAAACTTTTGCAAATTTCCCAATTGACAAAAGTCTAATATCTAGAAGTTACTAGGAACTTGAACAAATTTACAAGAAAAAAACAACCCCATCAAAAAAGCGAGCAAAGGACATAGACACTTCTCAAAAGAAGACATTTACATGGCCAAAAAACATAGGAAAAAACGCTCAACATTACTGATCATTAGAGAAATGTAAATCAAAACCAAAATGAGATACTATCTCACACCAGTCAGAATGTCAATTATTAAAATGTCAAGAAACAATAGAGGCTGGTGAGGCTGTGGAGAAATAGGAACACTTTTACACTGTTGGTGGTAATACAATTTACTTCAACCATTCTGGAAGACAGTATGGAGATTCATCAACGATCTAGAACCAGAAATACCATTTGACCCAGCAATCTCATTACTCGGTATATACCCAAAAGAATATAAATCATTCTATTATTAATATACATGCACACATATGTTTACTGCAGCACTATTTACAATAGCAAAGTCATGGAACCAACCCAAATGCCCATTAATAATAGACTAGATAAAGAAAACGTGGTATATATACACCATGGAATACTACACAGCCACAAAAAGGAATTTGATCATGTCCTTTGCAGGGACATGGATGAAGCTGGAAGCCATTATCCTCAGCAAGCTAACACAGGAACAGAAAATGAAACACCGCATGGTCTCACTCATAACTGGGAGTTGAACAATGAGAACGTATGGACACAGGGAGGGGAACAACACACACCAGGGCCTGTTGGCCGATGGGGAGGCAAGGAGAGGGATCTTTGAGGACACGTCAATAGGTGCAGCGAAACACCATGGGACACGTATACCTATGTAACAAATCTGCACATTTATAACATGTATCCCAGAACTAAAATTAAAATAAATAAATACATTAAAAAAAAAAAAACCTTCTGTTCAGATATTCTTTAACTTACAACCGAGGATTTGGAAAGCTTTCTGGCTACTTGAGAATTATTATCAAATGTACTTATTACTTATATATTGAAAATGAAGTTGAACTTGGATAGATATGTAACTGGCAATGGAGGCAGCCTTCACCTGGAGACATCACTTCTGGTTTTGTATTTGCAGCCTTTCTGATACAGTAACCAGGTACACTCCTATGGAAAAGCACTATTGCCATTCTATTTGATTCCTTTAGAAACTAAATGACTGGCACTTAGAGTTCTCATGACTCACTGGCTTGATAATTCCCATTTTGGGTGGGACAACTTGAATTCAATGACTAACAAGGTGAGAAGGTCCCAAAAGGTCTTACTTGTAAAAAGAAAATGATATACTTAAAAATGCAGCCAGTCTGCCCCCAGTAGCATTCAGTTTTTCATGAAAAAAAAAAATATATATATATATAGAGAGAGAGAGAGAGAGAGAGCGCAGCTATCTATCTCAGGGAACACTTATCTCCACTTCACTGCCTGAACCAACATTGCTGTCTCACAGGGACCTCAATTCACCCAAGTTCCCTTAAATTCTTGGGCCTGGTTCAGTGATGGTTTGGCTAAGCAGAAACCAAGCTGATTCTTGGACTGTTGGCAATGGCCTAACAGTTGGTTCTGCCACATGAAAAACTAAAGACACCATGACTTGAACCCTCAAATAAGGAAAACAAATCACAGCTGCCTATAGAACTGTCTGTGTTATTCATACAGATGCCCAAGGAAAGGGCCCATTCCCTAATGAGAATCACTGGAATCAAGTCACTGATTGGGTTTAACTTTATATCTAAGGTAGACCTACTTTTTATATCAGACTTGTGATTCCTGAAAAATTTGCTCATTTGTCTTATAGTGAAGGATGTCTCATCTTTGTAGATTTTCGCCCCTTCCTGTTGGAAAATTGACTACACTACACCTTCAAATATTTGCCACTGTTAATATCTTTTAGGTTATCCATCAGCTGACTTCCGCCATACAAATGTGGCCTTTGAAATTAGTTGCCTAAGTTTTCGGTTTTCTGGACCATTTGATTGTGACAGTTATGACACAAGCCAATCAACAATGAACTGATAATCTATGCCTACCTCTATCACCCCCTTCTATCCACACAACTAGATAAAGCAATTTGATCAGTGAGCATAGCTCTCCCCCCAAAAAATATCATATTCTTGCAGCCACTTCCTAGGTAATGATTAGGAAAAATGCATAGAGGGTAATAGAGATCTATTTGGACAACTCAGGATTCTATCCTGACTATTCCTGGGTATGATGAGTATCTCTTTTCTCTAACAGCGAGTATAGGCCAGAACAATTAAACAACGTACAGCCTGGCCAAAAGAAGAGCAAGAGTATTCAAACTAATCTTAGTTATGGTTTATAAAAAGGCACTTGTTCCTGAACTTTCAAGATGAAAGGTCTAAGTGTCAATAGAGAATGATTAGAAAAATGGTAAAGTTATAGCTATTGAAATATAACACCTTAATTTTGAGGGAGTAGCTGGATAACAAAAAACCAGAATCTTTGAAAGGAATACCTTAAATCCTGGGAAGCATAAAAGAGGGAGATTTTTATCTTTTGAACTGCCCCTACGACCCACTTCAAAAAAACAAAAAACAAAAAACAAACAAACAAACAAAAAAACTTCTGCAGGACTGTCGCAAACTGTTGCAAGCACCTTAAATTTAACTTACTAATGGACCTGCCGTCCCATTCCAGGGGGCTCTGAACACAATTTGATAGTAATTTACCTTAAGTTTACTAAGAATCCATCAAGACAGCAGGACATGGCCCCAGATGTTGCACTTCCCTTGTGAAACAGATGTGGATATTTTCCCCATCCCCATCCTCAGTCATCCCATGGGGTGGACAAATGCCACTTAGAAGGTGTAGTGGTCATAACATAAGTGTTAAGTCAATAGCACTATAGCCCTAGAAAGCATTCAGGTCAGCTTCAACTCGCTGAACAGGGTTATTCTGGATGGCAGAATTGTCCTATAATTCCTTCCTGAGGGACAAGAAGGAGTCCAGCTATAGTTAGATTACAGTCTCAAGGCTATTGGGAAGATCAATTAAAACATTAAGGAGAAAACACCTGGACTATTGATAGTAACCTTAATTGCATGAACCATGAGGCAAATCTAATTGATTTTTGTCCCAGGCCCTGTCAGATTATTCAGGCTGGCCACTGGAATGATATACTTATTAGAAAATTTGTCATGTAAAAACAAGGGATGGATATTTTGGGGACACAATTCTCCATGGATCTCTAACAAGTCTGCGTGACTTTTGACCGATTTTATTACAGACTATTTTTCCAAAGATGTTCATAAAACTAACAGAATCGGAAAGCAGAGACTGTGTTTCCCTTTGGAATAGAGGGCAAAAATTTGTTTGCTGTCTGGTGTAATAAAGATAACTTTGTCTGGAGCATAGGATGGGCAGGGTTGCTAACAGCCTTTTAGAAGATATGGGATATCCTAGGCTCAAGACTACTAGAAAGACATTCTTCAGATTTCCTCCTGTGGAACTTAGGGGAAAAGGAGAATTGGTACATGAAGCTCTTGCTGCCTGCTGTCAGAGGTAATAAGTGTTTTTGTCTCTTGAAGTTTCATTTCTTCTATCAGCATCTTAACTTGTTAGAGTTCGTGTAGGATAAAATCTCAGATCCCTCATAGTTCTTGGCACTTAATAAATTAGGATAAACTATACTTAACACACCTAAAATAAAATTACTGTTGGTTGTAAGTGTTCCTTGGTTAATCACACGTTAAATGAAATCACATTTCAGAGAGGCAACAAATCAACATAAGGAAACATTTTGTGGCCAACTGATCTAGGCTTTTGGAACCTGGCTAATTTATCAAGATAATTTTATATTTACTTCTCTTATAAAAATTATAATTAACTGAAAATATTCTAATATATTTCTGATATTCCCTAAACTTAGAGTTATGGTTTTTTCTGTCTATTTACCTATCCTGGCACTAAGCATGGTGTCTGCCATATTGTAAGCATCGTTGGCATGAAAGAAAAAATAAGTTTGAAAAGATTTTATATAATTACATAAGGATATGTCTTAAAAATCCAGACCTAAAGGCAACTATTGTTTTCAACTAAATCAGTGAAAAAAGGGAAATCCTAGTCAGATAAGTTCTGTATACAGAAAAGTTTGAGCGAAGAAAAAAGAAAAACAATTTGATTACATCATCTGAAGTTTTAAGATGATTTTAAAATAAAGGGATGGCAATTGTAAAGGGGGCAAAGATAGGTCAAAGGAAGACAAAGCAACAGTACTTTCCTTACTGGTACTAGCTTTAATCACTAGCTCTCCTAAACAATAATCTCCGCATTGCAAACAAAATTATCCACTTAAAATATGAACAATATTTAGCTCCCTTACTCGAAACCCAATAATAATATTCTATCACATTTGAAATAAAATCCAAAGTGCTTGACATCATATCCTAGGCCTAATGTGGACTGATCCCTGGCTACTTTTGTATTTCTTCTCTTCTCTCTTTTTCTCCTTTACTAATCAGCCTACCTATTGTAAACTTTCTGTTCCTTTAATACACTGATTTCGTATTTCAAGCCTTACATACTTGCCTTACACTTAGCCCAAAACAGTATACTGTTTTGTTTATATCAAACTTATTCCCTCACTTTATTTTCACATCTCTATTAAAGGGTTATACCTTATACTGGCCTTTCTTGATCACCCAATTAAACACTATGCTCTATACTTTAAACTTTCTTAATATTTACAGTAATTTTCAATATCTTATTTTATACTATATATTTATATATGTACTTATTGTCTGTTACCTCAAATAAAATGTAAATTCTATGAAGTCAGGGATCTTATCTCTTTTCTTCACTGTGGTAAGAACGATGCCTAGAAGATTTAAAATGACTGTTGAGTACTGAAATACTCATTTATAAATATTTCAGTTCTGCAGTTGGAGACCATTATCCTAAGTGAACTAATGCAGGTCCAGAAAACCAAACATGGAGTGTTCTCACTTATAAGTTGGAGCTAAACAATGAGTACACATGGACACAAAGAAGGGAACAACAGACACTGGGGCCTACTTGAGGGTGGAGGACAAGATGAGGTGAGGATCGATAAACTAGTTGTCGGGTACCATACTTACTACCTGGATGATGAGATAATCTGTACTCCAAAACCCATGACACATGATTTACCTATATAAAAAAGCTGTACATGTACCCCTGAAACTAAAGGTAAAATTTTTTTTTAAAGATATCAGTTCTGGCTCAATACAGGGACACGTCTCTTGCTTCTTTAAGCTGACTAAAAAACAAAACATAAACAGCTGATAGAAGGATATCTACAAGTGATCCAGGTAATGCATTAAATTACAAAGGTTTGAAAATACCATACTTATTATGTTCAAGAAAATGGTGGACATAATAGAAAATTTCAACATACAAATGGAATTTATAAAAAAGAATCAATTAGAAATTTTATAACTAAAAAATAGAATAACAAAATAAGAATTCAATAGATAGGCTAAAAACATCACGAGATAAAGTAGGGAGGATGATTAATGAACACAAAGTAGGTCGGTAGGAAGCATCCAACATAAAATATGATCATTCCATGACATTTGTCTGAGCAATGATTCTTAAAATATGAACCCAACAGCACAGAAAGACAACAAAAGCAAAAATAGAAAAATGGGGTTACATCAAATTAAAAAGATCCAGTGCAGCAAAGTAAACAATGAAGAAAATGAAGAGATAACCTACAGAATGGGGAAACATATTTGCAAATCATATATCTGATAAGAGGTTAATATCCAAAATATATAAGGAACTCAAACAACTCAATAACAAATGAACAAATCAAGCAACTGGAAATGAGCAAAGGACCTGAACAGACATTTCTCAAAAGAAGACATACAAATGGCTAATAGGTATATGAAAAAACGCTTAACATCTTTAGCCGTCAGGGAAATGCAGATTAAAACCACAATGAGATATCACCTCACACATGTTAAAATAGCTATATCAAAAAGATGAAAGATAACAAGTGTTGGTAAGGATATGGACAAAAGGAAACCCTCACACACTGTTAGTGGAAAAGTAAATTAGTATAAGCCATTATGAAAAGCATTATGGAGGCTCTTCAAAAAAATTAAAAATAGAACTGTCATACGACCCAGAAATTCCACTACTAGGTATACCAAAGGCAATAAAATCAGTATGTTGAAGAGATATTTGTATCGTCGTTTCCACTGTAGCATATTATACCAATAACCAAAATATGGAATGAACCTCTGTCTGTCATTGGACACATACACAATGGAGAATTATCTGTCCATAAAAAAGATGGGAACTGGTCATTTGCAACAACATGAATGAATGAAGAGGACATTATGTTAAGTGAGATAAGCCAGGCACAGAAAAAGAATACCTCATAGTTTCATGCACACGGGGAATCTAAAAAACTTGATATCATAGAAGTAGAGAGTAGAATGGTGATTACTAGGGTTTAAGGTGGTCAGTAGGGGTGGTGGTGGTGGTTGCAGGAGATCTTGGTCACAGGATACAAAATTTCATATAGATAGGAGGAATAAGTTCAAAAGATCTGTTATGCAACATGACGACTAAAGCTAACAATAGACTGTGTTCTTGAAAAAAGGTAAGAGAGTAAATGAAAGTATTCTCACTATAAAAATAATGTGTTAAGTAATGAATATGGCTAATTAGCTGGATTTACACATTTCACAAGGTATATATACTTCAAAACATCAAATAACAAATATTTGAAATAAATTTGGACAAGAGATTTCCAAAACTGATGAAAGATTCAAAAAGTTATATGATCTCACCAATTCCAAGCAGGGCAAATAAAGAAAATCATACCCAGCTTGAAAAACAAAAATAGAAAATCAACCTCAAAAGTTACCTGGGGGATGGGATAGGAAGCCAATATCTTCAGAGAAGAAAAATTAAGACTTAATACTGACTTTTCAACAGGAACTATGGAAGCCACAAATGCTAACAAAATGGCATATTTAAAAATTGAAAGCCTAGCTAGAATTCTATTCTTAGAGAAGATAAATATTTAGATAAATATTCCAAAATATTTTAAAAAGAAATAAATTTTCAAGCAATCAAAAACTGACCTCTACTAAAGAGTGTCTTTCAGGCAAAAGAAAATGATCCTAGATGGAAACATGTTAATGCAGGAAAGAATGAAGCGCATGAAAAAATAAAACCCAATTAATTAACTAGTGAGTAAAGGGAAAAAATAGAAAAACAAAAATATTGGATAAATGCAAAAGAGGGTAATAAAAAGGAAAAAATCAACATAGAACAAATAGAACACAAATGAAAATTGTATAAACCAAATTATATTCTAAATTAAAATAAATTAAAAGTCTAAATAATAAAAATAATGCCAGAATAAAATATAAAAATAAGCAAAACCTAACTATATGCAGTTATAAGATACATTTTAAATATAAAATCACAGTAAAGTTCAATGAGAATGGTTAGAAAGATATACACTATGAAAACAGTAGCCACAAAAAAAAGCTGCAGTAGGTATAAAATATCAAAGGAAATGGCCCTTAAGCAATTAGTTAAAGAGGGAAACTATTGTTCAAGAGGAAAATATTATTATAAGAGGGTCAATGATACAATGATTTAACTAGCCTCAAAATGTATATGCCCCAAAAACTCAGTCCCAAAGTATGAGGTCAAATTTGGCAGAAATAAAAGCCAATTTAGAGAAATCCACCAGCACAGTAAGAGATTTTAGCACTCTTCTCTCAATACCTCATAGACTGCCACTCCTGCAAATCACTTAGGATACAGAAGATTTAAAAAAAAAAAAAAAAGTTAAAGTAATTGAGATTTTTAATAACAATATACTTACCTACAGAATACATACTTTTATGTTCACATGGAACATTTTCAAAAATATAGTATATGCTGAGACAAAATTTTAAACAACAAAGAACATCAATCCTATATCGAACTCTCCTAGAAAACAGAAACAGAAGAAACACTTCCCAGGGAAATGTATAAGGCCAACATAATATGATACTAAAACCCAAAGAGGGAGCTGTATAAGAAACAAAATTTATACAGTTAATTTCTTTTTGAATAACATGAGAAAATGCTAAACAAAATAATAGCAAATATAAGCTAGTAATAGGTAGAAAAAGATGATGCATTATAGCTAAGTCAGTTTAGACTAAGATTACAAGGTTTAATGTTTGAAAGTCAATGTGAGATGCATTAAAAAGTATTTGATAAAATCCAAATTGCATATAAAGTCACCATCATCATCATTAGCAACAGCAGCAGCAGCATCTTAATCTCTAAGATTCTAAGGAAGTAACTTCCTTAAACCATACAGAGTTTCTCTAAGAAACCTCTAGGAAGCATCTTACTTAGTGGTGAAATATTGAAAGCTTTCACCCTGAGACAAGGAACTAGAAAAAGACGTTTGCTAATAACACCACTATTTAACATTGTAATGGAAGTAGTAACCAGGATAATAAGACAAGAAAAATAAATAACAGGTATAAGAATTAGAAAAAAAGAGAAAACTGTCATTCTCAAGTGATATGATTGTGTATATAGTATATTCAAAATATTTGACAGATAATCTATTAAAATTAATAAGTGATTTCAGCAAAGTGGTTGAATATGAGGTCAATATACAAAAATAAATTGTATTTCTATATATGCTTAGAAACAAATCCAACTGAAAATGTACAAGACCACTATGAACAAAATCTTCATGGTGTCTTGCTATTGTAGATACTCCAAAATGCTTTGAGTATTTTATTTTAGTCAGTATTAACACATTAGAAAGAACAGAAACTGACCTCTAATTAATACAAGTCATTATGAAATAGTATTTTCCATATTGAGGACTGTTATGGAAAACTGAAGTGAGGAAAGCAGGCTTCAATTTACTCAATGTCTTCAAAAACAAGGTAAATTAAATTCAGTTTTAAAAACATTGGAGATAAATTTAGAATAGAAAGTAAACCAGAAAGATTTCATATAAGTGTATTTTAAAAGCATTTACATTGTTGTCATGACACCTAGGTTTTATTATTATTATTATTATTATTATTACATAGAAGTAAAAACACAGTTTTTCCTGAGAATAAATAGCTGACCTTATAAGGAATGTGAAGAAAGAATCAGTTCAATTTATTTGAGCATTTAAGATTTGAGAGATGAAGAGTGCAGAATAATGGTAGATTTTACAATTATACTATCCAAATATCAACTAAAAATATTATCGCTGACATTTCTAGAAACGTGCTAATCAGCACCATGTTCCAAAAAAGCAGTTTCCTAACCTAATAGAATAATGCTGAATTTTTAAGGGCTTCTTTAAGGTATGATTATGCCTATGAAAACAATTCAGATGTGAGCAATAGTGCTCTGTCTCTACAACAGCTTCATCTTCATAATCTTACTGATAACATTTTCATGAATTCATAATACAGTATTGCAATGAAATTTGGAGACTTTCAGTAAATCATGTTTGACAGAAAAAGATTGAGAAAACATATCAAATAGATTTCAAGTCTCCTAACTGAATTTTGAAAAATACCGTACAATTGAATATCAAAATTCTCACTGATGTGTCACATATGCACACATGCAAACATAAGACTATATTTACCTCTTGCAGTTAAGGCATGTGGTGATACCACTCCCATTTCATTTTCCTATTAACACATTAAAGTTGCCAGAAATAAATTAGACCAGTTATTGTGAGACGGCATCTGGTAAGAGAATCTTGAAGTTCATTAAGATACAATAAATGTATTCTTACACATATTTTTGAATGATTTAATAACAGAATGTCTACAGTTGATGCCCTTTTTGTTACATAGCATGGGCCTGCTGAAGAGATCCTTCCTGTTCTGGGCCCTTTTTAAACCTGGAGCAGTATTCCCAAGCATGATCTACGCAGCCTCTAGAACCTAAAGAGGTTTACCAACTTGTTCTTCTTAGTGGTGGAAACTACATGAAGCAACAATCCACCCTTTACTTTGGAGGTAATGCCAACATGTCCCAGTTTATTACACTCATAGAAATTCCACTGCTGTGATGAGCCACTGAATCTTCATAGGGTTTCTCTCTCACCATCACATCCTTGTTCATTTATCATAAGCCTTGGCTAAGCACTGCAAAAAATTAACTAGAACTCCATTCACATATCTGCTACATAAGACTACCATGATTACAATGATCAGAGTATAAACTTCATGGTCAGGTTTTAAAAAGATAAGGAGAACTTTGGAAAAATGATGGTCATATAGGTAGATGAAGGAAAATAAAGAGAAACGTGTATGTTTCATGTTTGTTTAACATAGGCTTTTTTCTAGCATAAAAGATAAGTGTTTTTAATTATTTAATTAAAACATTTTTTAAAAATCTGTTTTATATCATATGACCTTTACAGTTATATTAATTTATATCCCATCCTCCTACAAAAATCTTTTAAGGCAGGGCATTTATAACTGGGTAGCTAAGCCAAATGCAGTTTAGGATAATTTTATGCCCTGAGAAACTTCCTGCAATAATACATCAAGAAGAACACAGTATCACCTCTGTTGTACTCTCACCAATAATACATAACCTGAATACAATGAGAAGAAACTATATAACAAGTACAAATTCAGAGATACTCTACAAAACAATTTTTCAGAAGTCTTTAAAAGTATTAAGTTTGTAAAATACAGAGAAAAGATGAGGAACTGTTCCAGTTAAAGGAGACTAAGGAAAAATGACAACTAAATGCAACTTATGATTCTGGATTAGATCTCAGACTAAATATAGGCCATTACTAAGACAACTCACAAATCTGATAAAGTTGATCAGATCATAGTAGTCCATCAGTGTTAATCCCCTAATTTTGATAACTGGAGAATATGGTTGAAGGGCACAAAGACACTCTTGTAAAATATTTTACTGCTACCTTTGCACACTATACAAGTTTGTAGGATAAAAGAAGATGTTAGGAAAAGTTTCTCAATGTTAAGACACTTTCTCAGGTGTTATTTAAAAAAGATCTGTAACAATATTAATAGGATAAACACGTTAGAAATTGGTTTAGCTTCAAAATAGTACACTAAACATATTTTAAGACCAGTATTTATATACTGTAGTTCACACTTACTTCATCAAATGTAAAATCCTCTAAATCTATTTCTCTGTATTCTTCATCAGATTCTTCATTCTTAATAGCCTCTAGAGCTGCTGTCAGTTTCTTTCGCAAAATAAAGCCCTTCCAAACTGCCTAAACAAAAATGTAAAGTATGTTATACAAGGTTATAGATCAAACCCTAAACCAGATTATCTGTGTTATCCCATTAGGAAGATAAAACATCTTGGACCTAAGTTTAATGACATAATAATCTCTTTTCTGAACTTTATGTGACACTTAAAACCGAAAGATAAATTAAATGACGACATGTGTCTAAAGTTCTGAATCTCAGGAGACTTTCCTTGTAGTAAGCAAAAAAGATTCTTTAAAACTCTCTCAACTGCACATGTAGGTCAACCAATCAATTATCTTACAATTCCTCCAGGACCCATTCTAAACTAAGAAGAAAAAGATACAAAGGAAAACCCATTTTGCTAATGTTCAAATGATTATGTATAAAATAAATTAAAACACAATTAGGAAAACATCAACATATATAAATGGATTCATATTACACAGGGAGTATTATGGCCTATAACAATGAACTAATTTCATTTTTAAATACATTAAGCATAAAATAACAAAATTTAAAACACTCAGATTCCTCAATAATCCTGGAGTAGGATGACCTTTCCTAACTGTAACTCCAAGTACAATGTAGCTTATAAAAATGAATATCTTTATATTTATAAATATAAATAATATCTTTATGCTCCTGGAGAATGAGTTTCAGTATATATTGTGTGGAAACCAAGGGAGAAATAAGTGTTTTTCATGTTACTGTTTATCTACAAAAAACTGTATATAAACATATATGTTACATAAACATATATATTGCAGTCTATATAAACACAGAAAACGTTCAAATTATAAAATTAATGTTAAAAATGGTTACCTATAAAGGCATAAAATGGGGTAGAATGTGTAGCAATAGAAGCCAGACTTCTCTAAATACATCTTGCTTGGATTAGACTTTCAAATTATGCACATGCTTAAGAAAATTGTGAAACAAATTAAGTAAATAAGAAAATTGTGAAACAAATTAAGTAAATATGAAATAGAAAGAAGTACCTAAAATATAAAAAATGTTTTATGCTGTGGAATAACCATACAAGTTATTTAAAGTTACTTAAAATACATTTATTTGGCTTCACCCAGGTGAAATATACTCAGAAGACAAGTTTGACCACAAAAGAGATCTTAAAATGGTTTTCAGTAATCATATTGTTAGTAATAAGATTGGTATTTTCATTCTGAAATATATATACACAGACAGAGAGGGAGATAGAAGTGAAATATACAAAACAGTGAAACCATCTATGACAATAGCAGTCACCCAAACCTTTGTTAACCGCCAGCATAGGAAGCCAAACCATAACCTGCATCAAATAATCCTGGATGCCAGGTGATAACCTCTGCAGCAATTAGCCAAGAATGGTCAAAACTTGATCAATGACCCAGCTTCCTTGCTTTTTACTCTGCTTCTAACTCCGGAACAACCAGAGAAAGCCAAATATGCTTCCCAAAACAATCACATAAGATGCTCTACTTCTAGCCTCTCCCTACCCACTTTCCCCATGCCAACAACCTCCAATAGAGCATACCTGAAGCTTTCCCTTTTTCCACTAAAAACTTTCCCACTCCCTTCCATGTTTTGGGTTCTACGCCAAAGGCAAGTGATGATGGGTGATTCCCTCATTAGCATATACCCTGAGTAGCCCATTGTTTTCTCATTTATGTGGTCTTTATTTCCACTCTATATGTATGTGTGTGTACATACCCACATACACATATAGTAGGAGAAGTGAGGGAGAGAAGGAAAAAAAGCAATTATGATAATGTCAGTAAAAATCAGGATTTTCTATAGAAGAAAAGAGATGCAAATATACAATTAAATGAGTAAAATTCTATAGTCCTAACTATAATTTTAAAACATCAATATGTACCCATGGTATATTTGTTTCCTAAAAATATCTATTTGAAAACTAAGTACAATGAAATTACATTATATAAATAATAACTATACCAGTAGAAATAAGTATTTCTAAAATCCAGATGGGGTTCTCTATATGTCATTTCCATTAAAGAAACCAACGGCCTTTAGAGAAATGACTGATTCTAGGCCTGGGGCAAAATGTATGCCAAATGAACCTGGAACATTGTGTCACATTAGCAAGCAAGGACAATTTTAAACACTACTAAATCATGGCAAAAAGTGAACTTGATGAGACTACCACTGGCCAAATAAAAGACCACCATTTAAGCAGCAATAATAATACTAACTGCAATGAAATCAAATACATATATTTCAAATTTGTGTTTATTATCATAGTACCCATTTTGGTGACCTTTGGAGGATGCTAGGAGACCTCATTAATCTAAAAATTGGTAAATAAAGGAAAATTATTAATATCAACCATTTAACCTGCCTTTCCAATATGAACTGTACCTTAGGATAACTAAATAGTTGAATAGATAAAGACTTTGTTTATAATTTTTGAATACTTTAGTTAATAAATAAGGAATAGTAGATATCAAGTATCATCATTGTGTAAACCATTAATAAAATAATTGATCTAGGTAAAGTTTACCAATGGCCAGTAACATTCCTGAAAGAGAGGCAACCAGATACTATGTACCTCTTCTTTGTAATACATCCACCACCTATGAAATATTCTTGCTAAAGAAATCAAACCTGAATCAGAACAAACATTAGATCTTACTATCAATTTACATAAAACAAGGAAATGATAAGCATGTTAAATGATGTCATGAGGATGCATTTGGCAAAATTCAGAAATTGGAAAACCCTATAGGACAAATGACCTGGTCACTTCAATAAATAAATTGCAAGAAAAAGAAGGGAGTTGCTATATAATAAAAGACTTAACATACAAAATAAAAGTTTGAGTGATGACTTGTATTTTGATTAAGAAAAATCTGCAAACAAACATGTATTAAATGGTACAGGAATTTTGAATACTGGTATCATATTTGGTGATAGTGAAAAATAATTGTTATTTTTAAGCTTGGAAATGTATTTCAATTATATTCAAAGCAATATAATTGCTTGAATTATAGAAATTCATGCTAAAATATTTATGAAAGGAATAATTTATTTCAAATAATCTAGTGATGCGGAGGAAGATGTTAATTGGTTTTAAATGAGTCAACATTGACCAGTTGTTCAACTCATGTTTAAGGTAGGTATATGTGGTCTTGGGTCTTCTCTGTACATTTGAAATGTTTTGTAACTAAATGTTTAGAAAATCACAGATGGTGCACTTATCTTTTTTCTTACAATCAATATAATTACCTAAAGTCAGAAATCAAGCTTCACGTGACCTTACAAGCTTCTTTTGCTGGTTGTCATTCATAATTTCCAGCGATTAAGGACATAATCATGATTCTTGATGGAAATGCAAAGGAACAGTATTCTTCCATGGAGCCCATCCCATACAAATCAAGGAAGGTAAATAAGTAGCATGGATTTCAAAATTATTGAACGTCTGTTATATGCAAGACACACATGACACAGCAGTGACTAAAACAGACAAAAAATCTCTAAGCATGGACTTCCCATTTTAAAGGGGACTGAGACTGAGAATAAATACATTAGGAAACTAAACTGTATGGTAAATAAATGCTATGGACAAAAATAACAGTCACAAGAGATGGGGAGCATTGGGGAGGTATTGCTATTTTACATAGGGTATCCTAAAGACCTCCCACTGTGTATTTAACATTTGAATATATATGCATAATGGAGCCTACGAGCCACCAACCTAAAGATACCATCAGCAGGCAAAATTAATAGCGTGAATGTTTTTCCTTATACCTTTGTTCTGGCTTAAGCTCAGTAGAGCAAGATTTCTGCAATGGCCTACAACTGCTGTTTTCTATGCATTCTTCCCCTCTCATTCTGTGACCAGCTGGTCTTGTACTACTCAAATCAGAAGCTGTGCTATAACTTCTACCGCTGCCAACGGTCTTGAGCCTGTGGTCCTGAGCAGGAGTTGGAAGATGCTGATACAGATGGCATACCGTGCCTCAGTGATACTACTGCATTGAAATTTATAAGTTTTTCACAAGTGGTGAACCCTGTTCTTAATTATGCTTAATAGCCTGATTTCTCTGATACAGTGTAGCAGAGATTTTCTTTTCTCAGCCTGTGATAAATACTTGAGCCTTTCAATGTTACCTTCCTTCTTCCCAAAAAGCTGTGAGAAAGTCAGGCTTCTAGGAATAGGTATAGTTACCTACCGTACTTTCTGAGTGGGGAGAGAGCACTGTCAAAGAAGCTAGTTCCTCATAACTCTACTCCTTTACCCACCCAACATGTCTGGCTTGAAAATTCAATTATCCTTTTCAAACCGTGAAACATATCCACTCCGTCTACCCCCAGTCCCACTTTCTCTTTCTGGAAGAAACTTGTTTCAATCAAACCTCACCACCTATTTCAGCAGCCTCCTATAGCTCTCTCCAAGGCAACCTCACCACAGGACAAGTAAGAAATATATTGTCACTCCCTCAGAAGAACAACAATTTATTCTGCTGCTTATGTGTCAGGTTTCAGATTCCATTTATACATACTGAGATCTCTTTTCCAGGAAAGTGTGAAGTAGGTTTGAGAGTCCAGGAGGGGCTGTGTTATCTAGTCTATTTATTGCCTAAACTAAGTTTTCCACTTTTTACTGATAGAGCTTTCTTTTTGCCCAATCTATAAAATTCTAACTCAACCTATGATTGTTATCAATATTTTCAAGAAAGGTGAAAATTATTTGTAAAGGGAAAAATATAAAAGTCATATAGGATTGCCACGTAGATTAAACCAGAAAATTTAAACACAGTGAGAAGCATGTGATTATCAGATAATATGTACTCAATAAATATATTTCCCCCAATTTCCTTGATGCTTTATTTCTAACAACTTCATTCACTTAGTTTAATAAGAAAATCATGTGATATTTAACATTGTATAATTTAAAAAATACAGTTTATTTAATTTTAATCATATTTACCTCTAAAATGAATTTCAATGTAGATAATATTTCTCTGTTTTGTAAGTTCCTATAAATAAATTCTAGCTTCTTAAGGGAGTTTAAGGTTCTTCTAATATGAGAAAGGATGTCAATATGAGTCAAAAACTTGAACAATATTGGGTGGCAGAAAAAAAGAGGACATCTTTGTGTAATAAGGAATAAAATTGAAAGCATTGCTTAAGAAATTGGCATTACCCTTTTTAACTTACCCATTATGGAGCATACTATCAGCTCTTTGCCCTCTTTATGATTGGCATGTCACGTGGTCTGGATGACTAGTACATGCAAGCTACCTCAGAGATAAGTAACACTATTTTTCTTTTACCTCTTTCATTTGGGGATTTTAAAAAATTATCTTTATTTCTATTTTGTTCCATTTTTATTTTATTTATTTATTTATTTATTTATTTAAGACAGGGTCTCACTCTGTCACCCAGGCTGGAATGCAGTGGTGCAATCTTGACTCACTGTAGCCTTGACCTTCCAGGCTTAAGAGATACCCCGCCAAAACCTTCTCAGTAGCTGAGACTACAGGCACATGCCGCCCAGTTAATTTTTGTATTTTTTTGTACAGACAGGGTTTTGCCATGTTGCCCAGGCTGGTATTGAATTCCCGAGCTCAAGCAATCTGCCCAACTTGGCTTCCAGAAGTGCTGAGATTACGGGTGTGCTCCACCAGGCCCAGTCTTAGATTTTCATATCTGGGTGTTTATGCTCTGTCAGTTACTTGCTTTCTTTCAGAACGCCTTCTCCCTAACATGGCAAATGGGCTAAGTGGCTTCTTCCTGCTAGAGAGGTACACTGCATATAACTTTCTCCCCAACCCTGTCCTGGAAAGGTTCCAAGAATCAGGGAAACATGCTTTCTCTCTTGATTATCTTTCTTCCTAAGATCATCTTATCTTTTTTTTACCTTCCTCCCTTTTTAAAATACCAACAAAATGATATCAAGATTGAGTGCAGACCTAGTGAAAAGAAGCTGGGAAGGGCAACCTTTAATCCAGCATTAAGTGACATGAGCCAAGGATTGATTCACTGTGGCTCCCAATGGGTCCTGCTCAAATCATCAGGGTCAGGGCTTCTGTGAAGCTCCAGACTATAAAATACATAGCATGTGTGTTTTCTGGTGTGTCACACAGAGATATCTCCCTCATGAATCTGCTTAGGGTCAGAAATTCAAGTCCCAGCCATCTCTATTTAGTTTATCAGAAATAATGGTCATGTAAACATGTGGGTAAGTAATATTCAGATTCTTCTTCTAACTTACTTATTTCTGACAAAGCCACATTTTTATCCTAATAATCTATCTATGATGAACTCATCTCTCTTTTTCATACATTCGAATCAATTCTCTGGCCTGACAATTCTCTCTATAGGACACATCTAACATCTTTTTGTTCTACCCCCCATAGCATACTATATACTTGCTCCTTGTTGAAACTGCACACACCTCTCACCATGTTACTCCTACATTCTCTTAAGATTCTAGTTCTTTTAGTATTCTTGTTGTGCTGAAGCTTACTATCATTCCAGTAACATGAAATTCTGTGTTAAGTAACATGAAATCCTATGTTATTTTACTTCCACTGTCCTTTATGCCTGGAATTCCTTTCTCTTACCTATCTACATTGAGTCCTACTATTTCTTAAGGTGTAGCTCATATCCTTTAAATGGAGTAGGGTAAGTGCTATAACAGAGTAAAAATGTATAATAATCCAAAAAAATAGTTTATCTCTTGATCACATAACAAACACTGAGAGAGTAAATGAGCCAATGGGACAGCACTTTAACATGAGGTGACTCGAGAAGCCAGACTTTGCACTCTTCAGTTCCAACAAGGATGTCCCAGAGGCTGTCTCCATTTCAGCCAACCAGAAAGGGAAAATGAAATGAAGGAGTGTCTGTGGGAGATGTTACAGGGTAGACCCGCAAGTGATAAAGCGATGCACAAATCTACCAATGAATTTTTTTTCTGAGACAAGATCTCACTCTATTGTCCAGGCTGGAGTACAGTGGTGTGATCTCAGCTCACTGAAACCTCCTTCCCCTCTGGGTTTAAGAGATACTCATGTCTCAGCCTTCCAAGTAGCTTACAGGCACCTGTCACCATGCCCAGTTAAGTTTTTGTTGTTGTTGTTGTTTGTTTTGTTTTGTTTTTTGGTAGAGATGGGGGTTTCATCACATTGGCCAGGCTGGTCTCAAACTCTGGACCTCAAGTGATTCACCCACCTCAGCCTCTCAAAGTATTGGGATCACAGGCATGAGCCACTGCGCCCAGCCTACCACTCACATTCTAACGACTAGAACTCTGAGAGCCACAATCAACTGCAAGGAAAGTTTGGAAATCCAGTTTGGCTCTATGCCAGGAAGAAGAGAAGAATGTGGTTTTGGTGAACAGAGAGCAGTCTCTGGCACATCCTTCATGAAATCTTTCATTTCGATCCTTGTTACGCCCCGGCTGTTTCTGCCTAATCACGCTGTACTACTTCAGAATGTTTAGACAGTCTAAAATTCATATTTTAAGATGAGTCATTTAAGAAGCTAGATGATTGTTCCTAGCAGATGTGGAAATGGAGTTCACTTCAATGATTTGAAGTAACAGGATGTACAAAAGAGACTTAAAGTTACAAAGAAAGACTGAATGATGCTTCCTTTTGTTACTGATACAAAGAAGCTCAACCAAAGAACTCACAACAGAGATACCAGTCACAACTAGACTATTTCGTAAGGTAATGAACCTTCTCTTTATTGAGAGGAATGAAGCAAAAGTTGAATAGTTATTTACTGTCAATGCTGAAAAATGTATTGTTCACCCACTGATGACAGGAGGGAGTTTGGATGCATGGCATCTACATTCCTTATGTAGCAAAATAACATTTGGAGATAGTAAGTGAAGTTTTTTTTTTTTATTTTTTTCTCAGAGTTTCCTTGAATCAGTTACTGTCTCCTCACTCCCACCTCTATCAGGTAAGAAAAACAGCTTTGCCTATGCACTGTTCTCAGGAGGAGTACAGTATAGACAAATTAAGTAAACAGAAATACTGGATACATTGATTAGCAACTCAGCAAAGGTATTTCTCTTGAAAGCTGTGTCTTTAATATTAAGAGCCAGGAACTTGAGAGGAAAGGTAATTTCTTTTTTTCTGAATTTTAAGGCCATTCTTCCAGTTGCTTTTCCTAAATACCTTGGAGACATTCCTGATTCCTCTCTCTCTCTCATGTATTTACTCTCAAGAAAAAGTCAACATATATTCTGGAATGTGATAGTCTTACCACCTCCGCTGCTGATACTCAGGTCCGTGTCAATGTTATCTCTTGCCTGGTTTACTCTAATAGGCTGCTAAGTGATTTTGCTGCTTCTGCCTCTGTTCTCTTATAGTATAACTGTGACACGGAGTAAACTTGACCATGTCAATCCACTGTTCAAATTCCACCAATGTCTTTCCATATCATATAAGACCTTTTATAAATCCTACTTTGCTCCTTTTCATCATTCTCTAGTTACACTGGCCTCTTGCTACTTCCTAAACACTGTGGGCAGGCTACTAAATCATGGCCTTAGAATCTGATGTTCCTTTGCCTGGAATATTCTTCCCACAGATGTCTAATGACTAAGTCTCTCTCCAGTGTCACATTTCCTGGTCTTACACATCCATCCTATCTAAAATGATAAACTTTTCTTTCATACTCCCATCCCACTTTTTCTGCTTTATATTTTCACCCACAATATTTCTCATAGCGAACATATTTATTAACTGCATATTCCAACAGAATGTAAGCCACAAAGATTTTTGTAGCAAGAAATATTTGCTGAATGAATAAAGGGAAATGTTAAATTTTGTTTAATTGTTATCATTCAACTTGGGTACAATACCATGAATTTCTACAGATCTTATTTTATTTAGTTTATATTTGCGTCCTCTACCAGGATATAAATTCCACGAAGGTAGGAATCTTGTTGATTTTAAGTTTTATTTCCTGAGCCTAGAACAATTCCTGACAAGTCGTAGTTTCTCAAAAAATTTGATGAGTAAATAAATCTTTAAAAATGAGTGTGATCAAGATGAACTTCATTTTAAAATCGGACCTTGGAATATACTTTGTGAACTGCCTGTAGGAACCAGTTGGTAAGGTATTGCCAGTGGCATCTAAGAGTTGAGAGAAGTCCTTGGACAACAGAAAGAAGGAAACTGGGAACCTCAGTCTTACAGCTGTGAGCAAATGAGTTCTTCTAGCAACAAATTAGATTGGAAGAGGACCCAAGCCCTAGATGAGAACTAAGGTCCCAGTCAACACTTTGATATCAGACTGGTGAGACATTGAGCAGAAAATCCATCCATGTTGTGCTCGGACTTCTGAGTTACAAACATTTTAAGGTAATAAATTGCTAATGTTTTACACTGCTATAACAAAAACAAAAACCCTGGTCTTGGTGAGATTGAGTCAAGTCTGTTAATTATTTGCTTTCTAAATTTTTAAACGAAAGTATTTGAAAAACTTTAACAATTATTTTGGTAGATTTTCAAACACATAGAAATAGCTATTAAGGCCAAGTAAGACCTGCTTTGGCTAATCAAATGTTAGCAGATGTGACAAATGACATGTTGATGAAAAGTTGTTGTTGTTGTTTGAGACAAGGTCTCACTGTATTCCCAGTGGTATGATCACAGCTCACTGCAACCTCACACTCCTGAGCTCAAGCAATCCTCCTGTCTCAGCCTCCCAAGTAGCTAGGACTACAGGTGTGCACCACCACACCCACTAATTTTTGTGGTTTTTTTTTTTTTAGATATGGGGCCTCTCTTTGTGGGCCAGGCTGATCTTGAACTCCTGGCTTCAAGCAATCCTCCTGCCTTGGCCTCCCAAAGTGCTGGTATTACAAGCTTGGGCCACCACATCCAGCCTTGATGAGAAGTTTTAAATATGGTTGTGTGGTCCAGCTTGACCTTCAGTCATGCAAATAGTGTTTTGTATTTAAGGCTTATTCCTTCAATCCAGATACCAAGCAGAGCCACAGCCAACCTGCAGCTAACCTGCAGCCAACATGTCACTTGAATAAGAAATAAATCTACATAACTGTAATCACTGAAACTTGGAGGCTATTTTTAATACAGAATAAACCATGAAAGACAACTAATACATCTTTTGTAACTATGTTACCAAAAGATTGAAATTAACCTGAATAAGAACAGCAGCCTTCTCTCTCTGTTTTTGGATATTCACAATATTTTCTCTTTTTTCTTTCTTTAAAATAGTCTGATTCTTGATGGAAGAATTTGGCAGTCCTTCTGTTGCAGCAGTACATAGCCTTGTGGAGAAATGAATCTGTCTGCGCATGAGGTAACCACGCCAGTATGACTGGATGACCACAGCTGCCATACTATTAAGAGGAGAGAAAAACACACACACACACACACACACACACACACACATTTGTTATTATCTGTAAATACACAGTTGTAGATAAAAGTTCCTCCTAAGCAATATTTTAAACAAAGAACACATAAAGTATTATTTAAAAATAAGACCGCTTCTTTTACTTAACCATTGTCATAGAAGTAAAAATAGTTAAGAAAAGCTTCCAATCTGAAGAAAAGAAATGGGCCAATAGTTGGGTATGTGGCTAAAAGGAAGTTTCATTTGTTTCTTTTAAGGAGGGAGATTTATAGAGATTTTGTATCATCTTGGGGATATTTGTCTAGAGAGAACGGGAAAAAGTGATGAGGCAGAAGAGAGGGAACACATGTAGGAGCCAATGTTTACTTGGTAAGAGAGGGTAAAATCCTATTCATTGTGGAGAAGTGACCTTCGAATATAAGAGGAAGGAGGCTGCCTTTACTGTAAGAGGAAGGACCCTATCAGGTGCTTAGGAGCTTCACTTTATTCTCTGCCCACAAACAGTTAACTTACACTCTTACAAACCCAGCAGTAAATACTTACATTTTTGAGGTCTACACGTATTTGCCAATTTCAGGCACTGAATGAATCAATGCTATGTGTTTTCCATGTCCCCCTAAGTTGCCCAGCAACATTAGCAAAATGTGATTTAAAATATACATCGTTTATAAAAGTGGATTGTCAGTGTGTTTAGTTATTTAACTCTTACTAATCAGAAATGTTTTTCTTTCCCAACATAGATTATTACAGGAATATTATCAAGGTAAAGAGTGTAGTCAAAGTGCTGACTATTCTGTCTTACTCCCTTTTCAAATTTGTGACTTTGGCTTAAAAAGAAGATAAGTAGGCCAGGCGCAGTGGCTCAAGCCATTAATCCCAGCACTTTGAGAAGCTGAGACGGGTGGATCACGAGGTCAGGAGATCAAGACCATCCTGGCTAACATGGTGAAACCCCGTCTCTACTAAAAAAACAAAAATTAGCCGGGCGAGGTGGCAGGCGCCTGTAGTCCCAGCTACTCGGGAGGCTGAGGCAGGAGAATGGCATGAACCCGGGAGGCGGAGCTTGAAGTGAGCTGAGATCCCGCCACTGTACTCCAGCCTGGGCGACAGAGCGAGACTCCGTCTCAAAAAAAAAAAAGAGAAGATAAGTAATTCTTGGTGTATCCCCATTTCCTAATGCTCCCTTGAAATAGTTTTCAATAGTTTTATAATTGCCAAATCCAATGAAATTTCTTCATTCCTCATACAATTTATTTTAAGGCAAAGTGGAATGAAGTGATAAACTCTACTAGATATGACCACACTTTTTTTCCTCATAGTAATACATTTCTGGGAAATTAGAAAGGAATTATGAAGCCATTTTCTATTGCGGTTTTGGCTTATTATCAGCATTACTATCATCATCATTGTTATCATCACCACCATTTTATGTAAAGCTAGTAGAAGGCTCCAATCTGTTTTACTATGAACAGAATATTGAAGTTAAAGGCTAAAATATATGGTCTAAGATATACTGCTTGAATTTCCAGTACTTTGAAAAAATATTCATGTTCCAACAAATCATTTCCTCCTCCTAGGGTAAACATAACTTTGTAAATTTTGATATAAATATAATTCACATTTATTCATTCAATCATCCATTCATTACTTCATCTTTTGAACAAAAATGGATTAGGGGATTTCAAAGCACCTTTAATAGGCACTTTGGGTGATAAAGAAAAGAATCAGAAAACACATTTGCAATATGCAACTAGTAAAAATTAAAAGGCTTATGGGAAAACACATCAAACCTGAGACAATATCTTATATTTCTTTATAGACACATGAAAGTTTCATGAACTGTAACTGTGAATTTCTTGTAAAGTCATTGATTGCATGAATTCCTCAGCCTGATGTCATCAAAATTCCCCAGGGAAAACAAAAACAGAAGGTAGATGAGGGGTATTTTCTTCAGTGACACTAACATATGGACTACTTTTCACTACATTGAAAGCAGGTAAAGAAGCTGACTTTATGGTTTCCTAAATGTAGGGTGCACTACAGGTTGAGAAAAACAACTCCATGATCATCATCATCATCATAATATTTTTGGCAAAACTTATAATGTCAAAAGTGTCTTTAGAATAACAGCACATGTAAATAAATCTTAGGAAACTCTTACACAATTGGCAATTAATCTCCTGAATCACTGAGTGTTAAGATTCAGCAATGGGTATACATTTTCCTTCCCGTTTATTCTTTGGGTCTTTAATCTATATTTTCAGTTCTTCTTCCTTACTTATGATCATCATTTGGCTATTTTATTTAGGATTAAGAAGTTAAAAATATTGTTTATATGAAATTTCAGTAGGCAACATTTGAAGTGTTTGGAACAAAGGCAATCAAATAAACTGATAAAACATAAATCAGAAAATATTAAAGCCACTTTTGATAAATATTAAAAATTTACATTAGGAAATATAAGTTAGTTTCAGCATATCAAATTACTTAGCTCCCAGAAAAGAAAAAATTACTCTTTACCCTGACAACTTTTGAAAAAAGGAAGAGTGAGAAAAGCAAGATTTGCTAGCTACTATGGTATTCTAACATTTGCCCTGCTCAGCACCAGTAATTCATAAGAGAAACTAAATCTGAAACTAAATTTTTCTTTTCTTAGCTTGACTCTGAGGCCAAAAGTAAAAAGAACAAGAAGAAATTGACAGGCCAAAGTAAAACCTAATCCTTGCTGTTCAATAGTTAGTCATTAGCTTTCTAAAATTATTTAACGGTTATAAGGGGATTTACTTGATTAGTCATAGAGAATATTGCCCTACCTTATAGATCTATTGATGCCAAAAAGTTATAGCACATACATTCAAAATATGTGCAAAGATGCTCATTAAATGTTTATTAAATCAATGAGCAAATAAATGCATGTGCAAAGGCATATATATATATTTTTTATTTTATTTATTTATTTATTTTTGAGACGGAGTCTCACTCTGTCACCCAGGCTGGAGTGCAGTGGCACGATCTCGGCTCACTGCAAGCTCCACCTCCTGGGTTCATGCCATTCTCCTGCCTCAGCCTCCCCAGTAGCTGGGACTATAGGCGCCTGCCACAACGCCCGGCTAATTTTTTGTATTTTTTAGTAGAGACGGGGTTTCACCGTGTTAGCCAGGATGGTCTCGATCTCCTGACCTCGTGTTCCACCCGCCTTGGCCTCCCAAAGTGCTGGGATTACAAGTGTGAGCTACTGCACCCAGCCTGCAAAGGTATATTTTTAAAAAATTAAAATACTTGATTACTCAGAAAATGTTTTTATTATTTTTAGAGTATTGTATTTTATTTCTCCTTAAAATCTATTATTTAGAAATTACAAGGCAGAAAAAAATTCACATTTACTTATTTAAATACTACTAGAAATTAAACCAGAATTTAATCAAATTAATCTGCACTATAATTAATGATTTGTGCACCTCATGAAAACATAATGGAATCGGTATGAAATACGATTGTGATTTAAATCCTTCAGCAAATTACTAGGTGCCGTTGACTAATATCATCCATCAAAAGTAGTAAACATACATCTATAAAAGAAACATTATTTATATATCTTACATTTTTTCACTAGGCTCAATATTTTGGTGATTCCTCAGCACAGAATTTGTCATTTCTACTTCTTTAAATGGGATTCTTATGGTGGGAATACTGCTCGCCTTGCTGTCTTCTTTCTTCTGGCATACTAATAATTCCTGATGTCTTCCTTCCATATTTTCACATGTGGAGGAGTTGCTTAGTGGGGAGTGGCTGGAGACAGAGTCCATCCATTTCTCAGGATTATCTGGTGAGTCTGGATTATCTTCATGTGCACAAGAGTAGAAGACTCCATTTTGCAGAGTGCTGTCACTGTTTGTAGGGGCCAAATGATTTTTCTGGGCTTCTGATTCATCTTTCTTGGTGATATTTATATCCCCTCGTTCGTGGGCATGTCGGTATTCAGTACTAAGTATCATCAATTTTTTAAAATAATGACAGAGATTTTCTGCAGTATCCAAGGTAAATACATCTCTGAACAAATAAACGATGAAAACATTTAATAAGAATAGTATCAGCAAATATTAAAACTTGTGCAAGTTTTGAAATTTTCACTGTATGACCTCAAATGAATATTAAACTTCACTACAACATTCATTATAGATTATTTCTAGTTGTTTATATAAAAATGGATCTCATTTATAACAAAATGTGAAAACATTTGTTTAGTTAATTTAGATCCATCAGTCCAGACAACATGTCTGGAAGTTTTAGGACCATTTTTATTCTAGGTATTTTTGGTACAAATGAATGAGAAAAATTCATGCTTTTACTACCATAAACATGAGAAATCATGGTTGACTAAATTTGGAGAAGCTATTTATGAAATCAAGTTAAAAGTGCTTTCTACATTGACTTTTGCCATGCAAAATATTTGTACTGGACTTTTAAACAAAGAACTTACATTATGGGAAAATTTTTATTCCCATTTATCTCTGGAAAGATAATAATCCACTGCAAAGAGAATTCAAGTACTTTAAGACATAAATGGCTAAGATTCTCTTGAACAATTATTGGATTTCTAGCTTTTGAATTTTATAAGTTGTATAATTAATCAAATTTTAATGTTGCCTGGATTTGAAGTTCTCAATAACAAATGTAAAGGACTTTTCACTTATATGAGTATTCTTGGCTACATTTTGTCTTCTTTTATTTTTATTTCACGTTTAAAAAATTTTGCTTATTTCTAACATATTTTTTGGCTATATTTAATATATTGTCATAAGCTGCCTTAATTTTTTCCTGAAAACAAAATACAGTATATAAAAAATAAAATGTTAATCACATCAAACCAAATGAAAGTTACAATTATTTTCAAATATGTAGACAATTTGATAGTTCCTATGTTCACAAAGGTAATTTTAGACATTAGCATAGGCTCGCCCAATATGTTTAGATTTTGTATTTTATTCATTTCATTGGTTAATAATGCAAAAAAAGGATCGATATTAGGATATCAAGAGTTTGTGGTTACTTGTTGAACTCACCACCACTTATGCATTAAATATATAAAATATAGTCTATTTTACATATTATAAAATAAGAATTTTCCTTCTTCCTATAGTCTTTCCATTTTTAATGCTAAAATAAAACTTAAGTTGCAATGAAATAAATAGTACAAAGGACTGTATTTAAAATCTCATGTTGAAATTTGGATTTCAGGGGAATGTCAAGAGTCACCTTTATGTACAAAATTGTATATTATCACATATATACAAGTAAATATTATTTTAGATTTGCATAAAGACAAATGTAAATAATCTTAGTATTTGTTGCATTAAACACTACTTATAACAATTTAAATTATTTTTAATGATGTGAGATTTCTTTTTAATCTAAATAGACTGTTCAAAAGTATTTAAACAGAAAATGAACTTCTACATAGGACAAGCATGTATAAAAGTATCAATAACAATACTTTAAGAATATAATTTAGTAAGAAAATTTAGATATTTAGAAGTACATGTTATTTTTCCAATTGCAATGGAGAGTCATCGTAAGCGAAACAATACAAAATGGTTTTTGTTTATAATTTACATTTTCTGACATAATGCAAATTTTAAAATACAGTTTTAGAAATATCAATTACAATGCATTCAGAATTCGAGGTGGGGAATAGGAAGTTTTCTTTCTTCAAAATTTGATTCTGATTACTGTCAACTTCTGTAATCTAAATGGGTGCAAGTGCTGACTGCTTTTCTCTACTGTGCTCCCATCATACCTTAGTACATAAGCATATGTATGGTATTTTAATGTATAATATAAATTACATGTGTTATAAAACTTACCTCACTCTATTCTAGGTGTTTACCCAATTTTCTGTTATGCTAATTTGTGAATTATTTGGGGATAAATAGTCTTGCCTACAATAATTGTTGAATAAAATTATGACTGAATAATTAATGAATTTTTGCCTCTTGTCTTGATGCTATCCACATGCTTTCATTTACTTCATCTAATATTGTAGCATTTACATATTTGAAGTTATGTTCAAAATACATATTAATATATTTCAAGAATAAAAACACGATGCCCAAAATTTTTTAAAGGTAGAATATCCCCAAAACACACTGTTTTAATCTAAAAAAGTATAATTGTGTTAATCAGAATACTTTAAAAATCATATTTATAAATTACATTATTGATTCTAAATACAACAATGGGAAGATCAAAATCTTACCCTTTTCCAGCTATATAACTTTCAGTTAGCAAGTTGAATTCTCGAATCTGAGACTGACAAAGTGCCAGGAAACCTGCTAATTCCAGTTGATTGTGTTCTTCAGTGTGGCTTTCTGAATCAGAGTTTAGCATACTGCCATTAAGGATTCTCAGATCTGGCAACACTTTAAGTAGAGAATCCCTATTGAAAACAACAAAAAAGTTAATAATCCTGATCTTGATAAGGAGAGTATATATCTAAATAACCATATACTGATCATTTAAATAATACAAGCACAGGATATATATCTCAGAAAATGTGACTGTAGGGAAAATGATAGAGTTAGATTTTTTCGTTGTTGTTGTTACATTTCTTTAAAACACCTGGTATCAGGTCATATACAAAGTAAGTTTTAGAGTTAATTATTTAACCATTTTCTTCTAAAACACAAATGAAAGATTGAAACTTGGAAACTCAGGCTGGAATTTGGAGTGTAAAAAGATGCATTATGAAAAGAATAATAATATTAGATAAACTTTTAAACAGAAGATAACTATAATAATCTTAACAAAAGTTGTCTTTTATTTCAGAAATAGAGGTATATTCTGACTGTTTCTCTTAGTAAAATATATGAGAGTAAGACTAAAACAAGAGAGGTGGGATATTACCCTGTTTATCATGATCTGGAACATCTAAAAGTATACTTTCTCCTGAATCTTGCTAAAGATTATAAAGGTAAAAATCTTCAACATATTTACAAAAGTATATATCAATTTTTGGTGTCGTCCACCTGTAGTACCCGTTACTCAGGAGGTTGAGGCAAGAGAATCACCTGAACCAGGGAGGTGGAGGTTGCAGTGATCCAAGATCGTGCCACTGCTCTCCAGCCTGGTGACAGAGCAAGGCTCCATCTCAAAAAACAAAAACAAACAAACAAACAAAAAAACAAAAAGAAAAAAGAAAAACCCTAATGCTGTGAAAAAGCCAAGTCAGACAGCAAGAACTTTCCATCAAGCTCAGCCACTTAGAACTACTAGCTGAAACCATTCTCAAGGAGAGTGTAGGTCTCTTTTCACCAGGCTGCTGATAGTTACAGGGAAAAGTGAACTCCTTCAGCAAAGTCAATACCCTCGTTAGAAACTAACAGTTCCTATGGAGAAACTATACATCTCTGATGAAAGATATCCAAGAGGACCTAAATAAATTAAGAGATATCCCAATGGGGAGTTCATAGATAGGAAGGCTCAATATTGTCAAGATGTAAGTTCTTCCCATATTGATCTTTACATTAAACTCACTCCAAATCAAAATTATAGCGAGGTATTTTATGGATATTAACAAAGTGTTTCTAAAGTTTATATAGAGAGGCAAAAGATCCAAAATAACTAGCTCAATATTGAAGGAAAACAACAGTTAGAAGACTGACACTAACTGACTTCAAGACTTAATATGAAGCTATAGTAATAAAGACAGTATGGTATTGGTGAAAGAACAGACAGATCAATGGAACAGAATAGAAAGTCCAGAAATAGACCCACACAAATACAGCTAACTGACCTTTGGCAAAGGAGCAAAACCAGTACAATAGAGCTAACAGTCTTTTCAACAAATGGTGCTGGGACAACTCAAAATCCACATGAGTAAGCATGAAGCTAGACAGACTATGCACTTCACAAAATATTATCTCAGAAGGAATAAAAGACCTAAATGTAAAACATAGACTGTTAAAACTCCTAGAATATAATATAGGAGAAAATCTAGATGACCTTTGGTATGATGATGACTTTTAGATAAAATACAAAAGGTATGTCAGTGTGCAGGAAGGAGAGTTCAAAAATCACCAAAGGTATAAACAAGGAAAGAAAAAATTCATTTTTTTCATTAAAGTTAAAATTTTCTACTGTATGAAAGATAATCTCAAGAGAATGAGACAACAAGTCACAGACTGGGAGAAAACACTTCAAAAGATGTATCTGATTAAGAACAGTTATCCAATATATCAAAGAACAAAAGTCAACAATCAGAAAATACACAAACTAATTTAAAAATAGGCAAGAAACCTCAACAGACACTTTACTTAAGAAGATATACGGATGACAAGCCAGCATATAAGAAGATATTCAACATGATATTCATTAGAAAATTGAAAATTAAAATAACAATGAGACAATGCGATACCACTACATACCTATTAGAATGACCAAAATCCAGAAATACTGACAATACCAAATGCTGGTCAAGATATACAGCAAGAGAAATTCACATTCATTGCTGGTGGAAATGCAAAATGGAATAGCCACTTTGGAAGACAATTTGACAATTTCCTATAAAACTAAATTAAATCTCACCAAATGACCCAGCAATAACATTCCTTGGCATTTACTCAGATGAATTGAAAACTTATATTCACACAAAAATCTGTAAACAGATGTTTATAGCAGCTTTATTCACAATTGCCGAAACTTGGAAGCAACCAAGATGTCATTCAGTAGGTGAGTGGATAATAAATTGTGTTACAACTAGAAAATAGGATATTATTCAGTGCTGAAATGAACTATGAAGCCATGAAAAGTTAAGTGCATATCATTAAGTGAAAGAAGTCAATATGAAAATTCTCACATACGATATTATTCCAATTTAATGACATTCTAGAAAAGGCAAAACTATTGAGACAGTAAGATCGCTAGTTGTCATGAGTTGGTGGGAGGCAGAGATGAATAGGCAAAGCACAGATTTTAGGGCAGTGAAACTATAGTTTATCATACAACAATAGTGGATACATGTAATTATACATTTGTCAAACTTATAGATTATGAAACACCAAGAGTGAACTCTAATGTAAGCTATGGACATTGAGTGACAATGTCAATGTAGACTCATTAATGGTAACAAATATACCTCTCTGGTGCAGAATGTTGATAGTAGGAAAGGTTGTGCATGTATGGGGATGTGGTATATGGGAACTCTGTACTTTCTACTCAGTTTTGCTGTTAAACTATGACTACTATAAAAATAAATTTTATTAATTAAAAAAAGAAAGTAACAATTCCTAAATACCAATTGAAGAATGACAAGACGAGATTATTAAAAATGTTAAGATTTAAGAAGCAAAACTTCAGGCAGATCTCTACCTAGATTGTATAGTCTCAGATGAAATATTCATTTATACAAACAGTTGTGAAATCTAATTTTAGCATATGTATATATATATTACAAAAGAATTGGCCTATGAAGGCAAAAATGCCTAGGGCCAACCAAAGTAATAATGTATCTCTGTGTATAGTTATAATCTTGGTAGTCGTGGTAGTAATAGTAAATTTAAAAATTATCACAAGAGATGATAGATAAATATATTTTCCTCTATAAAAGCAAAAAAAAAAAAAAAAAGAAAGAAAGAAAAAAGAACACCATAGTTTTTCATGTACTGAGAACAGAAATAGCTCCCAACCCCCACTCTGCTCCCTCCCCTGAAAGAAAATTGAAGCTTTCTTTCTTGTCAATATTTAAATAAAGGAAGAGAGAAATAAATTGGATTCGTTTCTTCAAGGTAATTATCAGATGATCTATAATATGAAGCAGATAAAAAGCTTGATGCTTTGCTAATAAATAGTTTGATGAAGTTAAGAAAATATGAGTCCATATATTTTGAACTTGTTTAGTGTTCACTCTAAACAAGTTCAATGAGGAAATAATATGTACAACAAACCCCCATGACATGTGTTTACCTGCGTAACAAACCTTTACATCTGCTCCAAAACCTAAAATAAAAGTAAAATAAAGAAAAAAGGAAAACTGCCATCTTTGATTGTATGAAATAATCCTGCTGATAGGTTGGGGTAAGCTTTATTTTTTAAATATAGCCTTCTTTATGCACACTAGGGAATAAGAACCGGGCCAGGCACGGTGGCTCACGCCTGTAATCCCAGCACTTTGGGAGACCGAGGAGGGTGGATCGAGACCATCCTGGCTAACACGGTGAAACCACGTCTGTACTAAAAATACAAAAAATTAGCCGGGTGTGGTGGTGGGGCCTGTAGTCCCAGCTACTCGGGAGGCTGAGGCAGGAGAATGGCTTGCACCCGGGGGGCCGAGCCTGCAGTGAGCTGAGATCTCTCCACTGCATTCCAGCCTGGGCAACAGAGCGAGACTCCGTCTCAAACAAACAACAACAAAAGAATCTGCCAAGTACAATAAGAAATATTGTGGCACTGCTGCAGTTATATTACAATAATTTGTTCACTGGTTAACATTTCTACTGTTTTACATAAAGAGTATGACCGTGTCTTAGAACAGTATTCCTGGAACTCTGAATTTAGAGAGTACATTTCAAATACATAGAGACACGGGACTTCTATGCAGAATAATTAATGACAAAATGAAGAGCTATTTTAAGACAATAATCTTATATAAATATTTGTTTTATCAGAAAAATGAACAGATAAATATATTTTACTATAAGCATATTTTATTTAATAAAACAAATATTTCATACTCCAAACAAACAAAAACAATAAAAATAAATACATTCAAAGATAATATGGAAGTATAGGTTTGTTTCTAGTTGTTGCAACTGTTACTACATAATAGTTGTTCAGATGGAAACTGATACCAGATCAGCAAGGAACAAAGCAATGATTTTATCATGAAATATTATATTTTGGTCATAGATATTGATATAAGTATTACATACAATATTTCAGGTATGGGGAACAATTCTAGGGAATGTGGATCAAGAGAGGTTGAATTTTTACATTAGGAATACTTTGATGTTATGTTCATCACCTTTATATAAAAAGTTTCCTAATGATTTAGTATTTGGAATTCTTCTGAATGTAGACATTTAGTTTGCTTGGATATTTAAGACTATAACAATATCTTGAAATTTGTAATTTATGTAATCACTATCCAGATTGGAGTTAGTGTTTTATTTTAAACATTTTCTTCATGTTACTTACTTATTAAAGGACAATCGTCAGAACTGCATAACAGAGCAGTGCATGGATTGGCCTCAAGTTCTAAATGCAGACTTATAAGAGTTTATGATGAACATATTAGAAAGTGCCAGAACAAGTTGATGAATGTTGGAAATGAAGTATCAGAATACTGTGAGATCTCAACATTAGTTTTTCCAGCTGGGCGCCTCCTAATCAAGGGTAGAACCAATATTTCATTTGGTGAAAACTTCCTGGTGAATATTCCACCACTTAAGAAGCTCTATTAATCATGAGTGAATGAGAGAAATTCCCAAAGGAGATTTCAAACTGAGTCTATGGATTAAGTTTTAAAAAGAGATTTTTTAGTACATCAGCATTGTCCCTGTTATCACTGGCTAGACATGAAAGTAAGAAGCCAATTGGGAAAATTTATAACTAATACTTTTGTTGGTATCATGGGGTTATGCAAAGTTCATTGGAACAGACTGCTTAAAGTTTGAGTTGATCCTTTGATTAATAAATCCATATTTTATAGATTTCCAGATTTAAAACCCTTTAGATAAATGAATTTCTCAAATTAAGTATAGGTCAACTGATGTAAATGAAATTTGACAGCCTACATTCTAAAGGGGGAATTACTCTAGTCCAGAAAAGTTCATTTAAATATAGAAATTATAATAGCCAAATAATTTTCATATCTATAATATAAATGCTATGTATTTTCTTATTATTACTTATTACATATTTTCTTTAAAACTCTAAAGTACATAAAATTAACAAAAGCAGTAAAATGTGAATATTTATCTTTACAAATTTGTAATAAAATATGTCAATTTATTTTCCCACAAGTCAATAAAATAAATGTTCATGCTGAATGCAAACAAAATGATAAAAAATACATTGAAAGATTATTTGAGACATTAATTTTGTTTCTGGTTGTTGAAACTGACAATGTGGCAGCTGTTTGGATGGAAAGTGACACCAGATCAGCAAGATAATTCATGTCATTTTTGCTGAACAACTAACAAAAAAATCATGGCCTTAAAAGGACTTGCTCTGAATAATGAGAAAAGCTAATATTTTGTATTTGTCATCTAGGCTTGGCCCATATAGTTACTAGGAAAAAAAAAAATCCACCTAAAAACAACCCATCAGATATTTTCACTATAAATAATATTACCTGCCAAGCAGCGCCTTTTAGATGTAATTAAACTCTTGTTTTTTGTACGAGAAATTTCACTTTAGGATCTAGCTCCTGAAAATGAGGATCCCAAACTTGGGGATTAGGAGTACTTTAAACCCAGTGTAAAAGAAGTATAGCCCCAGAACTTGAGCCACTACAGATAAGTGGAAATATCGATTGTTTCTATTCCAGATGAGGGGATCCTACACCTAGCGCACCAAAGGTCTAGAAACACATTTAGGTGGCCTTTCACTCACACACACACACACACACACACACACACACACTTGAATAATTGAAGCTTCTGATATCCTTATGATTTGACATCAACAGTTGATATTTCCTGTAGTAATATGTCCTAGAGTTCAGTTTCTCAGCAAACCTGGGGAATGTGATAAGTACTATAGTACTTTAGAAGTCTGAGTACTGTAGTTTCACGATTCCTGATACTGACAATTACTGTGAATTAGCAATAACACCAACTGTCAATTTATCAGGAATAACATTTCTAATCACTAATGTAAAATTAAATGAATTCAATAGAAAAACTTGGCGGAGGGGGGCAGAAACACACAATTTTTCAAGCCTTTACACGTTATAATGTAATTAAATACTATAATGTATTTGTTCAACAAACATTTTTGGGTGTCTGTTACATATAAGGGACTGTGCTGGTACTGTGTAACCAGAAGCAAAAACAATAAACAAAATTTTTTCCATTAGGAATATAACATTTCAGATGGCTGTTTTAGATTATATCCTTTTAAAAATTAATGGATATAAATAAAACTTCTCAATTTAACAGATCTCAGTGAAATGCTACAACACAAACCTGAAATGGACAAACTAAGTGCAATCTACACAATTCAGTACTGCAGATCAAGCTGTTAAACTCTCTGCATAAATGAATACACGTCCTTTAAAAAAATAAAGGAAATCAACTCCTCTGCACCCTCCAGAATTTATTTCCAAGATATACGTGGTAATTCTGTCACCAACTATGTTTCCTTCCATTCTCTTTAAGATTGCAATTCTATTCTTGTATTCAACAAAAATTAAGGAAACTGGTCTGAACATTTGTATTCAAGGTGCCACAAATGTCTCCAGATTGAGAACTGACCATACGCATCCAAAGGGCACGTGGTGAAGACTAAAGTATTATTAGTAAGGAAAAGTGATTGATATCCTTTCCCCAATAAATGAAGAGAGATATTTATCTCTGAGTAAACAGAATGCCAACTTGCTAAAGCAAAAAGGCAAGAGGGAAGCCACAAGCTTATTATAAATTAGATAAGAGGCAAGAAAAGCCATCCAGACATTTGGGAGGGCAGGGATTTTGTGCCCTAAAGACAGTCTGTGAGACAGTAAGTTAAAAGATCTTATCTATAAAAGAATGAGAGGGAAGAGTATGTTCTCAATACATGAGACCAACTAACGTATTTTTAATTGCTTCCCTGAAATCACACCTGAATGAGTAAAATATTTGAAATTTCCCTAAAATAACCCATGCCTTTAGGCAGTGACCAATTTTCTCTGGTAGAAATAAGAAGTGTCTGGGATATAAGAAGTGCCAGAAATATATCCAGAAAAAAAAAATGTAAACTGCCATTTTTATAACTGCAGAATCCCCAGTACCCAAAAGATTATTTCAGAACATAAAATTCTTCTTGCTTTGTCTTTCAGAAGCAAAACTCTTAAAAAGCAAAGGAAAGACACAAGAAAAGAATAGCATATGTTTAGTATGAATGGGAAAACAATATATATTCCAAGTTAGAAATATTTCTTATGCTATTAATATAAAAAGTATAGAAATAGCCTATTTATACATTAACTTTAATATTAATAGAAAATATTAATATTGATTTTAAAAACTATGTGTAAATACAATAATGGAAATAATATCAAGGGCATAAACCCTATAAAAATCATTTTAAGAAAAAACAGATCCAAATCTAAGAAGATGTAGCCTAGATATCCAGGAGATGATAAACTATACAAGATTGAATAATGTCCTATCCGAGGATATGATAAAATGAACAATATTTATTTAATCTTTCCATCTCTGGAAAATTTTATACTTTAGATGTTTTTAGAAATCTTTTTTAGATATTTTGGCATTTTTTAGAAAACTGTGCATGCAAACATGTTATACCTAATGTACGCTAATTAATCTCTGCACCTCAATTTTTATATATTAACAAAATGAAAGAATTGTGTGTGTATATATACCTATATGTGTGTGTGTGTCTAATACCATATACATATATATGGTACATATGTCCCCTTCCAGCTCTATTCTGGAAGAATCTGTACAATAATTTGGGGCTATTTCCACGACTGTATTTTAGTCCTCTATAATCCTTGGACTCTAATAAATTTGGTCACTTGTTTCCTAATCTCTTATCAGTTTGCTGATGAAAAAATTCTTCCCAAAATGCTTATTTCTGGTAGAAATACAAAATGACTGGGACAATGCCAGAAATATATTCAGAAGTAAACATGTAACTACCATTTTTATAACCACACATATACTCAAATTTTCTCTATTGCTCACAAAAACAATAGCTAATATTTTCTTAGTGTGCCAGGTGAGAGGCACTTTATAAAATGCTTTCATGTGGTAGCATATTTAGCCTTCACACAGACTGTTAGTGTTGGGTGATATTCTTGTTCTTTACCTTTTCTAGCCTCTCGTGCAGCAGGTTTGGTGATATCACTTAGTTAGGTGAATGGAACTAGTCAACAGAATGGAATATGAGTGAAGTGATGACTGTCACCTCTGAAAGCAGAGTGGTTATATGTCAGTTGTACCTTCCCTATCGTCCCTTTCCCTCTCTCCTACCACAATCCACTAGCTTACAAAAGCCAAGTGACAGTGAAGTCACATGAAACAGGTCTACAAAATGGAAGCAGCCTGAGTTTCTAACTCTGCCTACATTATACAGGCTGAACCCACATCAAATGTAATGTAAACAAGAAATAATCTAGTATTGAACCACACAGATTTCTAGGTTATTTTTTATGAAGCCTAACCCATATTACCCTATGAGATAAGTACTATTCAAATCAGAAGGTATCTAGGATTTTGTAAATACCTCTCTAAAATGAGAATGACAATTAAAGAACCCAACTTATAGGGCTGCTGTGAAATAAAGTAACATATAGAGAAAGTACTTGGTCTATTCTCTGACCACTATAAGTACTTGATTTCTCATCTCCTTCCAATGGTATTTCCCAGTATACCCATTTTCAATCTGAATAGACTAGCTTCAAACAGAGCCTAACTACACATCTGACCTTTCTTACTTTTCTTGGATATTCCTCCACTAGAATTGCTTTTATTATTTCTTTATGATTTTAAATTTTAGCAAACTTTTGAAGTTTAACTAAAAGTGTGCCCCTTTAGCCAAGGCCATTTCTCCTTGTCACACTAAACTGAGATGATTTTTCTAAACTTCTAAAGCCTATGTGTTGCCTACAATAATCATTTGACACTAGTGTTTTATTAGATACAAAAACTCTAAGAGTTATGAGTGTAGATTTTGCAGCCAGACTGCACGGGTTAGATTTCCTGGCTCCTCTACTTGATAGCTACGTAACCTTAGTCAAGTTATTTAGCCTTTATGGGACTCAGTTTCCTCAACTATAAAATGGGATGCTGTGTTACATACATAATTGATTAGGCATATTGTGTAGATTAAATGAGAACAGTGTTGAGCAGAGAGTGAATGCTGTTTTAGTGGTTTTGATCATTATTATTTTTCATGGTTATCAATTCGGTGCCTACATTTTATCTCCCTAACATGATTAGAAAAATGTCTTGAAATTATGGGTTATATTAGATTTTCTTAATAATGTCCAACATGTTAGGACGCTGCATACGGAAGGAGTTCACTAAATACTTGGTGATTGAATAAGAACCCATGTATAATCTGGTTAACATGGTAATGGGAAATGGTAAATTTTTGTTATCTTACCACGTTCTAAGAATTGTTCTAAATAACTTATGTGTATTATAACATTCAGTTCTCATAACCACCCTATGAGATTATCATCCTCATTTTACTACTGGGGATTCAGAGACATAAAAAAGTTAAGTTAGAGCTGGGTGTGGTGGCACACACCTGTTGTCCCAGCTACTCAGGAGGCTTTGGTAAAGGAAATGCTTAAGCCCAAGAGTTCAAGGCCAACCTGGGCAACACAGAAAGACCACATATCTAAAAAAAGAAAATTAAGTTACTTGTCCAGGATCACATAGTATGGTGTGGGTAGGGGTAGAATATTCTTGTTTTAAAATGGTGGTTTTCAAACATTAGTATATATCAGAATCATCAAAAGGGCTTGTTAAAGTACAGATTACTGAACACCCTTCCTAGGCTTCTGATTCAGTAGGTTTGGATGGTGTCAAAAATTCTGCATTTCTGTCGGTTTTCCAGGTGATGATGAATGATGCTGGTCAAGAGACACACCTTTGAGAATCACTGTACTAAGTCATACTCTTTCATCTGTGCTGCACAGCTTAACGTACACTTGGAAAAGACATTTCTAAACTGGAGGTTGACAAATTTTTTTCTAAAACATGTGGAAACATGCAAGATTTCCTTAAATAACATTGCACTATTAGAAATTTTTTGGAAACCTAGCTCTAAAGAAAAAAAAAAGAAAAATTTACTTTCTGGGTCAAGATAATAACTCTTCTAAGATATACAGGTTACTAATATGCAGTAAATTACATGGGTGTTTGAGTTAGTGTAAAAATGCTTCTATCTTCTTAACCAAAGACCAAGTAACAAATCCAGGAGACAAATTAATTTGCATATGTCCACTGTGAAATTTTGACACTAAAAAGAGTGTCAGAGGTTTGCAGTAGCTTCAGACAAGAGTGGGAAGATAGACTATTCCCCAAACTCTAATAGCTTGTTCTACAGGTACATTAAGTCAAATATGGGAATTTTAAACATAACCAGACATTTAATTCTTCTGTAATATATTTCATACTCCTCTGAAATTGTCAGATCCAGGGTCTTCTTGGACATGGTCATAGCTTGCAGAGAAACCAAATCAGGGCAAAGAGTCAACAGCTTCTGTCCTAGGATAAGGTGTTACAGGATTTTTTTTTTCTTTTTACTCTATGTTTTGTTCATAAATGCATTTTAACTGCCTGGACAAGTTGACAAGTTTTCCTGATTTGACTTAAACTCTAATGGTCCTAATATATATTTTGCTACCTAATATGTATTTTGGTAAACGTGTGCCTTCCCCTATACTTAGCATGTTTGTATTGGCAAACTCATTTTCCTAAATTGTAGACTTGTTTCTGCTTGGCTTGTCCCGTCTTGATGTACCAGTGAAATGACAGTATAAATATGTCAAATGTACAATAAATAATGTGAAACCATCTCACAAATGAATGTTCTGAGCATAAGAAAAGACACAAGTGTAAGCCAGAATGATCACCAATTCCACAGTGGAAAATTTCACAGTGGACATATGCAAAATCTTTCAGTATTCTGGGAGGTAATTCACTTAAACTTGGCAAATCAGTAATGTTCTGTTGATGTGTAAGAAAAAGCCATCTAAGTTCAGGGGAAAGAACCAGTAGAAACTGAAAGCAGAACTATAGGAACTGACATAGGAAATTAGTTCCCACAGGCAAAGTTAAAAGGATACATAGAAGACTGGGCACAGTGGCTCACATCTGTAATCCCAGCACTTTGGGAGGCTGAGGTGGGAGGATTTCTTGAGCTCAGGAGTTCAAGACCAGCCTGTCTCTATATGAGACATCTGGAAAAATATTCAGAAAGTTGTCATCAGAGTAGTAGGGCTACATTAGCATTAGTCCAAAGATTTCTTTGGACCATTCTAACAGAACTTAAAAGCAAGCCTAGAAAGTATTTCATGAGTGCTGCTGTGCTTAGCCGCTGCACACCAAATACAAAATAGAGGCTATTTAAAGTAATGCAATGAAATTAAGCATTGGGAATATAAAATTCAAAATGTCCAGAATGCAACCAATACTGACCAGGCATGCAACGAAGCAGAGAAATATGATCTAGAATCAGCGAAAAAAAAAAATCAATACAAGTAGACCTTCAAATGATAGAGATGATGGAAAGAACAGATAAGGAAGTTAAATTAATACAGCTATTATTAATATTTTCCATATGTTCAAGAAGGTTCCAGAAAACATTAGCATGATTAGAAGAGAAATTACAAATGTTAAAGAAATACATAAATTTATATAGATGAAAAATATATCTGCAATCAGAAATGAAAAATAGATGAGATTGAAAGCAGGGTAGATAAATAGAAAATATCAGAGAATTTGAAGACAAAGCAATAGAAACTATTTAGAGTTAGTGAAGCACGGAAAGGGAAAAATAATAACAATAAGTAAAAGAAAACAACAACAGAAACTCCTGGGATAATCCAAATGGTCTGATATTATTGAAACTGGAGTCCTACTAGGGCAGAATAGGTAGTGAAAAGGAGAACAAAAAAATCTGAAAACAACAGCCATAAATTTTCCAAATTTTATGAACATGGCAGATCCAAGAGATTTGATAAATCCCAAATAAACTAAATGCAACCACACCAAAACATATAGTCAAATTGCTGAAAACCAGTGATCAAGAGAAAATCTTAAAATCATTCTTGGAGAAAGACAAGAATGTCAGTAGACATTTCTCACCAGAAACAGTGAAAGCCATAAAAGAGTGGAGAGATGTTTTTAAAATATTGGGGGAGGGAACTTATTGCAAAAAAGCATGAGGTATTTTTAAGGTGATAAAAGTGTCCAGTTTTCCACAAAATATTCATATTCATAAGCAAAAATGATAAAAATTATGATATGTAAGTTAACACAAAATAGCTAATTTTTGAAAAAAGCTGGTGGTTGATTTGGGGGAAATGGTGTTGGTATATTATTAGAGGTGTAAATGAGAGAATTTTTTTCTATGAACATGTATTAAAACTTATAAAATATTTTTCTTGGTTTGCATTTAGGTATTGCCATATTCCAAAGAGAAGCAAGAATTTAAACAGGCTTATAACACAAACTTTTTAACAGACACCATCTTTCTCTTTTAGGAAAATAAAGCAAAACCAAATTACTCTCAAAAAGCAAACACTTTAAATAGGAAGCTATGCAATTAGATGATTAGCAAAAAAGCAATTAACAACAAATATATTTTCTATAAATGCAAAACCCAAGTTAATATCACACTAAACTTGTCACCTAATGATTGGTTTACATTACAATTTTAATTTCAATTTTGTATTAGTTCACACATGTGCAAGAAAATTATTTTAGAATAAAAACATTTTTAAAACTACTTTTACAAAACTTTTTTGGTTTAAAATAACTTTTAATTTTTCAATTAACTTTTCCCAGGCAATTGTTATTCACAGGACAATTGTTATCAAACTTTTTTCTGCAACTATAATAAAGGGTACTCATAGGGTGCAACAATGCTTCTTTACCTCCAGTTTGTTTCTTGAAGAAGTGGGTTTCCAGTGAGAGACAATGCACGGAGAGAATAGCATGCATCGAACCATTTTATGACACTTTTAAGATCTACAGAAAATAAAATCATTTTGAAAGGTATCACAGATTTAGAACAAATACCATAAATCTATGACCACTGTATTTACTGGTTAGCTATTACAGAAAAGCAATATTTTTATTTCTTCTGCAGAATACTATAGGCTTTTTAAAGAAGACTGTATTGAGTTAAGAACACAGACTATTGTCAGAATATATGTTTCTACCATGTAACAGCTGTGTGAACTTCTGTAAATCTACTTTACAATTCAGGTTCACATCTGTCTTATAGGGTGAGGATTAAATGAAATGATGTGTATAAAGGACTTAGAATAGTTTGTGCCACATTGCAAGCACAAAATCTGAAGAAGTGAAATCTAAAGTAATATGGTAAGCATTAAAATTGAATATATAACTAAATAGAATTGCATGGACCTTTTTACCTTTAAAAAAGTGAATATAGGGCCAGGCGCAGTGCCTCATAGCTGTAATCCCAGCACTTTAGGAGGCCAAGGTGGGCGGATCACCTGAGGTCAGGAGTTCGAGACCAGCCTGACCAACACGGAGAAATCCTGTCTCTGCTAAAAATACAAAATTAACTGGGCATGGTGGCGCATGCCTGTAATCCCAGCTACTTGGGAAGCTGAGGCAGGAGAATCACTTGAACCCAGGAGGCAGAGGTTGCAGTGAGCTGAGATCGCAGTATTGCACTCCAGCCAGGGCAACAAGAGCGAAACTGTCTCAAAAAAAAAAAAAAGAAAAGAAAACTAAAATCACCTGTCCTAAAATAGAACTAAACTAAACCCAGCAGGAACAAAATTATTCAAAAATTATTCATAATTAATTTGACTTCCTGCAAGAATAAAACAACATCCTTTAAAGGAAGACAACAACACTCTGACTTACTGAACTACCTACAATGCTCAATGTAGAATTGTCTACAATGTTCAACATATAGTTAAAATTTACTAGACATCCAAAGAAACACGAAAACATAAGCCATAGTTATGAGAAAAGCAATCAATGGAAACATATCCCAAAGAAAACCAAATGTAAAACAATTTTTGCACAAAGATGGCAAAGTAACTTAACTATGGAAAAAAAAGCTTGTTCAACCAGTGTGGCTGGAACAATTCGATATCCATATAAAAAATGAACTCACCCTCTACTTCACACCATACATAAAAATTAATTTGAGAGGGATCATAGGCCTAACAGTAAAAACTGAAAGTACAAAAGCTTCTAGAATAAAGCACAGAAAATTATCTTCTCAATCTGGGAGTGAAAAATTTATTACAAAGGACACACAAAAATAACGAAAAAATTAAAAATATCTACTCATCTAAGTATACCATTTAGAAAATTGATAGATAAAACAAAGGCTAGAAAAAAAATTTATAAGACAATGATGCCCAGAATATGTAAACATTTTTATAGATCATTAAGAAAAATAAAAATAGCCAAATTTTAAAATGGTGAAACACTTGAATAGACACAACAAAAGAGGGTGCAAAAATCACCAATAAACACTTGTAAAGAGGTTCAACATCCTTATTCATCAGGTCAACGCAAACTAAAACCACAATGAGATAACATAGTAAATTATTAAGCACTCTCTAGAATGGAGCAATTGTAACTCTCAGTTCTGGTGGGGTTGTAAAATGTTCCAACTACTTTGGAAAATAGTACATCATTTTCTTTTAGAGTTACACCTACTCTATTATCCAACAATTACACTTTTACACATTTACCTAAGAGAACAGAAAACTTAAGCCTGCAAAAATATTTGTACAAGAACCATAGGAACTTTGTATTCATAACCCCCAAACCACAAACAATCAAAGTATGTTCAACAGGGGAATGGATAAACAAATTGTAATATATTCATGCATCCCTTACACTTCAGAAAAATAAATTAATAAACATATAAAGTGGTAGAATGACAGATGCTAATATCACACAAAGAAAGTTGTAGAAAAAAGGAATGTACTGTTAGATCCAATTAATATAAAGACAAAATTAATATGTGGTGATAAATTCAGTCTGTGGCTGCCTCTAGGAGTGGACTGACTGGGATTGGAAATGAGGAAATTTTGAGGAAAGGAAGGAGTGAGTCAATTCAAGTCATGATTCTTTAATAAATTTTTAATGGGTGACTACTCTATACCTGTTAGGAAGGTATACAGTTTGCTCATCTTCATTAGGATATTCATTTCAAAAGCAAAAGATTTATGACTTTTAAATAAAAGCATAATTGTGACTTTGGCTAGGCCTACCAAAAAGATGTGAAAGTAATACGACTGTAAAAGTGGAAAGAAAATTTCAAGCGAATTATTTCGGCATGCTTTATTTTACAGGTTTATTATATGTAAATGTCATTAACTCACGCATTTAAAACAACCCCTTATCATATTTGAAACAGAAAGTCAAAAGTCTATTATTTAAAGTATATATATTATGCTAAACTTACCAGAAAGACAATTGTGGCTGACATCTAGCTTTTCCAATGAAACAAAATGAAAAAGCGGTACAATTTTGGTCAAACTGAAAACAAAAACATAAACTTCATCAAAATTCTAAATTGGAAAGTCCTTAATGTTACCATTGTAACTATATAACAATACATTTATATAATACAATTATATAATTATACACATTTTATACAATTTTATATATACAATTATAATTGTACAATACAATTATAGGACTTGCTAACCGTGCGTTTTACAAATGCAGTAATTATAGACTTCTAAGTATTTATGATGGAAGATTTCTATTCATTTTTTAAAAGAAATCATGAAATTACTAATTTCAAACACAAAATCATGGATTTTGATGTGTATTTGCTATTTAAATAAGTGTGTTTTTTCCTAATTATTTTGTTTTGTATTCATATAAGGCCAAATTTACAAATAATTTACATTTTTAATTTATTTTTCTGCCTGTCTGAAACATACAACCTAAACCTTTAAGGTACAAATGAAAAACCACTTTTCAACAGGATAAATTGCTACTTTTCAACAGGAGAACTAACTAAAGACTATTTTTATTTTAAAAAAATCTTTCTTTACTAATTGAAAGTATTATAGTACTGTAAGCAAAATTAAACTGGGCTTACTTTTAAATTGGAAATATATTCAATATATAAATAAATGAGTATAAGAACAGAATAATATAAAATGTTTTACCTCAATAGAATTAACTTAAACTTGGCGAAAATACATTGATATTTAAAATTAATACTCATTAATTATGCATATTATAATCTAGTAATAATCAATTTTCCTCCTACATTTAAAGGTTTTTATTGTTTTCTAAGTTATAATTGTTATCAAAAATCCATATTCAAACAAAAATTGTGATATTCAAAATACCCACGTCATAGGAAACAAAAGATATAAAGGGCAAATTAACTTCAGTTTGATTTGCATTTCCAACTAGGACAAGTCTACAGTTACTCTGTAACATAATATCACATTACCTGTAGCTATTTGGAAATTAAATTAAGCCAGTTCATCTGAATCTTTAAGCAAGATAAAAACTCCTTCATAAAATATATATATTTGTCACAATTAGAAAAGTCTTCTGAATTAATCCCCACTATAAAATATTGGAATTCCATAACTGTTCAAAATATGCTTTGGCTCAAGGTCTATCTCTGGTACCAAATAAATAAGTATGCATTAATTTTCACTTTTATTGCTTTAGTGTTTTTTATACTCTCCCTCCAGTTGTCCTGGAAGGGTCCTTTACCTCTTTATTTCTACAAACTCACTGCCATAGAAAACACCACCACCACCACCAACAACAACAAAATCTCTTATTTTTATATTCTCAGGTCAGAAGCTCACAGAGTAAACCTGTGAGTGGAAGCTTCCTGGGGTCTGGCAGAAGATTAACCCTTGTACTGACCATCACTCTTCTCTTATACTATCCCTTTCGGCATTAGCAACAAGAAAGAAGATATACTACTGATGAAAAAGTAGATTATATAATGAGGCTGGGAGAACATCTCTCTACATGTTGCCAATCCTAAATATAATATTAGCATTCATATTAAACATAAAAGATCCTACTTCTTAAAAGCAATTTACAGGAAAAAAATACCCAAGGTAATAAAAGTGAGAAAATATTGGCCATTACATACACTGAATTATTTGTACATATACCCCATAACAGTGAAATTTACTGAAATCTCACATGGATATTGAAGTAAAGAAAAGGAAAAAAAGTCTAGGGAAAGGAAGGGAAGCGGGGCAGGGGTGGGAAGAGATGCAGGGATAGAGGAAATTCAGGTTTTACCCATACACAATTAGTGAGTTTAAGTCTCAATTTTCTGACATTTCCTATTCAAGCAGGTTCTGCATAATTATTACAAGTAGTTTATATATACATATATTTTTCAAGTAAAAATAAAATTTATTAAATGTACTTATTAACAAGAAAATTGTTTTTGTGCTCTACCCTTAATATATTTCTAATACTAGCTCTTCATCCTTCCAGAGAAAGGATTTTGAAATATCAATAGTAATGTCATAGTAAACCATTCAGAATACAATAGTTTTTTCGTTTTACAGAATATCTCATGTTTTTAGGCAGTAAGTTATATGGTAACACATAGGTTATAAAAAGACCTCAAATGAAAATAACCAATAATTTTTTAGAATCAACAATCAATAAATCTTTGCAAAAATCAAAGCAAAGAAAAATACGCTTTGAAAAAATTTTTGTAATATTGAAATTAATCTTTTCAGATAATCATGCTATTAAAATCATGTTTGTTTTCTTCTGAAATTTTAATCAGGAAAACTGGCTACTCATTCACCTTTATTCATTAGGATGGTAGAAACTTAATAGTATAACCCTTTTTTGAAAAACCTCTAGAACTTTTCCTTTTACTGACATTCTGTGTATATTGTTTCCAAGAAAATTCAAACCAGAAAGACAAAGGACATTAGTGAAAACCTAAAACCATTTGACCTTGTCACATTAGCCCTGGGCATTAAAAAGATATAAATTTCAAAGACGACAAAAAGCAAAAGATTTATACAATGAACAGCCAATGGGCAATAGTTTCCACTTTCTGCTCCTACTTAAGAGTCTCATTGGAAGTAAAAAGGCTTATAAAGCCAGAGAGCCATCCAGTTAGAACTCCACTAAGTCAAACTTAAAACAGTCATATGTCTTAAATGAAAATTTAAAACAGAAATCAAGATGAAACAAGTATTTCAAACAATACGTACTAAGTATCATTCTTTATATGTATTCCATTTGTTGGGGAAAAAAAGCATATGGACACATAATATCTTCTTTGTGATGAAAATATCAAAAATTAAAGGAAAAGTATATATAATTTAAAATCCATACCAAACACAAATCCAAATATCACATTATAAAATTATTCTCCCTTTCCTCTTGGATCATCATTAAAATCCCATAAAATAGGTAAGGTAGGCATTACCACTTTTACATGTGAAAAGAAACTGAGAGTCAGATAGTGAGAGCAGAGTTGCTCAACATCTACTGAACAAGTTGCACGTTCAATATTCAAACAAAGATTTGGTTTTATCAAACTTAATATGGTTTTTAAAAAGTCATTTCACATGTAAGAGCATAAATTAAAATAGGTAATTTCTATAGTTAATGAAAATAAACTTGTGAAATATTCTAAGGTTGAAGATTATCTTTACACTATGACATTACAAAATCATTTTAGTATTCTATATGTCCTTTGCTATCAATGACATTTCCCTGGTGCTCTTGGGCCTTCTCCCTTCATCCTCTCAATAATGGTAGAAGGTTACATGTATAAAGAGCTCTGACAGACTCAGAAGAAAAATATTCCAATATCAGTGACAGTATTATTTAAAATTTCAAAATCACACATATTATATAATAATTTTACTTTTTGGTATAGATGAGTTTAAAAAACTAAGTTCTTTTATGCCAAAATGCTCTGTGGGTGTAAGGACATGTATTACTCATTTTCCTATTCCCCAAAGTAAACCCCATCTCAATAGTCAAACGTTATAAGATTATGCAAACAAAATTATAAATAGAAAACATTTGGATTAATCATTCCAACTATCATGCTCAATTCTAAAAATATTTAATTCTCTAGTTTATATAACTCCCATTTTATCAGCTTGATGTGCATGTCATATCATACCGATAGAGCAAAAGTCTATCAGCTAGTAATAAATTTCATTTTTAGAAATAGACTGATCATTTAAATTGCCCAAAGAAATTAAAGGCATTATTTGTCAAAAAAATTCTTGATTTTCTTTATAATCTCTTTAAATATTTTATGCTCATTAATGTGGCTTGAGATCCACTTTTATAATATACGTTAGGTATGTCAATTCCTCCGCGACTTACTGCGTATGTCCAAAACATAGCTGAATATGTCATTTTGAAAGTATATTCTGTACCTGGAAAATATTCTGAAAATATCCAAGGAGTTTGTGAATTACCCAAATTACTTACACAGTATTATCTGATGTAGCTGGCTTTGGGAATAAATATCCTTTTAAACTCAAGTCTCAATTTAAAAATTTTAAATTTTAGATTGCATTAAAGTAATTTGAGAAGATTTTTGAATACATATTTGTTTTCCAATGTCAAAGTTTAATAGGTGGAAGTTAAGTTATTTAGTATATACCTGCCTAAAAGATGAACACTATTGTGGAAGAGATTGAGAGATGATTTTATATGTCTTGGGGGAAAATAGGTATATATGTACAAATTATATTGTCCTTATTCACATGTTTTGTGAGTATTATATAACTTAAACAATTTCTTGTTAAAGATAGTTTCTTTCCCCTACTCCTTGTGCCTTCGATGAAGAAATTAATCATATTAGAGTGAATGGATTTCAATGAAATATTAAGCAGAGGAGAAATACACATATTGTGCTCCTGTTTTGGTTTAGCCAGTTATTCTCAGCAAAGATCCAGATGTTTGGTAGTCTCAAATAGATCTTCTGAGGCAGGTACCCATTTCAATTGAATGTTAAGGTATTTTTTTAAGTGTTACTTTATATCCTTAGGGAAATCAAATTTAAATCCATCCTAACAGTTTCAAAAAGACATGCAAGTTGAGAGCAGATTAAAAATTGTCCTTCCAGGACTTAATAAGTACCATTTGAGAGAATGAGACATCCTTCTGAATTGAATTAACTGCCTCCTGTATTTTCCAAGGACTATGCTCCTTATAAACATAAACAAATCTGCCCTGAGAGATTTACACAAGTGCATCTTTGAAAATAAATAAAATTAGAAAGATAAATGGACAATTAAAATTCTACTAAAATTTTAGGGTATGCCAATAATTCATTTTAATTTTTAAAAATTCTATAATGTTATCTTTATAATTTATATACTAATTTATTTTGATGCAATCTCATTGAATTATTAGAGAAACCTAACTTTTATGGTAGTTTATGAACATCACATATTTATTTTAAACATTCACTAAATTTATTTCTTAAGTATGCTTTTACCTGTTTTGAGAGACAGTAAGATTTTGTAGTAAAGGCAGCCAGTATGAAGAAAATGCTTCCACAGTTGAAATGCTGTTATCATCCAAGTGCAATTCTCTTAGTAAAACAAGATTCTCCAAGGATGGAAGCTATATTTAAATTTGGTTCATTAGTTTATATTAAGCAAAATATTTTACCATTTCGTCCAATTTAAAAATATAAAACCTTCCAAAACTAATAACAAATAGATTCTGATAAACTGCATATCATAAAGTATAACAAGATTTTTTAATATGAATAAAATTTCTATTAACTGTATAATATTTAATATTCTTGATATAGGTTACTTCATAGTGAGATATAAAAGAATAAAAAAATTATTCAAAATTGCTTTTAAAATGTGATTGGCATTTCCATTAAAAGAAAAGTGTTGCGTTAATCACGGAAATCAATTAATTCAAAGCAATTACCTCACTCAGATAATTTCCCTGTAACTTCAATATTTGGAGCAATCCACAATTTTCAATGCCCTCAACATCAGTAAGATGATTATGGGAGCAATCTAGGTATACAATGGTAGGTGTATCACAAAGACCTTTTGTACTAATTAACTGATTGTGGTCCAAAATCAGTTGTTGAAGATTTTTCAAAGATTCTAAACCACCTAGAAGAAAAAAGTTGTAAGATCACCTGTGTCATACAGTCTTCCAGACTCTAGAGGAAAGTTTACATTTTTTTCCTAAATAATTGCACCTTTGTACTTCTCACTATCATTAATTACAAGTGAGGACTTAGTACAAATTCCTGGTGAAACATATCTTATAAACTGTTATTATTTAAAGTGGCATTTGAGTGACATATTTTGAATGACATAATTATCTATCAATTGAAAATTGCACACAGTACTAAAAGGCATACACTGGGAATGAGCGTTTATATTCAAATAAGAATAAAACAAGGGATAGATATAAGGACTTTTTCTTAAAAGAATAGTTTTTACTCAAGCCTGTAATCCCAGCACTTTGGGAGGCCGAGATGGGCAGATCCTGAGGTCAGGAGATCGAGACCATCCTGGCTAACATGGTGAAACCCCGTCTCTACTAAAAAATACAAAAAACTAGCCGGGCGCGGTGGCGGGCGCCTGTAGTCCCAGCTACTCGGGAGGCTGAGGCAGGAGAATGGCATGAACCCAGGAGGCGGAGCTTGCAGTGAGCTGAGATCCCACCACTGCACTCCAGCCTGGGCGACAGAGTGAGACTCCGTCTCAAAAAAAAAAAAAAAAGAATAGTTTTTAACTCATTCCAGAGCCTTTGAACTTTGAATCCTTGCTTCAGGTTGCATGTATAACATTAGAATGTCATTTTCTTACCATTTGAATGACCTTAGATTCCCAAATGAAGTATGTACAATCTATCAGAACCAATTAATTAGTAGCATATTCTTTAGGTATTTCAATATTGTCATAAGGGACCTCCTCTTTGACCAGATAAACTAAAAATCAGTATGATACTATCTAAAAAATATTAGATGAGCCTTAGAAACTGTAACTCAGTGGTCATAAGGAAAAAACTGAGAAGGTTGCTTAAATAAGCCATCAAGAGTTAGCATGAGAAAAAGACACTGAGGAAGTCTGTAAAAGTTTCATGGAAGATATTAAAAATCTAGAAAATGTTCTTTAAATTAGATACTAGACTATGAATTTTTTTCTGTAGGTGTTACTCTGTTAGTTAAAATAAGCAATTCTAGAAACTGGAAGTAAAGTTTTAAGGTCTTCAGTATACACTGGTAAGCAGAATGTCTTTCGTGAGAACTAAGTATACAGGAGTCCCTGAAGTTACATTTTGGAAAACTGTGCTTCATTCTGATTTTCTTGTCAGACTCCTACAAAATATATTTTTCAATTAAATGTTGACATAAACATGAGTTTTTTTAATCAAAAAAGGTGATTTGATAATAAATTTAAATATGTAATAAAAAAATATTATTTATAAAAATTGATATCTGGAATTTATGAAATACATTTATCCTGGGGGAATTTAGAATCTCTAACCCAAGATTTGTTATTTTGATTACACATAAATTCACAAAAAGAAAGGGTGAACTGTCTACTTTTAATGAGATGAAGAAATAAAAGAATCAATTAATATTAGCAAAATCTTATAAGAAAACTTAATTCAGCATATATTTAAAAATTCAGATAATGCAATAGGATAATTAGTGTACTATAAAATATTTCATAGAGATATTTCAAGATATATCTTAAATAAATTTCAAAATTACAGTATCTCTAATAGTTTGAGTCAAATAGAGTAACTTAATGTTATATATGTTATTTCTTAAAAAAAATTTTACACAAAAAAGTAAATTTTCTTATAATAAGAAATAAATCATGTAATATCAAATAAAGCATGAAAATACATAATAGGCTGGCAGAAGAAAAGACAAACTGAAATCCAAATTCAGGCTGTATATACTCTTACATTTTTAAGTTTTTAATCTATGATTGATGTACTGATATTTTCCTATAATGTAAATTATCAATTATGAATCAGAGAAAATTGTTATCTATTAGTATCTGGGAATAAACTGTTCTGCCTTATCAAATATTTGACTGAGTTAAAATAACAGACCAATTCTATATTATAAATTTCAATGGATTAGATATAGCTTGTTACATATTTTAATAAATACATATTATCTGTCATGTAATTTAAGGTCTGCTAAAATAGAAAATGTATTTAAATTTTGTAAGCCTTACAATCATATCTGATGAGCATCAATTAATCCACTGAAGCCAACAGCCCAGGCACAATAAAATACCAATGAAAACAGATTACTGGTTGTGTAAAATGAAATGACCTTTATTAAATATTTAAATGTCTCAAGCAATCTGCTTACATAGGCTTAATATTTTTAAAAGCCATATACATTGCTTTTAAGTTTTCCAGAACTAATCTGAAATAGAAATTGCTATTAATTCATTTGGATTGGAGAACATATTTGTGACACTTTTCAAGGGTCATCCAAGAAAAGAAGCAAGAATGAAACATTAGGTCACATGATGAGGAAAGGTGCAGGATTTGGCAAAGAAAGCTGAAAGGAGAAAGCAGATAAAGCAGGAGAACAATTGGGAGAAGAAACGAGGAAAATGCAAACAGAATTCTGCAACGAAGAAAGGTGTAAGAATAAAAATAAAATAGTATACAAGTATGAAATTGTATTATGAAAGGCATTTTTATTCATACGAAATTATAAACAGTCCACAGTATTAGGTATAGTTCACAAAGGAATCAGAAGAGGTCATCGTTTGGACAGTGATGAAACAGTTTACTAGAGGCATTAGTGGCATAAACAGGATGAAAACCACAGTGCAGTGGAAGTGGAGACAATAATTGTAGACTATTTTTAATATTTTTGATAATGGAGAGAAGGTTCTCCGAAGCCTTGAAGATGGCCTACATGTCCCTCCGTGATCTGCCTCTTATAATCTCATTGAACTCATCCTCTACTACTGTCTCTTTTTCTCAGTTCATTCTAACTTGCTGGCCTCCTTGCTTTTCCTCACACATGCCACATGTGCTTCCACCTTAGGGCTGTACATGTTAAAAACAACTAACAGTGTGCCACTTATTAGTCTAAAAGGAATTAATGAGAATTATATGCTAATATCAAATTTTAAAAGACACAATAATTTTTAATCAGTGTACAAGGAAAGTACAATTAACCTATTCAACATTCTGTTAGAGATTCCATTCTGGTGGAATAACCATGATTTCAAGTCTCAGAATATTAAGAAATATTTTACCTAGCATGTTTCCTTCTGTGAATCTACTACATAGTGATACACTGATATAAATGAATATATAGAGATGTTCCTGTCTGTATTATTTAAATGCAAAAAAAAAAAAAAAAAGGAGACAAGTTAAATGTCCATCAGTAAGGGAACGGTTAAATTATGGAGTGTATCCAAAATGAATATTTATAATATTTAATACAGAGTAGTACTAAAATGGAAGAATGTCCATGATATATTACTGTATGTAAAACTTAAGTTGCATAACATAGGCTTTTAGCTATTGAGTAAACCTAAATGTAAATATACACATGAACCTTAACTTAAATCTACATATCTCTCATTTTATTGTACAGGGCAAGGTCTAGAATGATTCACAAGCAATTGTTAACAATGGTCACTCCTGCAAAATGAGAGAAAGGAGGTAAGCAGAAAGATAAAGTTTCACGATGTATTCTGTACACCTCTCTTTTTCTATATTTTTAAATGAGAATTTACTTCTTGTGTAGTTTTTTTTTTAAACAGTATATTTGGTAAAAGCATCTGTATTGAAAAGAACTGTTATTTTGTATTTAATTCTGACCACTATCACCACCACCACCAACAGCAGCAAAAAAAAAAAGGTTATTGAACTGAACTATTCAAAAATTTCAGAAGACCTGATGCTTTCCCCCATCACAAGTGTTTGTTATATAGCCAAAGTGGCAGAATGCTCTACATAGAAAGAAAGGCACATCTGTTAGATTTTAAGTTGAAAGATTTAAAGAAAATTCAGCAAAATTATTTTTTAAAGGATTCAGTTTGGTCTCTAAAACACTGGTCTAACTATTGCAGTGAGGAAAGAGGTGTATTTAAGAAAGGCACATTTTTATTACATAATTTAAAAATCAGCCTAATCTTTTTTTTTAAGGAAATTATCCAAAAATATGTGAAACTGAGGACTGCCAAAAACTATGTGAGTGAGCTTGGAAGTAAATTTTTGATTTTCACTGAGACTTGAGAAGATGACGGTCCTGGTTGACAGCTACAAAATGAAACCTCACAGGATACCCTGAGCCAGAACCACTCAGCTAAGTAAGGCATTCCCAGATTCCTCTCAGAAAATGCTAGGTAATAAATATTTGTTGCTAAGGTTTGGGGTAACTTGCTTCACAGCAATATTTAACTAATACAAAAAGGATTCTCTATTCTGAAGAAAATATAACTCAAGAAAGATGAAATGTTGAAAATATTTTGGGCTACAGAAGAACATTTTAAAAAATTCAATACGGCTGGATTTCAAAGATATTAAAACAACAGATGCAGGTAAGCAAACAGGCCAAAGTAATACCATGACAGAGCTAATAAATAATTTAGAAACAACATATATGGAACAGAGAGCTAGAAATTGAGTTGTCCACAAACAGGAGATAATCACACTGGGAATTAAGCGTGAAGAAGCAGACGAAGAAGAGACATAGGTTAAATAAACTAAATAATAACACGCATGAGTAAAAGACAAATATAACCAAAATACGGATCATCTATAATTAAAAAATGAAACCAAACCAAAAAGTTTTCAACTATATAAAAATCAAAAATTTCCAGAAATGAATAAATAACTTAATTCATAGTTTGAAAAGAATATTACTTTCCAAAGAAAACTTTTATGAATGTTTAGACATTAAAATGTCTATCGGTTAAGTAACTGTGTAAGGACAAAGAAAATAGTACTTGAGTATCAAGGAAGAAATCAGTTATGAGGAGAGAAAAGTCCAGTTAGCCTCAAGATTTACCACAGCAACATACAATACCATTTATGCAATGAAGCAATGACCACAAAATACCAAGTGAAAGTGTGACCTAAAAATAGAATGCACATCTACATTCTCATTCAGGTATAAAAGCAACTGACAGATACTCTCAAACCTGAAAGAATTCCAAAACTATGGCATCCATTAGACCGTGTTTGGAAAATAAGTTTTATAAAAAGCTAAAGTGAACTACAAAATTCAGACAAGCAAGAAGTGAAAGGTTCAGTTGTCATGCTGACCCACTTTCATACAGATCTAATGCTGCTGTTGGACCAAGCTACAGTGAACAGCGCACAGCACAGAGACCCTGCCCTGCCTAAACATTTCACTTGAAACCCAGAGCCTTCTGTAAACCAAACCCCCATAGACCTGTAATATTCACTTGGGTTTCCACCACCTAACTGTGCTGGCTGCCACTTCCTGAGACCATGGCTGGGGACCTGGGGACCACCCTGCACCCATCACAATCAGCACATGAACTCTGGGCTAGCCTGACTGCAGTATAGTCCTTCGGGACTCATACGCATTATTCAGTGGGCTATCTAGAGGCTTGAGAATGGGTGAACTACTTGCCCCAGTCCAACTCCTTGGCACCTGACTACTATCCCCAGGGTCTGATGTCAGGGCAACCCAACCAGTTAAGACCACCCACCAACACCCACCATGAGCTCAAAGGTAGAGGCCTCACTTTACAAAAAGCAGAAGGCTGACGCCCTGGAGAACAGGCGAGCCATGATGCTGTCTGTATCAGGCTGAGTGATGAGGTTACGCCCTGAAACCATACCAACAAAGAGTTGCAAAACAGTTGGTTCTCATGATACTCAACCACACTGTGGGACAGAGAGAGACTACAATGTCATCAGAATTAGAATTCACAAGCCTTGGAATCAGGGTGTGATAGGAAAAGAGGGCATATTCCCACTTATCTAGGAAGAAAAGCCAGTGACTCTCCCTCACCTCTCCATAGAGACCTCAGCTCACTTCAGCAGGAATTCCTCCCAACCACCTTCATTACGGCAGGTGCTTATGCATGTCATAGGTTCATGCTTGTCATATATTCATGAACAAGCCAGGGCCTCCAGCTTTGACCGGCTGTGACCCCCACTGGAATAGGAAGCTCACAGACCAGACACCCAACTACCCAGCCCTTCAACTGAAACAGCAGAGTACCTCACAGTAAACACAGACCAGGGTCATACACACCTGCTGCTGTGGCAGTTGGCTCTTAGCTGCAAACACCACCTAATGGTTTGCAGGTTAAACCGAGCATCCCAATACAAAACCTTCCCACAGAGTGCATAGGACTATAGAAGCAAATCCAAAAGATCCTACAAAACACAACACTCTCAAGATGAAAGAAAAGCAGTGTAAAAATTCTGCCACTGTATTAGTCCGTTTTCACACTGTGATAAAGAACTGCCTGAGACTTGGTAATTTATAAAGAAAAGAGGTTTAATTGACTCACAGTTCCACAAGGCTGGGGAGGCCTCAGGAAACTTATAATCATGGCAGAAAGGGAAGCAAACACATCCTTTACATGGCAGCAGGAATGAGAAGTGTCGAGCAAAGGGGAAAAGCCCCTAATAAAACCATCATATCTCATGAGAACTCACTCACTATCACGAGAACAGCATGGAGGTAACCACCACCATGATTCAATTATCTTCCACTGAGTCCCTCCCACAACATGTGCAGATTATGGAACTATAATTCAAGATGAAATTTGGGTAGGGACACAACCAAACCATATCATTATGCCTCTGACGCCTCTCAAACCTCATGTCCTCACATTTCAAAACACAGTCATGCCTTTCCAACAGCCCCCAAAAGTCTTAGCTCATTCCAGCATTAACCTAAAAGTCCAAGTCCAAAGTCTCCTCTGAGGCAAGGAAAGTCCCGTCCACCTATTAGTCTGTAAAACTGAAAGCAAGTTAGGTACTTCCTAGATACAATGGAGGTACAGGCATTGGGTAAATACACTCATTCCAAATGGGAGAAATTGGCCAAAACAAAGGGGCTAGAGACCCCATGCAAGTCTGAAATCCAATAGGGCTGTCATTAAAAAGTTCCAAAATGATCTCTTTTGACTCCATCTGTCACATACAGGTCATGCTGATGCAAGTGGTGGGCTCCCACAGCCTTAAGCAGCTTCACCCTTGTGACTTTGCAGGGTACAGCCTCCTTCACAGCTGCATTCAGAGGTTGGCCTTGAGTGTCTGTGGCTTCTCAAGGCACATGGTGTAAGCTTTCCATGGATCTATCATTCTTGGCTCTGGAAGATGGTGTCCTTCTTCTCACAGCACCACTAGGCAATGCCTCAGTGGGGAATCTGTGTGGGAAAACCAACCCAAATTTCCCTTCTGGACTGCCCTAGCAAAGGTTCTCCATGAGAACTCCACCCCTGAAGCAAACTTGTGCTTTGACATCTAGGCATTTCCATACATCCTCTGAAATCTAAGTGGAGGTTCCCAAACCTCAATTCATGGCTTCTGTGCAACTGCAGGCCCAACACCACATATAAGCCACCAAGGCTGGGGGCTTGGACTCTGAAGCAACTGCAGGCCCAACACCACATGTAAGCCACCAAGGCTGGGGACTTGCACTCTGAAGCAACAGCCTGAGCTGTATGTTGGCCCCTTTTAGCCATGGCTGGGACACAAGGTACCAAGTCCTGAGTCTGCACAAAGCAGTAAGGCCCTGGGCCCAGCCCACAAAACCATTTTTCCCTTTGAGGCCTCCAGACCTGTGATGGGAAGGGTTCCCTTGAAGACCTCTGGCATGTCCTGGAGATATTTTCCCTATTGAATTGGTAACTAACATTCAGCTCCTTGTTAATTATGCAAATTTCTGCAACCAGCTCAAATTTCTCTTGCCAGAAAATGGATTTTTCTTTTATATCCCATGTTCAGGCTGCAAATTTTCCAAACTTTTATTCTCTGCTTTATCTTGAATGCTTTGCCACTTAGAAATTACTTCCACCATGTAACCCAAATCATCTCTCTAAAGTTCAAAGTTCCACAGATCCCTAGGGTGGGGAAAAAAAGCTGTCAGTCTCTTTGCAAAAACACAGCAAGAATCACCTTTGCTGTAGTTCCCAAAAGGTTTCTCATCTCCATCTGAGACCACCTCAGCCTGGACTTCATTGTCTATATCACTATAAGCATGTTGATCAAAGCCATTTAACAAGTCTCTAGGAAGTTCCAAACTTTTCCACATCTTCCTGTATTCTGATCCCTTCAAGTCTCTAGGAAGTTTCACACATTCCTACATTTTCCTTTCTTCTGAGTCCTCTAAACTGTTTCAACATCTGACTGTATCCCAGTTCTGAAGCTGCTTCCACATTTTTGTGTATCCTTATAGCAGTACCCAACTCTACCAGAACAAATTTACTGTATTGTTCTATTCTCACATTGCTACAAAGAACTGTGTGAGACTGGGTAATTTATAAAGGAAGGAGGTTTAATTGATTCACATTTGATCAGGGCTGTGGAAGTCTCACAAAACTTACAGTAATGGTGGAAAGGAAAGCAAACATGTCCTTCTTCACATGGTGACAGGAAGGAGATATGATGAGCAAAAGGGGAAAAAACCCTCATAAAACCATCAGAGCTTGTGAGAACTCATTCACTATCATGAAAACAGTGTGAAAGTAACTGCCTCCATGATTCAATTATCTCCCACCAAGTCCCTCCCATGGTATGTGGGGATTAAAGGAACTACAATTCAAGAGGAGATTTTAGTCGGGAAACAGCCAAACTATATCAGCCACCATTAAAAATCTGAATGTTGTTATACCATCAAAGTATCAATATGGCTCATCAGCAATGGTTCTTAGACAAAGTGGAGACTCAGAGATAACAGATGGATATTTCAAAGCATGGATTGCAGGGAAGTCCAATGAGATCCAAGTTAAGGCTGAAAATCAATGCAAAGAACATCTAAAGCAATACAGCAAATGAAGGCCATATAAGAATTATAAAAACAAATCAATCGGAGATAATGTAACTGAAAAACTGCCTTAAAGATTTTCAATATACAATTGAAAGTTTATCAGTAGAGTAGACCAAAAAGAAAAATGAATTTCAGAGCTTGAAGTCCAGTTATTCGAACTAACACAGTAAGAAAAAATAAAGGGAAAAGAACTTTTAAAAAGGAACGAAGTCTCCAGGAAATATGTTATTATGTAAAGTTAACAAACCTATGAATTACTGGCATTCCAGGGAGAGAAATGAAAAAAGAAAACAACCTAGAAAACATATTTGAGGAAATAATCCAAGAAAATTTCCCTAGTCTTGCCAGAGAGGTAGACATCTGTATCCAAGAAATCCAGAGGACAACTGCCAGATAATATACAACATAAATATCACTAAGGCATATAGTCAAAAAGTAAGGTCAACACTAAAGAAAGAAACTTAAATGCATCTAGAAAAAAATGGTCAGGTCACATACAAAGGAAAGCCCATCAGACTAACAGCAGATATCTCAGCAGAAACCACACAAACCAGAAGAGATTAGAAGACTATTTTCAGCATTCTCAAAGAAAAGAAAGAAACATAAACCAAGAATTTCATATCCTGCCAAACTAAGCTTTATAAGCAAAGAAGAAATAAAATTTCTTTCAGACAAACAAATGTTAAGGAAATTCACTATCACTAGACCAGCCTTACAAGAGATCCCTAAAGGAAATCTAAACATGGAGATGAAAGAATGAAAACTGCTACCAACAAAGCACAGCTAAGTATATAGCCCACAGATGCTTTAAGGGAACTAAACAAAAGAAACCACAGATGCTTTAAGGAAACTTCACAATAGGGTCAAAACCTTACATATCAACAAAAACCTTAAATGTAAACAGAATTAATGACTGATATGGCTTGGCTCTGTGTCCCGAATTGAGATTTTGGTGGGGATGCAGAGCCAAACCATATTAGTCATTAATTCCGAATGTTGGGGGAAGAACCTGGTGGGAGGTGACCAGTTCATGAGGGTGTATTTCCCCCATGCTGTTCTCGTGCTGATAGTGAGTGAGTTCTCATGAAATCTGATGGTTTAAAAGTATGTGGCAGGCTGGACAAGGTGGCTCATGCCTGTAATCCCAGCACTTTGGGAGGCCGAGGTGGGTGGATCACGAGGTCAGGAGGTCGAGACCATCCTGGCTAACAGAGTGAAACCCCATCTCTACTAAAATTACAAAAAAGAAAAAAAAAAACTTAGCCCAGCATGGTGGCAGGCGCCTGTAGTCCCAGCTACTTAGGAGGCTGAGGCAGGAGAATGGCGAGAACTCGGGAGTCAGAGCTTGCAGTAAGCTGAGATCATGCCACTGCACTCCAGCCTGGGTGACAGAGCGAGACTCCGTCCCCCCCAAAAAAAACAAAAAACAAAAACAAAAACAAAAAAACTGTGTGGCAGTTCCCCCCCTCATTACCTCTCTTTCTTTTGCCACCTTGTAATAAAGGTGTTTTCTTTCTGTTTGCTTTCCACGATGATTGTAAGTGTCCTGAGGCTTCTCAGTCATGCTTCCTGTTAAGCCTGCAGAACTGTTAGTAAATTAAACCTCTTTTCTTCATAATTTTCCCAGTCTCAGGTAGTTATTTACAGCAGTGTCAGAATGAACTAATACAGACAATTGGTACCAGGAGTGGCGTACTGTTACAAAGATATCAAAAAATGTGGATGTAACTTTGGAACTGGGTAATGGGCAGAGTTTGGAACAGTTTGGAGGGCTCAGAAGAAGACAGGAACATGTCTTCCTAGAGACTTGTTGAATTGCTTTGACCAAAATGCTAATAGTGATATGGACAAGGAAGTCCAGCCTAAGGTGGTCTCAGATGGAGAGGAGGAAATTGTTGGGAACTGGAGTAAAGATCACTCTTGCTATGCTTTAGCAAAGAAAGTGGCAGCATTTTGCCTCTGCCCCAGAGATCTGTGGAACTTTAAACTTGAGAGAGATGATTTAGGCTATGTGGCAGAAGAAATTTCTAAGCAGCAAAGCACTCCAGAACTGACTTGGCTGCTTCTAAAAGTATACACTCATATGGGTGAACAAAGAGATTACCTGGAAGTGAAACATATTTAACAGGAAAGCAGGGTATAAAAATTTGAAAAATTTGCAGCCAGGCTATGTAGTATAAAAGAAAAATCCATTTTCTAAGGAGAAATTCAAGCCTCCTGCAGAAATTTGTGAGGAGCCATATGTTAATACCCAAGACAACGAGGAAAATGTTTCCAAGGCATTTCAGAGACATTCACATCAGCACCTCCCATCATAGGCCAAAAGGTCAAAGAAAAAAAAAATATTCTATAGGCTAGGCCCAGGACCCAGCTGCTCTGTGCAGCCTCAGGATATGGTTGTGTCTCAACTGTCCCAGCTTCAATTGTGCCTAAAAGTTGCCTAGGTACACTTGGGGTCATGGCTTCAGAGGGTGCAAGTCCCAAGTCTTGGCATCTTCCACGTGGTGTTAGGCCTCTGTTTGTGCAGAAGGCAAGAGTTAAGGTTTGGGAGTCTCCGCTTAGATTTCAGAGAATGTATGAAAATCCCTGGCTGTCCAGGAAGAAGTCTGCTGCAGGGGCAGAGCCCCCATTTGGAACTCTACTAGTGTAAGGGGAAATGTGAGGTTGGAGACCCCAAACAAATTCCTCACTGGGGCACGGCCTAGTGGAGCTGTGAGAAGAGGGTCACCATCTTCTAGAACCCAGAATGGTAGATCCACTGAAAGCTTGCACTGTGCACCTGGAAAAGCTGCAGACACTCAACGTCAGCCCATAAAAGCAGCTGGGATGGGGTGTGTAACCTGCAAAGCCACAGGGGTGAAGCCTCCCAAGGCCATGGGAGCCAACCTCTTACATCAGCATGACCTGGATGTGCGACATGGAGTCAAAGAAGATAATATTAAACTATAAAGTTTAATGACTGCCCTATTGGATTTTGGACTTGCATGAGGCCTGTAGACCCTTTGTTTTGGCCAATTTTCCCTTTTGGAATGGGAGCATTTATCCAATGCCTGTACCTCTCTTGTATCTTCTATTTAACTAACTTGTTTTTTATTTTACAGGCTCATAGGCAGAAGTGATGTGCTTTGTCTCAGATGAGATTTTGTTCTTGAACTTTTTGGTGAATACTGGAACGAGTTAGACTTTGTGAGGGCTGTTGGGAAGGCATGATTGTGTTTTAAAATGTGAGGAGATGGAATTTGGGAGATGTCAGTGGCAAAATTACACGGTTTGACTGTGCCCCCACCCAAATCTTATATTAAAGTGTAATTCCCAATGTTGTAGAAGGAACCTGGTGGGAGGTATTGAATCAGCGTGCAGATATTGCCATGTAGTTCTCATGGTAGTGATTGAGCTGTTATGAGATCTGATGGTTTAAAAGTGTATGGCAGTTCCCCCTTGCTATCTCTCTCTCTCCTGCCACCATGTGAATAAGGTGCTTGTTTCCCCTTCAGCTTCTGTCATGATTGTAACTTTCCTGGGGCCTCCCAGTCATGCTTCCTGTTAAGCCTGCAGAATGGTGAGTCAATTAATCCTCATTTCTTATATATTACCCAGTATCAGGTTGTGCTTTATGGCAATGTGAGAATAAACTAATACAATGCCCCCTTGAGGGCACAAATTGAGAAGATGAATAAAAAAAAAAGACCCATCTATCTGTTGTCTTCAAGAGGTATACCTCACATGTAACAAAACATATAGGTTCAAAGTAAAGGGTTCCAGAAAGGTCTATCATGCAAGAGAAAACATGGAAGAGCAGGAGTTGCTATATATATATCAGATAAACTATGCTTTAAACCAACAACAGTCGAAAAGGACAAAGAAGGGCACTGCACAATGATAAAGGGTTTAATCCAACAAGATGACATAACTCCCCTAAACACATACAGACCCAAAAATGGAGCTCCTAGATTCATAAAAAGAGTACTTCTAGATCTACAAAAAGATTTATCCACACAGTAATCATGGAGGACTTCAACTTCTCATGGATAACATTAGACAGATTATCTATTTAAGCAGAAAGCCAACAAAGAAATTCTAGACTTAAATTTGACACTTGGGCAATTGGAACTAATAGATATCTACAGAATGCGCTACCCATAAACCACAGAATATACATTCTTCTCATCTACACACAGAACACATGCTAAGGTCAAATTCATACTCAGCTATAAAGCATGTCTGGATGAATTAAAACACACAAAAATCATACCAATGATACTTTCAGACCACAGTAGCATAAAAATACAAATCAACACCAAGATGGTCTCTCAAAACCCACACAATTACATGGAAATCAACTGGCTTCTGAATGACTTTTGGGTAAAAAACAAAATTAAGGCAGAAATTTAAAAATTATTTGAAATAAATGAAAAAGGATACACAATATACCAAAATCTCCGGGAAACATCTACAACGGTGTTAAGAGGAAAGTTTATAGCACTAAATGCCTACATCGAGAAGTTAGAAAAATCTCTAATTAACAATCTAACATCATGCCTACAGGAACCAGAATACCAAGAACAAACTAACCTCAAAGCTAGTAAAACAAAAGAAACAACTAAAATACCACAGAACCAAACATAATTGAGACCTAAAAATCCACACAAAGAATAAATAATATTGAAAGCTCTTTCTTTGAAAGGATAAACAAGATAGATTACTAGCTAGATTAACATGAAAAAAAAATGAGAGCAGATCCAAATAAGTGCCGTGAGAAATAACAAAGCTGATACTACAACCAATCCCACAGAAATACAAAATATCCTCAGAGAGTAGTATAAATAATTCTATTCACACAAGCAAGAAAATATACAGGAAGTGGATAAATTCTTGGAAACATACAACCTTGCAAGAGTAAGTCAGGGAGAAACTGAAACCCTGAACACACCAATATGGAGTTCTGAAATTGAATTAGTAATTAAAAAAAAAAAGAAAAACTAAACTAACTAAATAGGGCCCTGGACCAGATGGATTCAAAGTTGAATTATACAATACCAGGAAGAGCTGGCACCAGTCCTACTTAAACTATTCCACAAAAAAAAAAAAGTGAGGAGGAGGGACTCCCCCATAACTCATGCACAATGCAAGGCTTTAGGAAGCCAGCATCACTCTAATACCAAAATCTGGCAGCGATAGAACAACAACAAAAAAAGGAGACTACAGGTCAATATCCCTGATGAACCTAGATGCAAAAATCCTCAACAAAATACTAGCAAACTAAATCTAGCAGCACATCACAAAGGTAACTCACCACAATCAAGTACATTTTATTACTGGGATGCAGGACTGGTTCAATACATGCGAATCAATAAATGTAATTCACCACATAAGAAGAATTAAAAACAAAACCATATGATCTTCTCAATAGACAGAAAAAGTTTTTGATAAAATCCACCATCCCTTAATGATAAAAACTGTCAACAAACTAGGCATTTAAAGAATATAACTCAAAATAATTAGAGCCCTATATAACAAAGACACAGCCAAGATTATAATGAATAGGCAAAAGCTGGAAGCATTCTCCTTGAGAACTAGAACAAGACAAAGATGTCCACTATCACCACTCCTATTCAACACAGTACTGGAAGTTCTAGTCAGAGCAAGTGGGCAAGAGAAAGAAATAAAAGGCACACAAATAAAAAATAGAAGTAAAATACCTCACTTTCTGACGATGTGATTCCACATCTAGAAAACCCTAAGGATTCTGCCCAGAGGCTCCTCGATTTGGTAAATGACTTCAGTGAAGTTTTAGGATACAAAATCAATGGAGAAAAATCAATAGCATTTCTATACACCAGTAATATTCAAGCTGAGAGCCATATCAAGAATACAAATCCATTTACAATAGACATACACACACAAACACACACGCACACACAGCTAGCAATATATCTAACCAGAATGTGAAAGATCTCTACAAAGAGAACTATAAAGCATGGCTGAAAGAAATCAGAGATAATACAAATGGAAAAACATTCCATGCTCACGGAATAAAGGAATCAACATCATTAACATGACCATACTGCCCAAAGCAGTTTACAGATATAACATTATTTCTACCAAACTACCAACATCATTTTTTATAGAATTAGAAAAAACTATTCAAAAATTAATATGGAACATAAAAAAGACGATATAGACAAAGAAATCCTAAGCAAAAAGAACAAAGCCAGAGGTATCACATTACCAGACTCTAAACTATGCTACAAGACTATAGTAACCAAAACAGCATGGTATTGGTACAAAAACAAATAGACCAATGGGACAGGATATAGAAGTAGTCTCCAATCTCTCTGGCACCCGTGACTGGTTTCACGGTGATGTTTTCTGTATGATTCAAGCACATTGCCTCTATTGTGTAATTTATTTCTATTGTTATTACATTTTAGTATATAATAAAATAATTATACAACTCACCACAATGTAGAATCAGTGGGAGCTCTGAGCTTGCTTTCCTATAAATAGAAGGCCCCATTTGGGGGTGATGAAAGACGCAAAGTGTGTCGCTTATGTCCAGACTACACCGTAATCTCATTTTGGTTGCTGTCTCTCCAGAAAACCCTGTTTCACAAAGATAAAATGCTGCAAATGGAAGCAAGCTTTCCAGCGCTTTTCTGGCAAACTCAGGATATTTATCCAGCTTTGACTTTAACCTGGAATGTATGGAGATTTGAAGTTGTCTCAAATGTACTTTTAAGGCCACCATCATTTGCAGTCTCAAGCAGTTGATGTTCTTCTAGCATGGCCAAAGTCATGCATGGCCAAAGTCGATTCACCTGGCTTATTCGCAAATGGTTACAGATCCATTCCTTCCCAATTCAGGGGTCTTTTGTGGTTGGGAAATAATGCTGAAACTTTTGAAAGCTGAGATAGGCAATGATGCAGCAGCTGGGAGAAAGGAGGACCTGGCTCAGTCTCTTTCAAAAATCTCTGCTACTATTTCAAATATGTAAAAAATCTCTATGTTCACTTGTTGCATCAAAAATTCCAGTTTGGCTTGGAATGCAGCCACTTTATCTTGCTGACTTGAACACAATTATTGTTCTCCTCTGAAGTGACAGGTTGAGTGTGTTGAAGTTGAATATGTCACAGAAGTAAGCAAGTGTGGGGACACTTTTTGTGTCATTGAAATGTGCTACCAGTGGTGGCTGTTTTCTAAAATAAATCTTTGGAGTGGCTCTTATAGCTCAAAAACTCTGGCCAGTGATCTATCTTTAGAAAGCCATCTCACTTCTGTGTATAAGAGAAGACATGTGTGCTCTGCATCCATCTTCTCACATACCTGTGCAAACAGATGTGAGTTAAGAGCATGCACTTTAATGTGGTTGACAATTTTAGTCATATCCTGCAAAACGTTAATTTCAAGTGACATTTTTGAGCTAGCCAGCATTTCTTTAAGGATGCCACCATGCATAACTTCCATTCAGAAGCAACCTCTTTGACCTGAATAGTGAAACCAGAAAGCCGTCCAGTTATGGTAGCTGCTCCGTTTGTGCATACACTGACAAAAAATTACCAATTCCATCCTCCTGAGATGTAATTTAATAGTTTAACTTGAATAGTTCTGCAGCTGTTGTGTTGGTTGACAACAAAAATGCACATAACATATCCCCATGCATACCCTCCTGAAAAATATATTGCGTAAAGACAAGTATTGTTGCCTTGTTGTCAACATTAATAGACTCATCAACCTGGATTATGTACCATGGTGACTCATTAATCCTCTCTAAAAATTACACCTCAAAATCCTCTGCTATTTCGTCTAATTGTCTAGATATGGTACTAGCCAAAGGAGGAACATGTGCCACCTTTTAAACTGCAGTCTCTTCAAACATCATGACAAATGTCCTTAGCAGCAGGCAGGATTAATTCTTCACCAATAGTAAAGGACTTCTTTGCTTTAGCAATGTGGTTAGTCTCTAAGAATGATGCCGTTGGTGCAGGCACATTTGATAAAGTGGTGGTCTTCAATAACTGCTTCTGTTCTTTGTGTCTATGTTTCTTTCCTTTTGAAAAACACCAAAGGTGAGTGCAGACTGCCTGGTCTCCAAGTGACAAAGAAGTTTTGAAGGTTTCATGGGTTCATTGTATAGCCAGATGCCAAGTATTATACAAAATGAACTTGGAGAATGTGAATCACTTGTTGCAATGAATTTGTGATTTAAGTAGAAATCTTGATATTTTCTTTTAGATGCAACTTTCTGTTTGTTGGCAGTCTTAGAGTCTTCTGCTGCCTCATCATTTGAAGAGTATTTCACCATTTTCAAAGAAACTCTCCAGCGATTTTTGGCTTTTACTCATTTTGGCTAAGGTTATCTTGTGGGCTTACAGAAACTGTGACTGAGACAAGTGCACAGTGCAGGAAAGAGGTGTAGATGGAAATGATAAGTAAAATAATGAGTGATCCACACACAGACTAAAATAAGTGTTGGATTCTGACTTAACCCTGCCATAAGTTGCAGTTGTATAATTGAAGTATATCAACAGTCTTGACACCATAAAGCCTGCCATCAAATGCAGCTTAATTGTTACTTGCCACTCACTGATAGCATTTTGATATGATTCTGCAAGCAATTGATTTATTATGATTTCTGTGCAGTCAAACCTCTCTGCAAATGTTAATCTGCATTTTCAGCTGCTCCCCACATTCTCATAAGGAGTGTGCAACCTAGATCCCTTGCATGCTCAGTTCACAATACGATTCACACTCCCATGAGAATCTAATGCTGCTGATGATCTGACAGGTGGTGGAGTTCAGGCAGTAATACAAGCAATGAGGAGCAGCTGTAAATATAGACAAAGATTCACTCACTAGCCTACCACTCACCTTCTGCTGTAAGGCCTGAATTCTAACAGACCATGGACCACTACTGGTCCATGACCTGGAAGATGGGGACCCCTGGGATAGAGAACTCAGAAATAAAGCCCTACATGTACAATTATCTAATATTTAACAACTTTTTAAAAAGCAAGCAATGTGAAAATGACTCCCTATTCAATAAACAGTGCTGGGATAACTGGCTATCCATATCCAGAAGAATAAAACTGGACCTTTTCATCATATACAAAAACTAGCTCAAGATGAATTAGACCTAAATGTAGCACCTCAAACTATAAAAATCCTAGGAGAAAACCTGGGGACCACCATTCTGGATATCAGCCTTGTCAAAAAATGTATCACTAAGTCCCCAAAAGCAATTGCAACAATAATAAAAAAATTGACAAGTGGGACCTAATTAAACTAAAGAGCTTCTGTAAAGCAAAAGAAACTATCAACAGAGTAAACAGACAACCTACATAATAGGAGAAAATATTTACAAACTATACATCTGACAAAGGTCTAAGATACAGAATCTATAAGGAACTTAATTCAACAAACGAAAAACAAATAACCTCATTAAAATATGGGCAAAGGACATAAACAGACACTTCTCAAAAGAAGGCTGTATTAGGCCATTCTTGCATTGCTATAAAGAAATAATTGAGACTGGACAATTTATAAATAAAACAGGTTTAATTGGCTCCTGGTCCTACAGGCTTTAGGAAAAGTATGGTGCTGGCATCTTCTCAGCTTCTAGAGAGACCTTAGGAAGCTTACGATCATCGTAAAAGGCAATTAGGGAGCAGACAAGTCACAAGGCAAAAAAAAGAAGCAAGTTAGAGAGGGGGCAGATGCCATACACTTTTAAACCACCAGATCTCATGAGAACTCACTATTGAAAAGGCAGCATCAAGATATCAGGGATCCACCCCATGAGTCAAACACCTCCTATCATGTCTCACTTTCAGCATTGGGGATTACAATTCAACATGAGACTTGGGCAGGGACAAATAACCAAGTTGTATTTAGATATTTATCCACCCTTGCCCCCTCCCAAATATCATGTCCTTCTCACATTGTAAAATATAATCATGCCTTCCCAACAGTCCCCTAAAGTCTTAACTCATTTCAGAATTAACTCAAAAGTCCAAAGTCTCATCTGAGACAAGGCATGTCCCTTCCACCTATGTGTCTGTAAAATCAAAAATAAGTTATACAAGGAGGGTATCAGAAATAGGTAAACATTACAATTCCAAAAGGGAGAAATCAGCCAAATGAAAGAGGCTACAAATCCCATGCAAATTTAAAACCAAGCAGAGAAGTCATTAAATCTTAAAGCTCCAAAATAATCTCCTTTGACTCCATGTCTCACATCCAGGGCACATTGCTGTAAGGGCTGGACTTCCAAGGTCTGGGGAAACTCCACTGCTGTAGCTTTACCAGGTTTATCCCCAGAGGTTTCTCTCATCGCCTGGAGTTGAGTGTCTGTAGCTTTTTCCGGTGCAAGGTGCAAGCTGCCAGTGAATCTACAATTCTTGAGTCTGGAAGACAGTGGTACCCTTCTCTTAGCTCTACTAGGCAGTGCCTCAGTAGAGACTCTGTGTTGGGCTTCCAATCACACATTTCCCCTCTGACCTACTTTAGTAGAGGTTCTCTATGAGGGCTCTGCCCTTGTAGCAAGCATCTGCCTGGGGCCCGAGAGTTTTCCATACATCCTCTGATATCTAGGCAGAGGTTGCCAAGAATCCACCACTCTTGCACTCTGTACACCTGCAGGCTTAATATCACGTGGAAGATGCCAAGGCTTATGACTCGCATTAGGCAAAGTGGAAGCCCAAGCTGTACCTGGGCTCCTTTGAGCCACAGCTGGAGCTAGAGCAGTATCCTGTGGCCACATAGGGCAGTGGGGCCCTTGGCCTGGCCAAGGAAATCATTCAGTTCCCCTAGGCTGCCTCTTAGATCTCTGTAATGCCTTCATAGCTTTTTCTTATTGTCTTGGCCATCAGCACTTGCCTCCTTTTTAGTAATGCAAATATCTCTAGCAAGTAATTTCTCTACAGCCTGCTTTAATTACTCTCCCCAAAAAAGCTTTTTTTGTTTTTCTGCCATATGCCAGGGTGAAAATTCTCCAAACTTTTATGCTTTGTTTCCCTTTTAAATGTAAGTTCCAACTTTAAGTCATTATTTTGCTACCACGTCTGAACATAGGTGGTTAGAAGCAGCCAGGCCAAGTCTGAAACCCTTTGCTGCTTAGAAGTGTCTTTAACCAGGTAACCCTAAATCACCACTCTCAAGTCCAAATGCCCAACAATTACTAGGGTATGAACAGAATGCAGTCTCACTCTTTGCTAAGGCATAACACACATAATCTTGCCAATTCCCAATAAGTTTCTCATTTGTATCTGAGACCTCTGCATCCTGGACGTCACTGTCCATATCACTATCAGCATTTTGGTAACAACCACTTATCCAGGCTCCAATAAGTTCCAAACTTTCTCTCATCTTCCTATCTTCTTCTGAGCCCTCCAAATTCTTTGAATGTCTGCCTGTTATGCAGTTCCAACGCTGTTTCAACATTTTTAGGTATCTTTATAGCAATGCCCCTCTTCTTCATACCAATTTCCTGCATGAGACTATTCTCACACTGCCAAGAAGAAATACCTAAGACTGGGTAATTTATAAAGAAAAGATATTTAATTGGTTCATATTGTCCAGGCTTTACAGCAAGCATAGTGCTGACATCTGCTTGGTTTCTAGCAGGGCCTCAGGAAGCTCACAATCATGGCAGAAGGCAAAAGGGGAGCAGGTATGTCACATGGCAAAAGCAGGAGCAAGTGAGACAGTGGGGGTGAGGCACTACACACTTTTAAACCATCAGACTTCATGAGAACTCATTATCCTGAAGACAACACCATGTCATGAGGGAGCCTCCCCCATGACACAACACCTCCCATCAGGCCCTACCTCCAGCACTGAGGATTACAATTTAATATGAGATTTGGGTAGGAACAAATACCTAAACTATATCAAAGAAACACATGCAGCCAACAAATAAGTGAAAAAATACTCTGCATTACTAATCATTAGAGAAATGTAAGCTAAAATCACAATAATATACCATCTCACACTAGTCAGAATGGCCATTATTAAGAAAGTCAAAAAATAACAGCTGTTGGAGAGGTTGCAGAGCAAAGGGAACATTTATATACCATTGGTGAAAATGTGAATTAGTTCAGTGGCTGTTCAAACAGTTTAGAGAATTCTGAAAGAAATTAGAACTACCATTTGATCCAACAATACCATTACTAAGTATATAGCTAAAGGAAAATAAATCATTCTACCAAAAAGATATATGCACTTGTATGTTCACTGCAGCATTATTCACAACAGCAAAGACATGGAATTAACCTAGATGACTAGAAACAGGGAACTGGATAAAGAAAATGTAGTACATATACACTATGGAATACTGCACAGCCATAAAGAAGAATGAAACTATGTCCTGTGCAGCAACATGGATGCAGCTGAAGACCATTATCCTAAGCAAATTAACAAAGAAACAGAAAACCAAATACTACATGTTCTCAACTATAAGCGGGAGCTAAGCATTGGGTATGTATGGACATAAATATGGGAATAACAAATAGTAGAAACTACTAGAGTGGAGACAGTGAAGCAGGGAGTGGTTGAAAAAGTACCTATTGGATACTATGCTCACTATCTGGGTAATGGGATTATGCATACATTAAACCTCAGCAACATGAAATTTACCCATGTAACAAACTTGCACATATTCCCCCTGATATGGTTAGGCTTTCTGTCACCACTAAAATCTTGAATTGTAATCCCCAGGTGTTGAGGGAGAGACCCAGGTCGGGGGTGATTGAATCATGGTGGCAGACCCCCCCATGCTGTTCTTGTGACAGTGAGTGAGTTCTCATTAGATCTGGTGGTTTTATAAATATTTGGTAAGTTCTTCCTTTGCTTACTTCTCTCTTGCCTGCCACCATGCAAGACGTGCCTGCTTCCCCTTCAACCATGATTGTAAGTTTCCTGAAGCCCCCCAGCTGTGCAGAACTGTTCCAGCTGTGTGGAACTGTGAATCAATTAAACCTCTTCCCTTCATACATTACCCAGTCTTGGGTATTTCTTTATAGCACTGTGAAAACAGACTAATACAACCCATGAAACTAAAATAAAATTTGGGAAAAAAAAAAAGTGCAAAAAAACAAATGTTCTGTCTCATCATAGTAAATTAGCTGCAGGAAAATTGGCTGAGAATAAATACTACAACCATAATTGACATGTGGATGTTTTTTGCATTATAAAATGATTTTTAGTACCGTAATAGATTTCCAGAATGACTTACTTTATAAATCATTGTACTTCTTTTTTTTTTTTTTTTTTTTTGAGATGGAGTCTTACTCTGTTGCCCAGTTTGGAGTGCAGTGGCACGATCTCAGATCTCAGTTCACTGCAACCTCTGCCTTCTGGGTTCAAATGATCCTCCCACCTTAGTCTACTGAGTAACTGGGACTACAGGTGTGCGCCACCATGCCCAGCTAATTTTTGTATTTTTAGTAGAGAAAGGGTTTCAGCATACTGGGCAGGCTGGTCTTGAACTCCTGACCTCAGGTGATCCTCCTCCCTCAGCCTCCCAAAATGCTGGGATTACAGGTGTGAGCCACCATGCCCAGCCTCACTGTACTTTTAAAATATTAAAATTGATATTCTGTTTCAGTAGTGTAAAATTCAGACTTCATCATTTCAAAAGCAGTACTAAAACCTTAAACAGTTAACATTAAAATATAAAATCTATGCCTAAAACGTATCAGTTTACATGTACTCTAGCAATAACAAGTATTATTAAATTTTCTCTAATATTCAATTAAAAATTACCTAATTATCTACTTGAACTTTTTCTAATTAAACTGTACCCTAACTACATTTATTCATATAGAAAAAGTAGGCATCATAGGCTGAATTATTACAATGTTCATTTCAAATAAATTATTATTTTGATCACCTTTTTTTCATATGATACGTCTCCATGTATGACTACATTTTGTTCAGTCTTTACATTTGGTAGTACTCAAAGATTACTGAATTTCTATTCAGGTGTTTGCTATTTTTATTATGGTTTTATTTTCTTAATAGTTGTATGTGATTTTTGTTTCTAATTTCTTGAAATAATAGGCATAGAGTATGATATATGTAAACAGATATAAACCAATTATATTCTCTACATTTTCACAAATATGAAAATCTGTTTTTCCAAAAATAGCTTTACTCGGACATAAAACTCATAAGAGACTGGTTTTACTAGTTTTAGCACTGTGTCATTGCATCTGGGAGACAGAAAATAATACAAGACAGAATCTCTGCTTTCAAGTATCTCTTATATGATAAATTCAAGTAGAAAAATAATTACTGACATCTAAAATACAATTTATTGTTAAGGGAATTACAGCAGTGATTTTTTCAAATGCACAGAAAACAATCTGGAAGGCTCATACACACTGGCTGTATCTGAATGATTTAATTATGGATTACTACTTTATCATTTTACAGTATAATTTTTAGACAATAAGCATGCATTAATTATGTAGATAAAAAGTTACTAGGTTAGGTGCGGTGGCTCACGCCTTTAATCTCAGCACGTTGGGAGGCTGAGGTGGGCAGACCACGAGGTCAAGAGATCAAGACCATCCTGGCTAACATAGTGAAACTCCATCTCTACTAAAAATACAAAAATTAGCTGGGCGTGGTGGCACGTGCCTGTAATCCCAGCTACTTGGGAGGCTGAGGCAGGAGAATCACTTGAACCCAGGAGGTGGAGGTTCCAGTGAGCCAAGATCGGGCCACTGCACTCCAGCCTGGCGACAGAGCGAGACTCCGTCTCAAAAAAAAAAAAAAAAAGTTATTTAGAAAAAAATTAATAATCTATTTTCAGAAATTTCTGTTCAAATAGCCTGATCATCCTTACCTCTGAAAACAACTAAAAATAGTCATCATTTTTTAGAATATTTCTAAAAGTGCTGCTATGAAAGTAATGAATCCTCATTCAAAAATCTAAATAAATACGGTAAGCAAAGAGAGATAAGCAAAACAATAAAGCCACTTTTTAAAGTGAGAAAATTTGTTAAACTGATGAATATGACAATCTATTTCTGCAGCCTCAGAACTTAAGGAAACAGAATTCAAAATGCACCTAAGATGGACAGGTATAACCTACAGTCCCACAGAAAGCTGGAATATCAATCAGCTATACACTGCTGAAAGTTACATCTCTTAACCTGAATCTCAATATTCGGTAGAGTGGGATAAAAATCTCATTTTTAAAATAATAAACACAAGCTGATACTCCCAAGGTTTGCAGCTCAGATTTGCTCAGATAGTGATCAGAAAGCCACCACTAGAAATGTACCATTAAAGATTGTAGACTGTTTGCATTCCCAGCCACCTGAAAAATTATTTCTAGAGACCAAACTTTCATTCCAAATCTAAGAATAACCACGAATTTATGTTCCAGGGCAAATAAAAAGATGACAATAAACAAGAAAACCAAACCCAAACCATAAAAGGCATGAAATACACAATGCAATATGTTATCATAAGAGTTAGCAGAAATAATATAATACACAGAAACAGAACCACATGGAAATTAGAATTAGCTGAATTTTTAAAACTCAATGACCTGGATTAAGAGCAATTTCAAGTTTGTCAACTGGGACATCGATGTATACATATAAATTACCTATGGGCATCAAAGAGAGAGAGAGAGAGATGTAGAATACAGGCAACATGAAGGCTAGAGTCAAGGATATAAAAATAAATATATCACACACACATAATGTTTCAGAAGGAGAAAACAAAATGAAAAGGAAAAAATATTTGAAGAAATAATGGCAGACAAATAGATAAAATTAAAAAGCAATCCACAGATTCATGAATTGCAACAAGCCCCAATAGGATGAATCAAAAAGAAATCCCTTCCTAGACACATCAATGTAAAGGTGCATAACTGCAAAGACAAAGAAAAGATATTTGACGAAGACAGAAAATATCCTCAGAAGTCCAGACATAACCGATAGCATTCTTAACAGCATTGGTGAAAGTAAAAATTAATAATGATAGTAATAACAATAGATATCTGCAAATTACTGAAATAAACTTCGACCTAGAAAAATACAAATTATGATTTAAGTAAGTGTTAAGGAAAGATACTTACAGACAAAATTCAGTAGAGTTTTCTACCTACCAATTTTCTCACTAGAGAAAAATATAAAGGATCTATATTAAAAAGAAGAAAAGTGAGTCAAGGTTTTAATAAAAGAAGAGGCCCGGCACGGTGGCTCATGCCTGTAATCTGAGCACTTTGGGACGCCGAGGCGAGCGGATGACTTGAGGTCAGAAGTTTGAGGCCAGCCTGGCCAACATGGTGAAACCCCATCTCTACTAAAAATACAAAAAAATTAGCCAGGCTTGGTGGTACATGCCTATAGTCCTAGCTACTCGGGAAGCCGAGGCAGAATTGCCTGAACCTGGGAGGTGCAGGTTGCAGTGAGCTGAGACCCCACCACTGCACTCCAGCCTGGGCAACAGAGTGAGAATCTGTCTTTAAAAAAAAAAAAGAAGAAGAAGAAGAAATAAAAGGCATAAAAAGGACAAATGTGAGCAAATATAATTAAACTTTATATAAAATAACCATTATATTTTCCTTGCAGAGTTAAATAAAAATACATTTAAAATCCTGCAACACACACACCCATAAGTCAGGAGACAGGAGGTAAAGATATCAATTAACTTGAGATAAATAAAGTGTCCATTTTTAATTTCTGTAGTGACCGTTAAATTAATAAAGTATATAGCTACTAAAGGAATTCATGAATAAAATAGGAAATGACAAAAAAAAAAAAAAAAAAAAGGCAATCCAAAAGAAAATAACCGAGGAGAGGAAACAGAAATAGAATATGTTGCGCAAGATTTCTGGTTATAGTACTAATGGACTAGGTAATGAAGAACAGTTCATCTTGTTGAGAAGTAGAAAAAAATGAAAATTATATAAACATATCTGCTCAAGACATTAAAGGACTAAAATGGTACTATACCGAATCATAGGGTTAAGATCCAGAAGTGAGAAGATCACATCTTTCAGGATATCTAATAATTCTCAGAAAGAAAGTTTACAAACCTAGGAGGTCACAATTTGGCTTCTAGGGCCCTCTTCATCAGAGTAGGCCTAAGAAACCCCACCTTACTTTTGGTTGGGATCAGCATGCGCTATCCATTAAGATTAAGAATCGTTCTGAGGGACTGAAGCTAAACTTCAAATAATCTCAATACCAATGTACAGATTTAGCTACACACAGATTGCCCTCAGTAAAAAATAAAGACTTTCAGAGGAAAATAGTAATATACTAGCCTCTAACTGGTTCCAGTTTTTTCCTGTAGTATTCTCTGTCTGCCAAATAACAAAATATAAGCAAGAAAATAACATAATCTGACCAAAAATAAAGAAAAACAACAAGCAATAGAAACTACCCATTGGAAATCCAGATAATGAAGTTATCAGACACAGAACATAACAAAACTTGGCTGAACATGTTAAATAAAAGTTAAAATTAAATACTTGAATACTAGATACTATAAAATTGCAAATTAAATATCAAGTAAAAAAAAAAAGTAAAAATTCTAAAACCAAAAAACTACAATTGCAAACAACACTTTCATAGATAAATTGAACATTATATTAGATATACTTGAAGGACTAGGAAACTGTAAATTGAGTTAAAAGAAAATATCCAGATAAATACAAGGAGACACAAATGAAATATAATTATAAGAAATATACATATATAAGAAAATTATAGGACATACATTGCATATAAAAGATATTAAATATATTATGTCCTCTATATTACATTAAATATTTATTGTTACATACAATAATTATATCTATTAACATATATTAAATCATTAAAAACATGTATATTTGGAATTTTTCAATATTGAATAAAGACACTGAGCTACAGATTTAGGAGGCGCAATGAATTCAAACAGAGCGAATATTAAGGTAACCAAAATGGACAAAGAAAAAATCTCAAAAATGGAAAAATAAAATTATATTTCAAGGATCAACTTAAGCCAGGAAAGCTAGAATACAATAAAATATATTTACAATGCAAAAATTGCAATACAAATGGTAAGTCTATACCTCAAATAGACACACACACATACATATATGTGTTTCTGGGTATGTGTGTGCCTATGTGTATTAAAAACATACTTAAGCATATAATATCTGAAAAATTCATCACCAAAAGACCTACAATAAAGGAAATACTAATAGATATTCTTTGGGCAGAAGGAACATTGTAGATGAAAGACAAAATAAACAGCAATGGAAAATTTATACTGTATTATTACAGAATACTACTACTATTGGTATAGTCATACTATCTACAGTAACCTAAAAGAATAGAAAAATAATATGTAGCTGGTAAATATAAGAGGAAAAATGAAATAATTTGAAACCTCTGTCAAACCAAATAAATAAGGGCAAAAAGAAAAAAACAGGCAGAATGAACAGTATAAAAAATAATAAGAGAGTTTGTTTAATCTCAAATATATCAATGATTACATGAAATTAATGATTATAATTAATTGCTAAGGATGAATAGCTGCAAATCAAAGCTAGAGTTTGTAAGCCAGTCCAGATAAAGCAATAACAAAATCAACAAATTTTCATGTTACAAAAAAGAGACAAACTGGAAACAAAATTTGTAGAAATATTTTAAGTAAAAAGATAGAGGCTGGGCGCGGTGGCTCACACCTGTAATCCCAGCACTTTGGGAGGCAGAGGCGGGCGGATTCCGAGGTCAGGAGTTTAAGACCAGCCTGGCCAACATAGTGAAACCCTATCTCTACTAAAAATACAAAAAATTAGCCAGGCATGGTGGCATGCGCCTGTAATCCCAGCTACCTGAGAGGCTCAGGCAGGAGAATTGCTTGAACCCAGGAGGTGGAGGTCGCAGTGAGCCGAGACAGAGTGAGACTCCGTCTGAAAAAAAAAAAAAAGATAGAAAAAGAAAAAGATACGTCATGTGAACATTAAACTAGTGGTTCTCAAAATGTGGTCCAGAGACCTCCCAGAGACACTTCTAAAAGTTCTGTAAGGTCAGCACTGTTTTTATAATAATTCCAAAATGCTATTTGCGTTTTTCACTCTCATTTGGTCAAGAGAGTATAGTGGAGTTTTCCAGAGGCCACACGACTTGTGATATTATAGCAAATTGACTGCAGAGGCAAATATGAGAACCCAGATGTCTTGTGTTAAGTCAGCATTAAAGAGATTTACAAAAACGTGTAACAATACCCTACTTCTCACTATAACTCTTTGTTTAGAAAACAGAATTAACATTTATAAATTTTTTTGTGAATCCAAAGGTTTATTATTTGAAATTCTAAATGAATTAATAAAACATAAAAATTTTGTTTTCTTTGAATACTTGACAATATTGCTAGACATAACCCATACAAATAAGTTATTTGAGAGAGGTCCTCAGTAATTTTTGAGAATGTAAAACAGTCCTGCATCTAAAAGAAAGCACGTTTAATTATATAAGACACAGAAGGCTAAAGCAGAAAACTTTACTACCTATGAAAAGCGACATTTTAAAATGATGAAACTGGTCAATTTAACAGAAACATATAACAGTTAGAAATTTGCAGGCACCAAATAGCATGCCCTCAAAAACATTTAAAGTAAAAAAAAAAAAAAGAATAAAAAGATTGAACTACAATAATCATGAGAGTCATTGCTAATATTATCAGTACCACACTTAATCAACAGGCAGGTGGCATAACAAAAATACGTAGGTTCTGAAGTAGGCTGTCCTGAGTTGTGAAAAAACAGGTCTACTCCCAAACTAGCTATTTGAAGGTAGACAAGTTACTTAACTTCTCTGAGCTTCAGCTCTTTTATTTATAGAGTGAGGGTGACTTCATCTCATTATGAGGATTAAAAATAATATTTTAAAGTAGTTTAAACAGGATTTTCACATGATAGCTACTAAAAATGATAGCTATTATTATTTCCCAATAATTATTCTTAATAAAACAAGGAGTTTAAAACTATAAATTTGCGGTGACCAAATAAGGCTTCAGAGAAGGCTGAATTTTGAGTCAAACATTAAAGGAGAAAGAGAATATTAATATACATTCCAAAAACTCTATTCACAACTGATTAAACAGTAATTGAATCCATAAATGCACTTGGATGAAGTGGGGGGGGGGTGGGTTCTAGATGTGAATGAAGTTAAAGTAGGTTGCTACCCTTTGTCTTTAATCTTATTATTATTTGTTTTTTCTTTGAGAAGGGTCTCACTCTGGTGCCCAGGTTGGAGTGCATTGGTGTGATCTCAGCTTACTACAGCCTTGATCCCCCAGGCTCAAGTGATTCTCCCATCTCTGCCTCTCAAATAGCTGGACCTACAAGCATGAACCACCCCACCTGGCTTATTTTTTGTTTATTTCTTTTATTTTTAGTAGAAATGAGGTCTCATTATGTTGCCCAGGATGGTCTTGAACTCTCGGACTCAAGCCATCTGCCCAGCTTGGCCTCCCAAAGTGCTGTGATTACAGGTGTGAGCCACCATGCCTGTCCTAATTTTACAAACTCTTTATTGTCATATAAAGGCTGACAACTGAGCAAAATAAACTTATAGCAAGTCCTATCTTAGGATACCATTAATTCCTTAATGCCTCTAAGAAAATTATTCTTTCCCAGATAAAATATCTGATATTTCTTTCCCTGCCCCATTCAAAATAAAACAATCCATAGCCACAAAAATATGAAAGAGCCTTTTCAAAGGACTTAAATATAATACAAATAAAGACTTGCTTAAATATTGTTTAGTTTACTGGTTAAATATATTTTTAACAGCTCTTTAAAAGTGTCCTAGATCTCACAAAATAAAACTTAAGCCAAGTGTGTTTCCTCTTCAAAGGGCTCATGCCCATGGCAAAATTAGCTTTCAGCCATACTTTCGACAAATATCTATTTCAAATAATTCTTCCCACAGAAATGAGGCAATGGTCTAATAAAACATTCCTGCCACAGGGGAGAAAATTCTATAAGGAACAGCAAAACTAAAAATGTTAAATTAGGCTGGAGGCTTTTCACTGGAGATCAGCCACCTTCAGCTGTTCACTGATTGCCATGTCTGATGGTTTTTTATTCACACGTACAAATATACAAAGTTGCATTTGAGTTTTTTTAATTTTAGTGCAAAAGTACTTCAGGATTATACATGTTGTTTAGAAAGAGTAATACTGAAACAGGAATCAGGAAACTTGGATTCCAGCCCTACCTTCGCCATGAGTTAGATGAAAACTATGTGGGTGTTTTTTTATCTGTAAACTAAGCAGCCTAGACTCATGAGATAACCTAAGATCCCTTTCAGCACTTAGCATCGTGTTGCCCTTCAAAACTAACAAGTAAGCTAGCACCATCTAGTGGACTCCAAAAAAAAAATCACGGAATAGGTAATAGTGAAAAAGATTCTTATAAGCAAAATGTCTAGAGAGTTCTCTTACTTTATTTTTCCTCCCAATGATTCAAAGACAACATTTGAAAGCAAGAATTATTCCAGGCACTATGAACCACGACATAGCAATCAAGCCTATGTGAAAATGTTGAATTATTTCCAAATCTTTCATATTTATGATACTAGTGGTCAATTTCCCAGAAAGCAATATTATCTAGAAAATAAAGTAGGAAAAAAACTCTTAGTATCTCTGCTATTTACAATGATAATTTTTAGGAATATATGATGTGAAATTTATAAATTGACAACTATATTGCTTCAATTAAAGAAATTTTTTCAGATTAAAGTTTTCGTAGAAACAGAAATATCATGAACAAGAATATTAAAATAATCACTCTTACATGTTAACATTATATTTATAGTTTTTATTTTTATTCAATATTTAATAAAAGAAATAATTTACTCCAATTCCATATATAGAGAGAAAATATATATCACTATGATATTAAAGTCAAGAGAGTCATTTGTTATGGGTGAAAAAAGTCAAGATAATCATTTATTTTGTTTATTGCTACATCCTCAGAAATATTTCAGTGCTAGAAAAGCGCTTATACATATAGGTACTCAATAAATTTTTCATTTTGAAAAAATATCAAAATCATTACATTTGTTCAGCATAAAGAGTTTTAATGTAGTATAAAAATAGTAATAATCTTAATTATTAAATATATATTTATTAAAGAAGTAGAAGAATAGAATAATAAGGTAATTTAAAACTTAGGCACTAGGGATAGACTACTGAGTTTCAAATCCTGTCTCTATCATTTACTAGCTGTGTAATTTTAGATAATTTACTTTACTTCTTTGTGTCTCAGTTTTCTTATCTGGTGGGGTCAGAATTTTTTTTTTTTTTTTCCCGAGACAAGGTTTCCCTTTGTTGCCCAGCCTGGAGTGCAGTGGCATGATCACAGCTCACTGCAGCCTCAACCTCCCAGTCTCATGAGATCCTCCCAACTCAGCCTCCCGAGTAACTGGGAATGCAGGAGTGTGCCACCATGCTTAGTGGTACAGTGTGCATATTTGTCCCTGATCTCATGTTGAATTCTAATCCTCAATGCTGGAGGTGGGGCCTGCTGGTAGGTGTTTGGATCATGGGGGAGGGTCCATCAGGGCTTGGTGCTGTCTTGGAGATAAGAGTTCTCACAAAATCTGGTCGTTTAAAAGTATATGGCAACATCCCCACCACCACTACATTCTGTCTCCCTTGCTCCTGCTTTTGCCTTGCAACATGCCTGCTCCAGCTTTGCCTTCTGCCATGATTGTAAGCTTCCTAAGTCCTCCCTAGAAGGCAAGCAGATGTCAGTACCATGCCTCCTGTAAAGCCTGCAGAACCATGAGTCAATTCAACCTCTTTTCTTTTGTCTAGTATTGGGTATTTCTTTGTAGCAATGCATAAATGGCCTAATAACCCTGGCTAATTAAAAAAAAAATGTAGAGACAGGGCCCCACTATGTTGCCCAGTTTGGTCTTGAACTCCCGGCCTTAAGTGATCCTCCCTCCTTGGCCTCCGAAAGTGCTGAGATTATAAGCTTGAGCCACTGTATCCAGCATAAAAAATTTAATAGTACCTAACTCATGCCAGTGATGTGAAAAGCAAATGAGTTAATTTGTATAAAGCACTTAAATACCTGTTGGTAAGAAAGCTATTATTATATAATGCTAGATTGTATTTTTATGTAAATAAAATGTATAAAATAACTTTTCAAATATGGATTTATTCAAAATTAAGTTAGCTTCAAAACTTTCTGCTAGAAAGTTAATGAAATTCAACATAAATTAAGATAAAGACAACAAGATTTTAAATTATAAATACCCTATTTTTCATTTGCTTTGGCTATTATTTTAAAAACTAATTCAAAAATACTAACGCAAAGTACTAAAGGTTTTCCATGAACCATTTCATAAACTTTAATAATCATGTGGCAACATTCATTCAATATTTTTTTTTTTTTGCCACATCTCATATAGAAAACACAGTTTTACCAATTTTGCCATAAATTTACTTATGGGAAATTTCAAACAAAGGACAACATGAAAGATTTTCTTATTTAAAATTGGTCATAAAATAGAGAGTAGAAGGATGTTACCAGAAGCTGGGAAAGGTAGTGAGGGGCTGGGAGGAAGTGGAGATGCTTGCTTAATGTATTAAAAACAGAAGGTAAACAAAAATCAGAATGAATGAATAAGACCTATTATTTGATAGCACAACAGCATGATGATAGTTAATAATAACTTAATTGTACATTTTAATATAGCTAAAAGACTGTAATTTGATTGTTTGTAGAAACAAAGGATAAATGCTTGAGGAGATAGATACCCCATTTTCCATGATATGATTATTTCACATTGCATGCCTGTATCAAAACATCACATGTATCCCATAAATATATACACCTACTATGTACACACACACACACACACACAAAATAAAATAAAATAAAATTGGTATGAATATTTCACAGCATATTTCTATTTTTACAACTGCATAGTTTAATTAGAATGGAAAACATTCATAATTAATTTCAAATAAATTGCCTTAAAAAGACTGAAGCATTCACTATTCTCATTCACTTAAATGCAAATAGTCTCAACCAAATAAATATGTACATTAATATTTTCTAATAAAAATAAGAGTTAACATTACATATTAATTACTGTGATAATTATAGCACAGTAAGACTTAGAAACAAATTAAACTTGAAACTATCAACGTGAAATATTGTGGTATTGCTTCCAATTTTATTCACCTCCTTAAGAAATATTATAGCATGGAATAATAACTCACTAACTTATAAACACAAATCTATCTTTGCATCCCTTCATAAGAGTTCTTAGCATCAATATATCACTGAAAGACAAAATCTATGCTTTTCACTTAGCTCAACCAGAATCTCTAAGCAGTTCTTGAAGATGAAAAACAGACTCCAACTGCTCTTCAGAAAATCTACTTTCTCATGTATACTGTTCTCACACTCAATAAATACAGTGTTTTCATTGTACCCAACAGACACCAAAGAAGTCTTTTACCTTGTTTGCTCTGTATTGCATGCACAGAGATACCTCAGGTTCATCAATTAATACCATGGCAGTTTTCACATAAATCTTGCTGATATCCTATCGCAGAAAATCCATTACTTACAAAAAAAAAAAAAAATTCCATACAGCACTGCTGGCAATGAAAACGAAGTAAATGGGAATTGAAGCATTTCTTTTTTACAAACAGCCTTTTTTTTCTTTTTAAAGTTTGCTTCAGTGTGTGCCAATATAGTAACATACATTATCAATGCACTTGCCTTCACTCCAACAACAAAATTATTTTAAACTAAAATTTTAAAGTAAAAATATTTGTGTCAAAACTGTCAACATTTCCATATGGGAGAAGTCATAATGATCCCAAAGCAGCAGCAAAAGAACGTGGGCAAATAAACACATTAAAGCATATTATATATTATATTTTCAAAAGTGTGCCTTGAAATGTTTCCAAAATAAAGCTTATTTTGTGAAAACAGCTATATTTTACCCATATTTTAAAAAATAAAGGAGATGATGGTGAATGCCTAGATCCAATGCTCCCAATACCTCCTCTAGAAATCCATAAAGAGTAACAAAATAAAAAATAAACACAACTTACAATTCCAGTGTAAGTGGGAGATAAGGAAATTACAATCCGAATTTTTTGTAAGTGAGGTAATAGGTATCTGGGACCAACATAATCCAGTTGGAATCCAGACTTGTGCGAGGGATAAGTAAGAAGTAGAGGTGCCCAAGTGATGGCAGACCCCCTGTATTGTGAACAAGGTTTTCTTCCAGAAAGAAGGAATATCCTGAGTAGGATGACAGAATTAAGACCAAATATATAAGGTGAATTAATAAACGCAAGTGGTTATAGCTTATATGAGAAAAAAATTTAAACTTGGAGCAAAAAATAAAACCTAAATCTATACTGTATAAAAATAAATGTCTAAATTTGATTCAAAAGGTTAAAAATAAAAAAGACGGCCAGATAGGCAAACACAGATAAAAATAAACCATATCAGACAAGGTAGAATTTAGTTTCAAAGGCATTAAAGAGAAAATGAAGGAAACATAATAGTCAAAGCTAAAATTTACAATAAGGATAATGCACTTATAAAATTGAACGGCAGCAACATTCACAAAACAGAAACCAAAGGATTTACCAAAAAAAAAGGCTGATTAATAATAAATCAATAGCAGGCAAATTCACAATAACTCAACTTCCTCAGTCCAAAGTAAATCAAGCAAACAGAACACCTTAAGAAAAATTATCAGTAAGGTAGATCTTATACATATAAAACAAACTCTTTATCCCAATAATAATAAAAAAAAAAACCTGCCTCCTTTTCAAGTAAATCTAAAACATTCATGAAAATTGACCACATATTAGATTAGCAAGAGAGCCAAAATAAGTTCCAAAAAGAGAAATAGCACAAAAATTATTCTCCAGCTATAAAGCAATAAAACTAAAAAGAATCAACAACAAAAAAATGATCTTTCTATATGGAAATTTTAAATCTTAGATAAAAGATTTTTAAAAACTCTAAAATTATAAAAATGATGAAAATATCTACATGTCAGAAGTTACAGACTAAGCACTGCTCAGAGGGAAAACTATAGATTTAAGTATTTATGTCAATATGATTTAAAAAAGATTTAAAAATAATTGAATTAAATATTTAACTCAAAATAGAAAAGAACAGCATAATAAACAGAAAAGGAAAAGCCAAGAAAATAGTATTATCATGCATTTGTGGTAAAAGTACTAAACGGCAATGATATGGTTTGGTTGTGTCCCCACCCAAATCTCACCTTGTATTGTAATAATCCCCACATGTCAAGGGCAGGCCAGGTGGAGATAACTGAATCATGGGGGAAGTTTCCTCCATACTGCTCTTGTGGTAGTGAATAAATCTCACAAGATCTGGTGGTTTTATAAATGGGAGTTCCCCTGCACAAGTCCTTTTGCCTGCCGCCATGTAAGATGTCCCTTTTCTCTTGTATTGTCTTCCTCCATGATTTTGAAGCCTCCCAGTCATCTGGAACTGTGAGTCCATTAAACCTCTTTTGTTTATAAATTACCCATTCTCGGGTATGTCTTTGTCAGCAGGATGAGAATAGGCACAATATATATAAAGGGAGTCTGACACTATCTTCCTAAATTATTGATATCTTTTGGCCCATTGATAAAAATGGCAGGAAATTAACCTGAAGATATATCTGATTAAATATGAAATTAAGTAGATGTTATATTCATTATGGTAATGTGGAAGATTGGAAACCATTCAATATCCATGAGCAAGGCAAAAATGGGAAAACTCTGGTCATTTCACACAATAGAAAATTAAGTAGCTATGGAAAAAGAATTATAAATTCCATAATAAGTTGTCAAAAGCAAGATAAAGAACAGTACTTAAAATATGCTACATTTTGTGAGAGGATTAGCATACACACATGTATTTCCTTAGATATGTACATATATAGAGATGCACACATATATATGTTTTATATATTATATATGTACATTTTATACAAAAATTCCACATATAAAAGTAAACAGGAGAGAAGAGTGAAAAGGACAGGAACTAAAGCACAATATCTTCAGTATGCTTTTTTAATGTAGTTTTTATTTTGGAATCATGAATCTGTGTTACATATAAAAGTTAAATACAATCAAATGGGAAAAGTGAATTAATTTATCAAATTAGTAGAAAACTAAATTATCAAATTTATAACCTAATCCCAAAGATAAAATATTTCAAATGATTTTATAACATACCATTTTAATCATATCTGTTTGGGATAGTGCAAGGACAAAAAATGTAAAGAAATCTTAAAATTAGTAAGTTATATTGTCAATAGTAATATTGGCATTGTTGTTTTGAAGCTATTTTATAGATAAGATATGGCACGTGGTTATAATAATGTTGCCACAAACCATGGAATATAGTGGAAGAAAATATGAATACAGCTGTAAGTCTAAAGCATATTTGCTATCCTCAATTCAAGTTCACAAAACAATTAGAGTATGAAAATGAATAACAGAGCAACTGACTAAAATATTCTGAGCTATAAAAATGTATATTTTCATAAGTATATTGAGAGAGAGAGAGAAAGGTAGAACAAGTAGTAAAACAAACTAAATAAACAAACCAAAAACAAGTTGGCACCACTGAAAGTAACTAGGGTCACTAAGACTTTAAGAGTTTCTCAATACAATAGTAAGCATTTAGCCCTGACTTTATGCTACAAACCATTTCGGGATAACAAAATAGTTCTAACTGATTAAAGAATTCCAGCTTAAAAGCTGTGGAAGAAATGATCAAATAGAAAACTCACAAATCACATCCTCTGCTGCATTAATTGATCCAGGTCATATTAATCAATGGATGAACATTAGATGAAAGGTTGATGGCGAACTTTATAATGGAGTGTTTAGGTTATCATCAGCTATACCCAACACTCAAGTGTAGCATCACTAAAAGTAAACTGTCAAATACTGTATGACTGCTGATGTAATTAAATATAAAGTACAGAACACCACCTATGAAGAATTCCTGCCAAAGCAGCTTACTTTCGAATTTAATCAACTCTTTTTTAACTAACTTCAATTTATAGAAAATATAGGGTTTAATGAAACAATTTCAATAAAACTAGAAAAAGTAAATGGACAAAGCCTGAGGCAGGACATTCCGTAAGACAATTCACACAGGTTCTACAACAAATCAATGGAGGGGGGAAAAAAAAGCCGTGAGGACTGCTGCAGATTTAAAGAGACTTCAAAGTCCTAGATAAATGTAATATATACTCATTATTGATATTATGATTCCAATAAACCCAGACACTTAGGAAATTAGAAAAATTTGATTATGTACTATCAGTTGATACAAGGGTTCATTATTAATCCCATTAGGTGTTATAATGCACTGGGGTTAAGTAAGAGAGGGCCATATTATTGAAAACTGTCTCCTGAAGTATGAAGGAATGGAATTACATGGTCTGGGGATCTGCTTTATGAAAGAAAAAACGAAATCAAAACCCCAAAAAAGTAAAGATGAAGCAAATGTTTAATATAACTAACGGTTATATGGAATTTCCATGTATTATTCTACATTTATAAATGTTTGAAATTTTCCACAATAAAAAGAGAAGAAAAAACAAAATATACACAGAAAAGCAAAACTAATAGTAGAACCAAGACTAAACACAGAAATTAAGCTTACTACTGTTCCCTTATCTATGCCCATTCTACTGATATTTCAGTCTAGATTAGACTTTCTAATGATTATAGGATTGAAAAGGTGGACAGTATGGTATCCTCCGGGAGCCCAATATTTCAGCCATTTGTACCATATCAAAGTAAAGTTTTAATCCAGTTCCCAACTTCTTGGCAATCCTTGATTTTTCATTAACCATTATTAACCCTCTACCAAGGCCCTTGAGAATTTCATAATGAAGGCCGGGCGCGGTGGCTCAAGCCTGTAATCCTAGCACTTTGGGAGGCCGAGACGGGCAGATCACGAGGTCAGCAGATCGAGACCATCCTGGCTAACACGGTGAAACCCCGTCTCTACTAAAAAAAATACAAAAAACTAGCCAGGCGAGGTGGCGGGCGCCTGTAGTCCCAGCTACTCGGGAGGCTGAGGCAGGAGAATGGCGTAAACCCAGGAGGCGGAGCTTGCAGTGAGTGTGATCGCGCCACTGCACTCCAGCCTGGGCAGCAGAGCAAGACTCCGTCTCAAAAAAAAAAAAAGAGAATTTCATAATGAATAAAATAATAAAAAACAATAGAGGAATTCAAGCCAGGAGGTGAATAATACAATTTTTACTTCAGAATCATCATGCTGACAATAATGCAGAAGTAACTTGAGTTTCATTTCAGTGGGTAGAAGAGGGAAGTTGGGTAATAAGAGGTGAAGGCAAACACAAAACATTCTTTCTTTCCCAAAACTTGACAATAAAGGGGAAGAAGAGAGGGGAGGCAAAGACAGAACTCAATGTGAGGTAAGAGGAAATGTTTTTTTGTTTTGTTTTGTTTTGTTTTTTGTTTTTATTTTCATTTAGAGATGTGAGAGAAAGGGCACAGCAATAGAAACACTTTGACAGAAGGCTGATGAAAAATAATGGAGTAAGGTCCAGAAGGGCTGATGGGAATATTTATAGAAAATAGGACTAGTTGACTGTAGTGGTACATGTCTGTAGTCCCAGCTACTCAGGACACTGAGGTGGGCAAATCCGTTGAGCCCAGGAGTTCGAAACAAGCCTGGGCAACGTAGCAAGACCTTATCAAAAAAATAAAAATAGATAAATAAATAAAAAATAAAAGATAGGCCGGGCGTGGTGGCTCAAGCCTGTAATCCCAGCACTTTGCAGGGCTGAGGCAGGAGGATTGCTTGAGGCCAGGAGTTCGAAACAAGCCTGGGCAACATGGTGAGGCTTT
>NW_012103521.1:310501-330429 GCF_000951045.1 Mandrillus leucophaeus
GAGCTTGCAGTGAGCTGAGATCCCACCACTGCACCCCAGCCTGGGCGACAGAGCGAGACTCCGTCTCAAAAAAAAAAAAAAAGATAAACTTGGGTCCACAAAAAAAATTGCTAAAACAAAAAAATAAAAGGACTGGTCTTCAAGTAAGAAAAGAGATTTTCATTGCTACCTATATAAATTATAAGACATAAGGAAGGAAGTCAATATAGTTACATAGATATGCAGATATAGCTCTGGAGGGACTGAGAAGTTTAGGGAGATTCGGCCTGATGAATCTTTCATGTAGATTTAGCAACTTTATCTGAAGAAGGAAAGATTAGTCCAAGTGATGTATGTAGCTAATGAGAGTGGTGATGAAAAAGGTTTACCAGCAAACAGTTACAACAATTGCTGAGGCATTTGGGAAGCATAGGATCCATAAAAATATCAAGGCACAATATCAAGGTGTTATATTCCCGTAGAGCTCAGATCACTATTGGATGTAGGAAAAGAAACAGAGAAGCATATATACTAACTTGGGGGGGCTGCTAACAACTACAGAGTTGCCAGTGATGGGATAGCATATTCCCTTTATAGACATTAAAAATAATTGAATTTTTCTAATCTAGATTTTAAAAGTATAACATAAATAAAATATGCACATCTGTGATGGCGGCCTACTCTTAAAAAGGAATAAATAAAACAAAATAGATTATGAGAAATAAATGTTTAAATATTACAATTTCATTGTGCTTACCAATTCGAGTAATTTTATTATGTGAAAGTTCAAGACATTGAATATTAGTGCAGCCATCCAAACCATGAAGAGAAGTCAGTTGATTTTTATTAAGAAGAACAACACAGAGATTTTCCAGATTTTCACAGTCAATAGCCTCAATACGGTTTTCCTGAAGCAAAGAACAAATGCAATTAGTTTTACTTCAATGGCTTATTAATGAAATATTTAAAGCTTTCAAAAGGAGGAAAGATGAGATAGGATCTCCAAATTAATATCTGAATCTTTAACTTCTAAGATAACCCTGAAAACTGTTATACTATTTGGATGAAAATATTAAGTAAACTAATAAATAATTAATTTTTAATGTATTAAATATTATTGTTTTAAAACACAGAGGATAACAAAGTATTTTAAACAATATGAATTTTAAAAAGTGAATATGTTGTCATTCTTGTTTCTCCCATCTTGAATGGGAATGGCTACTGTTGTTAATCAAGCCGTGTCTCACCATTGTATGTGGGGTGGCAGTAGGTAATTTTTAATTTTAGATTGCAGATATCTGAGTTGAGCTGGCTTCACCTCAGTGGATGCATCCAAGGAACTGGACCTGATGAGCCTCCTCTTCACCTGGATCTGATTTAGATGAGAAAAGCCTGTGCTTCAAGCTTGAGCCCGATGCCTTAAGTTAATGATACTTTGGTGTATTTGGGATATGAACGTATTTTGCATGTGGGAAAGATGTGAATCATTATAAGCCAGAGGATAGATTTTAATAGACTGTTACTTTGGTAGCTCCCAGTAAACATCAGAAACCAATATTCACATATGCATACAGTCCCCTTCCACATGACCTCAGGGCTTAGCCAATAAAACATTAGCCAACATGACGTAAGCAGATGTTTTATAAGCACTTGCACACTGCAGCATGTCTTTTAGGTTCTTGAGATCCTGCTCTTGAGAAATACCCTACAAACTCCCTGGAAAGAAGCCCCAGATAACAGAGAGATTCCCATCTTCCAGGCAATTCTGCCAAGGCAGTAGACATATAAGGTAAGTGATTTAGGACATTCTAGCTCTAGCTTCCATCTCACTGCAGTTACATAAGAGACCCAGTAAATACAATAGAAATCAGAAAAAATGCCCAGCCAAGTTTAGTCACAATTAATGGCCCACGGAACCATGAATAAATAAGATGATTGTTGGTTTAAACTACTAAGTAATATAGTCATTTGTTGTGCAGCAAAAGTAATGAAAACCATAACCATATTAGCTACAAAAAGAGATAAGTCATTTTAGGTCATATCATCCAATAAACTTCCCTCTCTGCTTCTCAAAACTTTACCATACCACTTGATCTCTTCAGGCTGAGTTACAAGTTAGTTTAGTAATTGTTTCTTCAAAAGTATCATTTCTGAAATGTAAACATAAATCCATTTTACATTTTATTATAAAATAAATAACAGTAGGACAGAGAGCATACCTGTGCATCAATGTACTTAAGTTTTTTACAATTACTCAGGCTGTGCAAAGAAGTTAATCCACAGCGTTGAAGGGATAGAAACTGAAGATTTGTACACTCTGCCAGTGTAGAAAGAACACAGCCTGGCAAATCTTGAAATGTAACTGTTGTAACCTAGAGGAATCAAGAAAATTGGAGTGTACAGTGTTATTTAACAAAAATGAATATAAACAACATTAGCCTTACAAAACTGTTTAGAAAATTCATTTAAGAAAAGTAATACTGTATGTTGAAGCTTATGTTTACTAACAACTCAATTTGCTAAGCTATCTGGTCTCTTTTGTTCCCCACATACAAAGACAAAATATTGCAATCATCTATGACAAATTCAAGCCCAAAGGTAAGATACATAAATGCAACAACATAATCATGTATTAGCTCATTCTCTGTTTTTTCGCCAATTTTTGATTTTTAAAGTGGTACGGACTTCAAATTATACTATACAGCTACAGTAACCAAAACAGCATGGTACTGGCATAAAACAGACACACAGACAAATGACACAGCACAGAGAACCCGAAAACAAATTTATACATCTACAGTGAGCTCATTTTCGACAAAGGTGCCAAGACCATACATTAGAGAAAGGACAGTCTATTCAATAAATGGTGCTGGAAAACACTGGATATCCATATGCAGAAAAATGAAACTAGACCCCCATCTCTTACCACACACAAAAATCAAGTCAAAATAGATTAAACATACTTAAATCTAAGACCCCAAACTATGACACTGATTATATATATATATATATATTTTTTAATTGGGGAAACTCTCCAGGACATAGGACTGGGCAAGTATTTCCTGAGTAATACCCTACAAGCACAGGCAACCAAAGCAAAAATGGACAAATGGAATTGCATCAAGTTACAAAGCTTCTGCACAGCAAAGGAAACAATCAATAAAGTGGAGAGACAGTCCACAGAAAGGAAATAACACTTGCAAACTATCCATCTGACAAGGGATTAGTAACCAGAATACATAAGAAGCTCAAACAACTCAATAGGAAAAGTCTCACAATCCAATTGAAAAATGGGCAAAAGATCTGAATAGATATTTCTCAAGAAAACATACAAATGGCAAACAGTCATATGAAAACGTGCTCAACATCACTGATCCTCAGATAAATGTAAATCAAAACGACAATGAAGTATCAATTCACCCCAGTTAAAATGGCTTATGTGCAGAAGTCAGGCAAATGCTGGAGAGGATGTGGAGAAAAGGGAACCCTCCTACACTGTTGGTGGGAATGTGAATAAGTACAGCCACTGTGGAGAACAGTTTGGAGATTCCTCAAAAAACTGAGCTACCATATGTTCCAGCAATACCACTGCTAGATATATATCCGAAAGAAACCAAATCAGTATATTGAAGAGTCATCTGTATCCTCAAGTTTACGGCAGTACTCTGCACAATAGCCAAGATTTAGTAGCAACCTAAGTGTTCATCAACAGAGAAATGAATAAAGAAAAATAGTACATATACACCATGAGTACTATTCAGCCATCAAAAACAATGAGATCCTGTCATTTGCAACAACATAGATAAAATTGGAAGTCATAGGCCAGGCGTGGTGGCTCACGCCTGTAATCCCAGCACTTTGGGAGGCCGAGGCGGGCGGATCACAAGGTCAGGAGATCGAGACCACGGTGAAACCCCGTCTCTAGTAAAAATACAAAAAAATAGCCGGGCGCGGTGGCGGGCGCCTGTAGTCCCAGCCACTCAGGAGGCTGAGGCAGGAGAATGGCGTAAACCTGGGAGGCGGAGCTTGCAGTGAGCCGAGATCGCGCCACTGCACTCCAGCCTGGGCGACAAAAAAAAAAAAAAAAACTTCAGATAAATAAGACTTCTAGTTTCAAAATCATTTTAGGAATTATTCATAATCTAAAGCAATTTTGAAACAAATTTATTTTTAATATTTTTTTCAGAAAGAAAATGTACTCATCAATTTGTATGGAGATAAATTCTATGTATTGCCTAATCTGTAACAAACAGATATAAATTCTGTAATTGGAAAACTGGCTCTACACTAAAAATGAAAACATTATTTAGAATTGAGCACTTAAAAATTGAAAATTCAACAACTACAGCTGTATAGTAACAAATGCTACTCAACATTATAATTTATATTATTCAGCGTGATTTAGTAACATGTTGCTTGCAAACAAATATACAACCACAATTAAGTTCTAGTTATTTATGATTTGGCAATTTCTGTCCTTTAATCTTATTATCTATTCTGCTACAGTATCCCTGTTAGTGGTATTTATTTTTGAATATGAGGAGCTTCATATTTCCTCCTTTAATTGAAGCCCTTTTCATTGACTATTTTAAAAAATCTTTATAGTATAGCGATATATTCCCTACTCGACCACAGATTTTTTCCAAATATATGAGATCAAAATAAATTTTTGTATTAATTTTGTATTAATTTTTGTATTAATTAATTTTGTATTAATTATAGAGACAAGCGCCACATATATAAAACCACTTTATGCTTCAAAATTAAGATCAATATAGAATTAGTAATCATATGTGTTCATTACTGTACGGTCAACTTGAAAAACAGCAATTGGAGCACAAGGGGTTTTGGGTAAATGTTTCTTAAATAAATAAATGAATGAACTTCCCTAGCCTGTGGCAAAACTCAACTGTATTTATAGCACTCACACTTCCTTTTTCTTATAATGAATTATGTAAAAACATTTGAAAAAGTTATACTTTCAGACTCTCATGACTTGAGAATGAACTATTCCACCTATAGAAGCTATGAAACACTCATTATATTTTAATAACAGATTCCAAATCAATTTTCTACTTAATCATCTGTATTTTCCCAAATCCTTTACGGCCCATTGGACATAAAATTTCCTAACACAGCAATATACTTTTTAGAGACTTTATTCTCAATTATTCTTGAGTTCAACCTAAGAAGTGTCAGTCATCTATGGTAAATGTAATTACAAAAGTAATGCAAGCAACAAGTCTTTTTTTTTTTTTTTTTAACTTTTTCAGAATATTTGTTCAGTGGTCCAAACTCAAATCTATTTGGCAGGGAAAAATAATATTGTTTTAAAAATCAGCTGCAAAGGGACTGAGTCCAACATTTGACTAGTGGCTTGAATAGAACAGCTACAAAATAATTTCAGGTAAGTCATGTATCATTCCAATAGCAGTTCGTCACAATTTACTTTAAGAGAAGTGAGACTTCTTGATCTAAAAGTTACTAAGCATCTAAAATATTATTATGCATGTATGATATAAAGCAATATTTAAAAATTCTTAAGCTCAATGCCCTTTTTTGTGGTAGTTATTACTTAACACAAGTTACCATTAGTAGCAAACTGTGAAAAATAAAAGAGAAAATAGTTAAAACATTTAAAAATTTTAAATAAAAATATATTCATTACCTATAATTATTGCTCTTTAGTCTTCCCTTCTGAGATATTACTACATATAACCCAATGGTCTAGTATTTTCAACTTTAGAACTTTTTTGATGAAACAAGCTATTAAGCAGCCCTCAAAAACAATCCATTTGTCCTTCTCTTTGCTTGCTTGAGACCCACATTTAACAAGTGATATTAGAAGTCCTGGGCCATGTTCATTACATACAGCATTTTAAAACTCAACGATCCTGTATAATAGATATTGCTCTTCCAGTTTGTGAAAGACAAAACTGAGGCTCATACAGGTCAAGCACTTGCATAAAGTGACACAGCCAGTAAATGGCAGAAATAAAATTAGAAACAGTCTTAACATAGAACTTAGTAGTCTAATTAACTACACTTCAATAATTTTACATTAATTTCCTCTTCAGTCAATATACTTTATCTAAACTGTGAAACTGGTAATAATGAGGAGATAAGATTAACATTCAATTGCAGTTCTTTTTTTTTTTATTATACTTTAGGTTACATGTATACATGAGATACATGTGCAGAACGTGCAGTTTTGTTACACAGGTATACATGTGGCCTGTGCCATGGTGGTTTGCTGCACCCATCAACCGGTCATCTACATTCATTAGATATTTCTATTGGAATTCTGTATTCATCCATTTATTCAACCCCCCACCCATCAATCCTATAATCAGGTAATGAAAGTCATTACAGATAGTTCCTGTAAGATTGTTTAACACAGAATTTTAAAAAAATTTTATGATGGTGTGAGATCAATAGACATTTAGTTGAAACCATACTTCAGATTTTGAATTTTGATCTTTTCCCAAGCTAGCAATATAAAGTATGATAATCTCTCACAATGTCAGGCAATGCTAGGGAGCTGCAGCTTCCAGTCAGCCATACGATCATAAGGGTAAACAACAAATACCCTACAGTGTACCATGTTACCAGATGATTTTGCCCAGTTGTAAGCTATGTAGGTTTTTCTGGATGTAACTTCATTGTAACTGGAGGAGTATCTTTATTTGCCTGGCAATGTGTAAAGAAGTATGAACAAAACAAAGATCTGACTTATGTCTTGAAGTCTCAAAGTAAGAGATTAATGTAAGCAAAATGAATGCATTACTGGGAGACAATAAACTTATTCTGAGCTTATCTCCAGAAGGACATCCCAAGGATGGCGGTGAGCGGTCAAATAAGGACAGAGATCTGAAGCTAAAAGATCAGAAGGTCAAAAAGAAAGTGAGCCATGGATCAGTAGTAACAGTGGTGAATAAAGGCACCATAGTAAGCTATCTACCGAACAGATTCTTTACAGGAGTTGTCTGGTAACAAAAGGGACATTTTCTTTTTTTTTTTTTTTTTTTGAGACGGAGGCTCGCTGTGTCCCCCAGGCTGGAATACAGTGGCGCGATCTCGGCTCACTGCGAGCTTCGCCTCCCGGGTTCATGCCATTCTCCTGCCTCAGCCTCCTGAGTAGCTGGGACTACAGGCGCCCACTACCGCGCCCGGCTAATTTTTTGTATTTTTAATAGAGATGGGGTTTCACCGCGGTCTCGATCTCCTGACCTTGTGATCCGCCCGCCTCGGCCTCCCAAAGTGCTGGGATTACAGGCATGAGCCACCGCGCCCGGCCACAAAAGGGATATTTTCTTAACACTTTGGCATCTATATGGCCCATTCACATATATTTTTCATCTTTATACTGTCTATTTGATGCTTCAAAGCCAAATTAAAAGCTTGAGATAGTTGCTTTAAGAAGTGATGAGAGGATTATGGTGCCCTTTAGAACACTGCTACGCAGATTAGTCCATTCACCAGCACCAACATCATCATTTAGAATCATTGCAAGAATGGAGGATGGGTGGATCACCAGACCTATTGAATCAGAATCCACATTTCAACAAATCTTCAGGTATTCTATACATTTAAATAGTTTGTCAGGCCTTGCTCTGAAAAGTAAAAGAAAGTTAATTATCATTTTATGTAAATTGACAAGCGTTTGAAAGAAGGAACAGAGAGTGAGCTGGAGAAGAAATGCCAAGGAGAAAGAGATTCACACACCTTAACTTCCTTCTCATTGGACAGAACAGATACCTACAAGAAAAAGGAGGAACACTACTGTTTCTATAACTTCATTTTCACTTTTGAAGCAAGTACACTGTAGGCATGAAGCCATCACTCGTGCCTAGCTTTAACAGATATTCATGAGGAAAATTAAATAATTGCTAATGTTATCATATTGGAAGGCCTGCAGCAATATGTTAGAGACAGAAAAGTGCTAAAACATGATTCCAGAGATAACATGCCTAAGGAAAAAATTAGGGAAGAGCAGATGAGAGATTCTATATGTAGCTCTACAGACCTGATAGATGTGGCAAATACATTACCTAGGAAATAAAAGACACTTAAAAGTGTATGTCCCAGTTCTCATCTCTTATCTTGCTATTTCATATACCACAAATCTCTTCAAAATCCCACTATTTTATTATTCTCTCACAGGATACTCTGAAGTCTTATTTACAGCAATTCTCAAGATCCATAATGTATTTATGTGTGTATTTATTTGTTTAAGCTCTGTAAAGGAAAAGACTGAGTTTTCTTTGTTTTTATTTAGTCCACCAATGAATATTGACTATCTTATTGGATAGATGAATATTTGCTGAGTGAATAAACAAAATAATATTTACCTATTAATATGATTGTTCCTTTTCCTAGACATCTGTCTAGCAAGAAAGTCTATCAAGAAACTAAACTTTATGGAATATATTTGACTTTCAGGCCTTAGATAAATATATGTATTTTAATCATAAGTCCTTTCTAGTGTTACACTGTTTAAAATATTATTTTCCCTTTTTCCATACGTTTGTTAGTTTCTGTGTCTTAATTTTGGTTGAAACAATGTTCTCCATAACCATATAAAATTAGTAACATTTGATGACAACTATTTTACATTTCAGACATACAGGCACCACCTTTAAACAGCACAGAACTAAATAATTGTTTCTAGATAGGAGTTCCAGGGTCTGCTATCATGCAAGCCCTTCTTTCACAATAGTGGTCATGCACCGGGAATCCACTTTATTCCAAAAGGAACCACTAGGTGGTGTCGTGGCTCAAGTCTAAAGCAAACTTCTGTTTACTTAGGCGTTTCCTACTGTAATTCTAACCCTAACTTTCTGTATGCTTCCATTCTTAGAGGTTTAAATAATGACTGTAGGGCCCTTGAACATAGGTTTCAAGATATTAAAAAATATAAATCAAAGCTGTTTATAGACTGTCACTTAGGGAAGATGCCTTGAACTATTTTAGTTGAGATATATTCCCTCCCAAATGGGGTAATACTTCATTCATAACTTTATTAAACAAGAGAGACAATTCTTGTATATAAAATATTTCTGTTTCTAAGATCTGAAAAGTTACATTTTAAAGAGCTAATTGCAATTAAATATGAAAAAGTATCATAAAATTAGAAATACCTGCTGTAAAGTATCCCAAGGGCCACATCGAAGAATTTCCAGTTTATCCAAAGCAGGTGTCATGTTGGCTGGGCATTTCACATGTCTCTTTCTTCTAACAATTTTCTTTTGTTGATTTTGCTTGAAAATTTCAAGCCAAGGTTTAAATGATTTTATCCAGGCTCGTCTCTTTTCTTCAATAGAATATAGAAGGGTTGACTCTGGTACAGAGCAGGTCATGCTTTCAGGTTCCGGTCCATTTTCAGGGCATTTTTCTGAAATTTTTCTAATCTCAGATTTAAGAGAGTTTACTTCTTTAGATACCATGGAGCTTTCTGCATTATAGTCACTCAAGTCTTCACAAGGAGCATGTCTACCTAACACATAATCTTGGTCATTTCTTTTGCCTTCTTTATTTATCATGGGATCAGTTGTGTTAAAAATCACAATGCCACTATTCCAAGCACTGTCTTTAGGGTTCCCCTCAATTTCCCTGACTTTTGAAAAAATTTCTTTTTCTTGTAATATTACGTTTTCTCCTACATCTTTGGAATTTTCTGATGTTAGTGAGAGTGATTTTTGTTTCACTGAAATAACTAAAGTATCCTTATCTTTGTATAATAATCCATTCTGTTCTTGTATCTCCCCTTTTTCTACTTTTTGTATCTTTTTCTGCTGATTATCTTTGATTATTTTCTGTGCTTCATTGGTTTTCACTTCATTGATTTCTTGGTTATGTTCTAATATTATCTGGGTTTTTGGTCCCATATTCTCATTTATGACATGTTTCATGATTTCTTCTTTTTCTGCATCAGACTTTAATTCTTGCAGTGGAAACTGTTCTTTCAGATTTTCTTTTAGATCAGAGTCTCCCAATTCAGTTTTGTTATCTGCATTTTCATATTTTCTTTCTTGCTTGACCCATTCTTCTGAACATTGCTTTTTTGCTAGGTTTTCATTTTTGTCTTCCATTTTAAAATCCGCCAGAATTGTTTGGCTTGATACAGATTCTTTTAATTGTACTTGTATTGATTCTTTTAATATAGTCTGTCTATCTATATTTTCTTTCATATTTGATTCCTCAGCTAGCCAAAGGAGAACATCTTCCTGCTTCTTTAAATTTTCATCCACTAGATTTTTGGCTATATCACCCTTATCATTTGAAATATCTTCAAGACTTAAATGTTTGTTATTATATTCTCTCTTCTTTAATGCACTACTTATTATTAGCTGTTGACTTGCATCTTCTCTTAATCTTATTTTTTCCTTGATTATTAGTTGCTTTCTTTCTTGTTTCATAATATTCTTTTTGTCTTCATACTCTTTTTCTCTCCTTTTCCTTTCCTCTTCCTTTTGCTTTTTTCTCTCTTCTTTTATCCTTTGTTCTTCCTCTAATCTTTTTCGATTTTCTTCCTCCTTCTGTCGTATTTTTGCTTCCTTTTCCTTCCACTCTTGTGCTTTCCTTTTCCTACTTTCAACTTGCTCTTTAATAATTGGGCCATATTTTTGATAGGCTACAAATGCTTTATATTTAGCCTGAATTTTAACAGCTGCATTATTCTGCTGTTTTAACAAACCATTTTTTTCTTTTTCCTGTTGGTCTTTAAATCTTGTCCTTTCTTCTTCCATTTGTAAATGCAAGTTTCTAATATACTCCTAAAACAAAGTAAGATACATGGTAGTCAGCATAAACTAAACATGAGATGTTACTAAAATGTCATCTGAAATATAGATTGAAAACAAATACTAAAACTGACATCTTAATAAAGTTTCTATAAAATTTATTTAGAGAAACTAAAGTCATTTATCTTAAAGGGTACACTTTTTTAATATTTAGGAGATTTAATCATGTTGTTAAGTTGATACTCTAATGTTATATGTATTCTAAGCCACCCAGATATAAATTGGAGATTTCCTTGAAGATAGAAAACATAAAATCAGAAAGACATAGAATAAGCAAACAAACAACAACAACAACAAAAGGGAAACCACAGGCTAAAAACCACATAGAAATAAAGGACTTCAAACTTTCTGGAATGAGAGTTCTGATCGAGAAGACTCAGCTAGTACTGAGACTGCAAAAACAGGAATTATTTTGTGAAATTTATGATACCAAGAAAGTCAGATAGTCCCTACATAAAAACAATATCCAGAACCAGCCTACTCACATATCTTACCCCTTCTCAATGACCAAAATAGTTGATAACCACATACTACTGTATTTAATGAAATATTTAGAGTTAGGTGAGAAAATATTATTTTTACTAGAGTCCTAAACTAAAAGTAAGCAGATCAACAAAATTAAGAAAATATCTACGGGAAACTAACAAAAAGGATATGAGACTATATTTTAATTAGCAGAAGGAAGAACCAATTTCTGAGAAAATTGAACTATTAAATAAACTAGATAAAAATTTAAAGAAAGATATTTTAGAAAAAAATTTAAACAGGAATAACCTCATATTTCAAGTGTTCAAATAAAAACTCACTTAAATAATCAAAATAGAATGGCTGGACAGCTGATTACTTTAAAAAAACATTCAAAATTAGATGTTTTCCCCCAACAACAAATAATAACAAAGATAAAAATGATATATCAGAGGTAAAGAAGATTAACACAGAAACTCCAACACATGACTATTAGGAGTTCCTGAATAAAGAACTGAGAAAAACTGAAGGGAAGAAAATAATAGAAAAATACGTTTTCTTAAAAACAACAACAAAAAGTCATAGGAGAAAGACTGAACATTGCATGCACACATACACAACACACTTAGATAGATGCTAGCAATATTTCAGAACTCTAAGGAATGTCAGCTGTTAGTTTTGCTGTGCTCCTTTTTAGGTAATATGTCTTTTTTCCTCTGAATGCTTCCAACACTTTGTTTTTCCTTTGTCTTGAATTTGAATAGTACTATCTAATTCCAAGGTGTGATTTTCTTTGTATCTCTCCTCCTTGGGAATTGTGTATCATATTTGAAAGTAGGGATTATTTTCAGTTTTATGACTGCCATATCTTAAACACTCAGAGAAGTGCCTGACCTAGTAGAAAACCAGTAAATATGTGTGGATGAATGTATAAAGTGAAAAATCCTAAAGCTTCAAAAGAACGTAAGGAAAAGGCATCAAATTTGCAATCATAGATAGCATAGGCAAAAATAAATAAATATGCAATGAAGTCATATCTTTACATTGTTAAAAGTGGTATAAACCTGTATTCTACACCCAAAGAAATTGACCATTTTTGAAAGCAAACTAAAACTATTTTCAAATATGCAAACAAAGATTGAGAAAATCTAGCATCCAAAAACATTTTTTGAAAGTATCGCCGGGCGCGGTGGCTCAAGCCTGTAATCCCAGCACTTTGGAAGGCGGAGACGGGCGGATCACGAGGTCAGGAGATCGAGACCATCCTGGCTAACACGGTGAAACCCCGTCTGTACTAAAAAAATACAAAAAAAAACTAGCCGGGCGAGGTGGCGGGCGCCTGTAGTCCCAGCTACTCGGGAGGCTGAGGCAGGAGAACGGCGTAAATCCGGGAGGCGGAGCTTGCAGTGAACTGAGATCCGGCCACTGTACTCCAGCCTGGGTGGCAGAGCGAGACTCCATCTCCAAAAAATAAAAAAGAAAAAAGAAAATATTTAAGTGTATACTCCAGGAAATTAAAAATTGAGTCCAGAAATTGGCAGAAGAGTCAGGATTCAAAGAACACTAATAAAGAAACCATTATCATTGAATACTTGTGTTTTTTGAACCGTCTTGTTTCTTCCATCATTTTACTTAAAGATGGCTATTTGTTTTACTGTTACTCCTTTTTAGGTAAAGCGTCTTTTATCCTCCAGATGCTTCTAAGACTTTATTTTCCCTTTGTTTTGAATTTCAGTAATTGTACTATTTATTCCAAGGTGGCATTTTCTTTGTATTTATCCTACTTGGAAATTATTTTTCATCTTTGAATATGCTGGTTGATTTTTTAAAAACAATTTGAAACCTTTTTAACCATTATCTCTTTACTTCATTGCTTCTGCCCCATTCTCTCTCTCCTCTCCTTTTAAGATATAATACAAATTTCATATCTTTTCACCATGTATCACATGTTCCTTGTGCTCTTTTCCTCTTTTCTCATTTTTTTTCTACTCTGTGCTTTCATTTGGATATTTTCTATTGAACTGTCTCATTTCACTAATGGTCTCATCTGCTATGTCCAATCAAATTTACCCACTGAAATTTAATTTTGTATACTGAATTTTTTAAACCCTAGAATGTATAGTTGGTACTTCATTACAGATGTTGTTTTTCTTTTCACATCACCTGTCTAAGTATTTTGCTGCTGGATGATAATTACAGGTATTTTAACAGCTCTACTATACTTAACATTTAGATTATCTACAGGTGAGCTATTATTGTCTTTTTTTGTCACTTGTCATTCACATGACCCTGTCTCTTTACATGCTTACCCAGCTTTTTAATTTGACAATGTGCAGTAGGCACCTACTTTTGCAGGAGCGGATTTATATAAACTTAAAAAAGATTTGAAAGGAATACAAAAAAACGATAATGTTTAGCTAAATAACAGGATTATGGGAGATATCTACTTTAAATTTGTAATTACTTAAAATAATTGTATATAAAACCTATGGAGTAAATAAAAACTAAAACTTCAATAAATGTATAATCAGAATAATCTTACATTCAAAACAAAATTAATTGTGTTTAGGAAAAAGAGTAAGCTTTCATAACAATCTTTGAACATAAATAAATATTCAAAATGGTACATTAAAAGAAATGTTAGAATTACAATTTTATATGGACAACACTCACTAAACCAGCTAACTCATTTTCAAGACATTCTATTTCAAGAAGTGTTTCTGAGGATTAATAAATTTTTAATGCTGTAATAAACTAAAATCTTGTACTACTTAGGCAGTATTATCTAAAAATAACCATTTCAAGTATAGTAATGTATTTCAAATAAAGAAAGTTTAATGTGCTAATTAAAAACAACATATAGATACCTCATGCTGTTTAAATTTCTCTTTCCAAATTTTCTCTTCTTCATAGAGTTCATCATTCATCTTGTCCTGTTCTTGCTGAACATATGATAATAATAAATATGACTATACTCCAATATCAAAAATATTAATTATATATGATTCTCATAACCTATATTTGTAAACAATAGTTAAAGATGACAACCCAACCAATGGCTTTCAATTTTTAGTACTGGGATAACAACTTTAATCTCAAACTGAAGTGTCACATAAATAATACCTACGGTTTCCATTCTGAGAACAGAAAGAAGTTTGCAACCTGGGAAAGTTGTTGTGTTTATTTGAGTATGTTTATTCAAAGAATATAATGCATTGCCTTGAAACACTGTTGGGCATTGTAAAAATTACAATAATATTTGTAAAATGGGATTTGTGTTACAATTGTTTTCTCACCATGCCATACCATTTAATTTACATAAATCAGTTCAAAAAGTAATGGTTTTCTTTCAATAACTCTGTATCAACACATTCAATAAGACTCCTCAGAATAAACAAAGATCGGTAAAATACAACTCCCTTCTTCAAAAGCTCTTCTGATAACGTGAAGACACTATCATAAATTTACACATTACCCAAAATTTAGGAGAATAAGTTTATTACAAGGGAAAAAATATAAAAAATCATAATGAGCATGATAATTAGATCATGAAAGTTTTCATGCAAAAGACTGTATTTGAAATCACTAGGTTTTCAAGAAGAGAAACAATTTTTAGCACTTATTAAGCATTTTGAGCTAGGAAAAGTTCTTTGATCATTATCTTATATGAGCTATGGGAATTTTTTATGAGATTTAAGCACGGAAGTAACATATTTTTAAATAAAAAATTGTCTGACAGTGCTATGGATAAGTGTGAGAAATGTAAGACCAAAGGTAAGGAGACCAATTAGAGAATATAGTAAATATTCCAAGTTAGACCCTCAGGCAGCTTGAATTACAAAGGAGCTGTAAAGTACATGGATGAGAAGATGGCTAATGCAATAATTGGAAGGAAGATAGTAATAAAAAAGAAGGAAGAATAAAACATTATTCTCATTTTTCTATCTTGGACTAATGATGATAATGTGGCTTATCAAAATTAAGAATCCCAGGGAAGAACTACTCAGAAAGCAAGACAATGCATTCAGTTTTAGATACATAAAGTTCTCTGAGTATGCAGTTTTTGTAGGAGAGTTATGTAGTCTACCCTGTTTTGATACAATTGTAGATTTGTTATCAATGGTCATTTGTTTTAAGCTCCAAGATATAACAAAGGACACATTAGGAAATTCATTAAGATGAAATTATCAAGAGAGGAGGTATATGAAGTAAGAAAAGAAAGGGACAAAAATAGAATCCATGCTGTTAGCTCCTACCCAAATCTCAGGTTGAACCCTACTCCCCAGTGTTGGAGGTGGGGCCTGCTGGGAGGTGTTTGGATCATGGGAGTAGGTCCCTTATGAAGGTCTTTGAACATCCCCTTGGTGATAAGTGAGAGTTTGCTCTGAGTCCACGTTAGATCTGGTCATTTAAAAGTGTGTGCCACTTTTAAAAATTACCCAGTCTCAGGCATTTTCTTTATAGCAATGCAGGAACAGCATAATGGAAAACACAGGGACAGAGAGAGAAAATGAAGTCTAAAATGGATATCAATTAGTAATTGCCAAAGATGTGAGAGAATCAAGACAATGTGATCTTACAGAAGCCAAGGGAAAGTAAAATGGTCAACCATGAAATTTTTGCTGGCATAAAATACTACAGAGGCCAAAACAGCTGAAAGAAACATGTGACTATAATATATAGAAGTCATTGGTTATCTTCCTCAAGAACAGTTTCATGCAGTGTGGTAATGCTGCAAAAAACCTAGCAGGATTAGAATTGGATGAGAATGAAAAAAATGATACAGTATAAATAACCACTCTTAAGAAGCCTATTATACACAGCCTTTAAAAAGTCAATCAAAGAACAGCTAAAGAAAAATATACGAATGATCTCATGATTTTTCTTTTGTTTTGTTTTTAGGATGGGAGGAAACTGAACATGCTTATAAACAATAAAAAAGGAGGAAGATGATAGGAGTGTTTCAGCATATGGAAAAAGCAGGTGTAGGTTGAAAAATGATAAAATATAACGTAGAGGAGGAAAAGTTAACCTTTGGCAGAAGGAAGAAACCTTTCTTACTGGGATAGGAGGGAAGGCCAGTAATAATTTTAAAAAGGATGAATACAGATATTGATACTAAATAGCTGTGGAATTAAAAGAGAAAGTTTGTATTTGATGCAAAAAAAAGTTATATGATTATTTGCTAATAACGAGGGGGGAGGAATTGAGTGTAATTCTTAAGAGATTTGTGATTGCTATTTTGGGGAATGGAGAGGCAGCTAACAACCCAGGAAAGAACTACTGAGAGTAAATTATATATTTAGAGTCAGTCATAAACTTGTGGGCTAGTCCCATTGGAAACTTTTAAGTTCCAAGGCATAATGAAGGACATATTTAGAAATTCATTACACCTAATATTATTGCATTTTCTTAAATCATAATTATATGATAAATTGCAAATTAGTTTCAAAAAATAAGTTATAATTCTTTGAGGGTGGGATTTGGTGTTAGATCTCCTTTGCATCATTTAAGGCCACAGCTGAATGCTTTGCCCTTAAGGTAGTTAGCAAATTTTGGTTATAAAACAAATAAAAATGAAAACTTTGCTTAATAGGATTGAAATCAGATGTTTTTTAAATCTGAAAATGCCACTAACACTTAACAACAATTATGCATTTTAGTACAAACCAACAAATACTACTCCAATAATCTACATTATACTCAATCTTATTTTGGATTTTTTTAATCTCCTAACCTCATGATCCACCCATCTCGGCCTCCCAAAGTGCTGGGATTACAGGCGTGAGCCACCGTGCCCAGCCTTTAGTGTGTCTATTTTCTACACAGTAAGAAATGAAATGTACTCAACATGGAGGACTAAAAAAATGCTGAACAAGCTAATGTTCTTTATATGCAACACTCAAACCCAGCGAGTTCTGGCTAATGTATAAATGAACTTTAATCAGGAAAGAGAGAGAAGTCAGTCATGCCTGTTATCCAAATATTCTAAGGTTCTGATGACCTGCAAGTAGGGTCCTAAAATCCACCAGTTTCACAATATCGATATACCACTACTATGACCTGATTGTGTGGCTCTACTAGGGGGAAAACAACACCAACAACACAAACGACAGAAATAAAAACAGTACAAAACTTCACACCAAAAAGTTTCCAGTTCAAGGAAGTAGCTTAATTACGAAGGTGGGGCACAGACTGTCCCTAAATGGTTGAACTACTTTTAAATATGTTTTACACGTCATATGCCAGACCACATAGCAAGGTTAATGCATACTCAAGAATTTTTCATTGCTTTTTCCAATGTTTAGAAGCATATAAAGAAAAACAACAATTTATATTGTAAATTTCAGACTATCCAGGATGACCCTTGAAACTTCATAGACTCCATCGGCCACCAAGATCAAAAGTGTGTCTGAACTTCCAATGAATTTCAATAAAAACTAATCAAGGAGCTCATATTAAATACTGTTAATTCACAGTCAATTTCTTCCTCTATCAGAGAGTAATTAAAAGTCATACCATTAAGCTCAATCTGCACCACAATACAAATATCAATATTCTTCAGAGGTAGCTACTGATTTTAAAAAATATGAAAAACAAAAGCAAAATACCTTCTGAATATTCTCTAATTTCTTCTTTTCAGCTTTAAATTGTTTCATCCAGCAATGTCGCTTTTCTTCTTCTTCTTGAAATTGTTTTTCTTCTCTATCTCTCTGAGCTTTGAGAGTTTCTTTCTCTTTATCTTCTAATTCCTTCTGTTTCTCTTGCCAAGCCTCAAAAGATTGTCTACATTTTTCTTCCACTTCATAGTATCCAAAATTTATATCAGCATCATCTGGATTCATGAAGAAAAATAACGTCATTATTTGTAAGATGAAAACTGTCAAAACTAATTCAAAGTATAAAAGTAATTTTAAAATTTAAAAAAAAGGCCAACATATTCCCAAACCGAGAATATGCAGCAATAAAAATCGTTGCATTGTTGAATAGACATAGAAATTTCACTGAAGTGAATAAAGTCGCATAAAATATTTCACAAAATAGGGGCCGGGCGCAGTGGCTCACGCCTGTAATCCCAGCACTTTGGGAGGCCAAGGCAGGCGGATCACGAGGTCAGGAGATCGAGACCATGCTGGCTAACACGATGAAACGCCATCTGTACTAAAAATACAAAAAAAGTTAACCGGGCGTGGTGGCAGCGCCTGTAGTCCCAGCTACTCTGGAGGCTGAGGCGGGAGAATGGCGTGAACCCGAGAGGCGGAGCTTGCAGTGAGCAGAGATCGTGCCACTGCACTCTAGCCTGGCGGTCAGAGCGAGACTCCAGTATCAAAAAAAAAAAAAAAAAAAAAAATTCATAAAACTTAATATAAAAATAAAATCCACGAGTGTGTGTGTGTGTGCGTGTGTGTGTGCGTGTCATTAAGAAATAGTTAAGAGATAATTAAGAGATACTAAATAAAGTCAGGGATAGTGAAATCTATTGCAATCAGCTGAACATGTGGCAAAAATATTTAAATCAAGTAAATTTAGAAGGCATAAAAGTCTATGATGATATGTAATTTAATAAGTATAGCAAAGGCACAATAATATTCAAACATTGTAATTGTTTTTCTAAATATCAAAAGAACAAAAAACAACTGTCCAAATTTTTTGAGATAACTATAATCAATCACATAAAAATTAACAAACATATCATTGAGCGATTTAGTCCACCTGGTAAAACATGTTCATCCATAGGCAAGCCGTGAGGAATAGGCTCAGGAACAAAATCAGGACTGGCACAATTGGTTTTACTTCTCACAAATTCTTCTTTTTCTATTTCAGATAATATCTAAGAGGTTAAATGAGTACTAATGATTAAAAAAATCAAGATAGAGTGTAAAGCTGTCATTTTAACAATACATTAAATATTTACATGTATATACCAAGAATTTTAATGTGCTTCAGATTTCTCTCAAATACAAATCTGCAGTACATTGATAATTATTGTCTTTACAATGAATAAAAAAGTTTTCCCATGCAAGCGTAAGTAACCCTCCTTATGTTTTTCAGAACTCTAATAAGTCTTTAATATTATTTAATATTATTCCACAATATTCAATTAAACTGCCTGACAATCACTTCAAAATGTTTCTACTAATGTTTTCCTTTTAATGTATTTCTGTTTTAGGCCGGGCGCGGTGGCTCAAGCCTGTAATCCCAGTACTTTGGGAGGCCAAGACGGGCCAAGACAATAATTGCCTGTGGATGACAAAAGACTTTTGGCTTGACTATTCCAGCCACGGTTAATGACACAATTGATAAAGAAATACAGCTATTTCTGTAGTATATAACAATTTGACAAAATAACTGTAATTATTATTGATAACATTTATTAAGACATCAGAATTTTAGGAATTTCAGACAATTTTGAAACATATATTAATAACATATTTATACAAATATAACCCAAAGAAAGTTAAACATCTTCAAATTCATATGGAATTAACCAGGGATCTAGAAGAGCCAAAACAACCTTGAAAAAGAACAAAGTTGGGTAACTCACACTTCCCAATTTCAAAACTTACTACAAAGCTACAGTAATCAAAATGTGGGTAACATGCCGGGCGCCGTGACTCATGCCTGTAATCCCAGCACTTTGGGAGGCCGAGGTGGGCAGATCACGAGGTCAGGAGATGGAGA
>NW_012103521.1:335254-337031 GCF_000951045.1 Mandrillus leucophaeus
ATATTGAACACATTTTAATAAAAATATTAATTTAAAAATTATAATTATTACCGTGTAAATGAAGAGGGATTATATTTATTTTATGAGTTGTTGAATTTTGTAATTTTTAATTATGTGTGCAGATGTAGTTATGTTTATTTTCTTTCTTTCAATTTATATGTAATAACATGGTAATGTTTCCCAACAGTAAATTAACTTTACAGAGGACCATTCTGCTGGCTGATTATTCACACCTAGTTTGGCAGATATTATAGATTTTCTTTTAACACGTTTTCACTACCTTTCTGGCAAGCTTTCTTCTGTGAGAGGTCAAAAAGAAAAAAAAAAAAAAATGACATCATCCAGATACCTTTGCAGCTAGATTTCTGAGAGTAATTTAGTTTATGTTCATAAATATATTTACATAACTTTTTTTTTCATAAAATATTATGTCTAAAGGGAGGCAGGTAATGATATTTTTATTTCTATGAGCCAGAATGTGGTAGAGGGAGCTCAGAGTTGGGAGACAAGAGTGTATAGTAGAGGATTAATATTTCTGAACTTCTTAAGTATGACAGCAGCTTCTGATGAAGCCCAGTTTTATGATATATGTGTGGGGTTTGTTCTTCACCTTGGATGCTTACACTAGAGACTGCTTTTTCAGTCTTATTAATAATTCGGTTACTTATTGTAGTAGATAGTCCCCAAAGATGTTTCTCCCAAAGAATCATACCTACTGGTATACATACCCTGTTTAGTTCCCTCTCACATAGGACACAGGCTGACCCTGTGTGACCATCAGGATGTGGCAGAAATGACGCATGATGTCTGAGAAGAGATCATGAGAAGCCCTACAAGGTTCCACCTTGGTCTCTTGGTATTTTGCTGTAGAACACTTCTCAGAATCTATATGATCTGAGGAGTGAAAGCCACAGAGAGAGGCCTCCAGTTGAAAGCCACATCTGAACTCTCCAGTCAACAGGTGGCATCAATGGCCAGACATTTTAATGAGCTATTTTGGAATTCTCATCTAGTCAAGCCTTCACATGACTACAGACTTAATCAACATCTGACTTTAAGTGCATGAAAAACCCAAGCAAGAACTGTCCAAGTTAGCCTAGTCAACCAACAGAACCAAAAGGTATAATAATAAATTATTTTAACTTTCTAACTTTGTTTCACAGCAATAAATATTCAGAACATCTCTCTTTATAAAAATAAACAAAAAACTTTACTGCCCATAAAGTAGCTAGTGTCTGTTCTCTACAACTGAGAACCCGGATCAATACATCTATATTCATAACACAGCAATAAATATTCAGAACATCTCTCCTTATAAAAATAAACTAAGAAAACTTACTGCCTAAAGTAGCTACAGGGTCTGTTTTCTACAACTGAGAACCCCAATCAATACATCTATATTCATAAATGAAACTAGCTTCTAGTTTCTTTTATTTGTGCTATGCTTATACAATTTTGATCTGAAATAATAGCTTTTAGAAATAAAGTATTTTTGCTCCTTAATGGGTTGTAAGAATTTAGTTTAACATCTTTCCTAGTTTAGCAACATTTGAGAAGTCTCTTTCCACCTCTTTGCCGTATTATTGATTTAATTGTTTTTCACTTTTTCAAATAATTTTGATAATTTTTCTTGAAAAATCATTAATTTTAATTTAAACAATCATCCTGTGCAATAAATAATGTAACAAATAATTTAAATTAAATAATTTATGTAAGAATGAATATATAAATTATTTAATTATAAAGGATAATTTAAATTAAATTTCAATAAATCCAA
>NW_012103521.1:337316-364394 GCF_000951045.1 Mandrillus leucophaeus
TTAAATAATTAACCATTTAAAATAATTAAATTAATTTAAATTTTCTGGGAAAATTATTTTATTCATTGAGATTGTCAAATATCTTTTATAAGGCTCTGATCTGTTTGATCTTGTTAGAGATCAGATTAGATTAGATTACACTAGAGTCATATACAAGATCTCATAATTTTCTAAACCACTGCTGTAACTGTAGTTGTATCACAATTCATGTAACTAATTTCTACAATTGTGTTTTCTTTTATCTTTTTCATAATTAGACTATAAATAGTCTGTATAACTGTCAATGTATTTATATTTTCATTGTTTAAACCTAGTAAAAATAAACAAAACACGTCATTAACATTCCTCATAATTCAACCATAGATAATCACTGTCAAAATATACAGTAAATCTTTACATAGCAATTCATGCTGGTGTTCGGGACAAAAATCTTGGAGCCACCTTCCTCTCTTCATTTTGTACCAGTCCACCAATATATACTTTTCTTTCCACCTTAAAACAATTTCCAGAATATGACCATATTTTTTCATGTCTACTGAAACCACTCTCATCTCTTAACATATTATTGCAATAGTCTTGTAGTAGCTTGACTACCTCAAGGCATATTCTCTACACAGTCAACAGAACGATTGTTTCCAAATAAAATTCAGATACTGTCATTGCTTACTCAAAAATTTGTATATGTTGAGAATAGAATCCAAAGTCCACAAAATGGTTTAGAAGAGCCCTATATCATCTAATTCCTTGTTTTCTCAGATAAAATTAGAAACGTTTACTTGCTGTTTTGCAAACATTAAGTCCACTCAGTGGGACTTTATACTTCCCTCTTTCCAGAATACAGGCTTCTTAGATAATCATGTGACGCAGCTTTACATTCATTAAGTCATTGCTCAAATAGAGACCTTGTCATAGAGACCTTCCCTGACGATTTAAAACAGCAAACCCCAGTCTCTATCTTCTTACATTTTTTTCCTTCATAGCAGTTACCACTATTGAAATATTGCATATTTGCTTATTATCTGTCTGCCTACACTGCAACATTAAAACAGAGGAGCAGAATCTTTGCCTGTTTTGTTCACTGCGGTATTCTCAGTGACTAGAACACATTCTATCACAAAGCAATATTTGTTGAATGAATATGAATATCTACATTCTAATTTATACTAATACCTACATAAATGCCATTTAATTTTAAAATAGCTTTTAACATATCATGAATATTTTTTCCATTAAATATCTAAGTCATTTTTTAAAATAGGTATATTATTCAACAAAAAAGGTCTTGTTGAACATTTAGAATGCTGCCATTTCTCATTATAAACCAAGCCAAGATTAATTCTAATTAAATTTTCGATTTTTCCATTAGTCTTACAACAATTCCAAGAAGCAAATTGGCACAGTTCAAGAAACATACTGTTGGGCTTTTCAATCAAATGATTGTATTTTTCCCAAAAAATGATGTATATACTGATACTGCTAAAACAGTCTATTGATTAGTTTTATTTTCTTTAATATAAAATAAAAGGATGTCTGGTATTAATTAGAACTGTGGAAACAAAATGCTGATGGTATTTACTGAAGACCTAAGAAAGATAGTAAAAAAAAAAAAAAAAAAAATGAATGAACTAAACCCAACAGTCCAATATACAGTAGATATATTAGAAATACACTAAATGTATACACATGTGCACAGTAAGAGATAAGAACTATAAGCAATTGAGTTTACTAAATTATAATTTGTTCATATGTACAGAAAGCTTATCTGCCAGACAGATGAAAACAGTACTTACTTAAAATACCAGTATCTTCCAGGTCCTGAAGAATGAGCTCTTCAACAGCTTTACTCCTGTTCTTTATGATGTTAATACAATGAAGAACTGATTCTGGTAATTCAACCGAATCCTAAAAATTTTAATAATACAAGAAACTGTGAAAGTGTTTATTATCAAAATTATGTGTCAAATTTTGGACGCTTCATTCCACATCAAAAATGTGAACAAAACATGTAAATGAAGTAAAAGGGTTCCATACAAGCAGCATAGTTCAGACAAATATATTTGGCTAAAGTTTGCTTTTAATTTTCAAGTGGTTGTGCATTTCTAGAAAACTCTAAGAAAACAAATGAAAAGAGTTACCTACACATCACTTTTGTTAACTTTATTAGAGGCTGTTTATTTTTGAATGCCCTCAATAGTTGTATATATTTTTAGATTAACTCCAACTTCAAGTAAATTGTATCAAATATTAATCAAAGCTGCAAGATTATTTTTTCAAAATATTTAATGTCAAACTAATACCTGATATAATTATTTATTCCATTCAAAACTGGCTTTCTGATTATCATATACAAACTTAGTCACATTTGTGAACTGTTATAAAATATCTATCAATACAGCCTATATAAATCGATTTGTAAATTTTCTAAATAGCTAAATATATTGATATGTAAAATGTGAAAATTAAATTCCTTCCTCCAATAACACCGTAACTAGTTAGAAAATATAATGCAAATAAATAATATTCATAACAACAAAATACTTGAAGCATCTATGAACAATTTTAATAATAATCTTGAAGTTACATATATCTACATGATGACAACACTTCCTTGAGGGACTTCAAGTATAGCATGAATGAAACAATATAAATATTTCTATATAGAAGAACATGATATGCACCTGCTTTCATTTAACTAAAAATAAATATTGTCTGCCATACTGTGTTTTCATGTGTTGAATTTAGGATTTATAGCCAGGTTTATTTTCTCCATCCTAATTAATGAAATTCAGTGTTTAGTTTTGAGAATGAACATCAGAAGATAATGAGAAAATATTACCTTTCTCTTAGTACTACAGAAAAGCATGTAAAATTATATGTCATAAAATGAGTCCTGATAAAGTAGTGTATTAAAAATAGTGACAAAAATATCAATTCTATTTTTCTGACATCTGTCCTGCATTGAGATTTCTATTTCTTGTTTAACTAAGAAGCATTTTAAATGAAACGACCTGGATTATAGAGATTGTTGTTATGTCCTGGGAAATATAGTTCATAATCTCTAAATCCTTAGTTAATAATTTTTTCCCCTGGTAATAATACTTACATTGATTCTAAGTGATATAAATAATAGTGAGGTATCTTAATTGAAATAGAAGGGCTTTAAAATTTTCTTCTTCCTTTATATAAAAAGGTATAACATAATACAGTCCATTATTCTGTTAGATTTCATATTCAAATAAAAATTTCAGATTTTTTGTCTCATTTAAATTAGCTCTGGATAAAAGACATAATAATGTAACAATATTAATTTCTCTAAATGTAATGTGTAGGTTTAGTGCAATCCTAATAAAATACAAAGTTCTGAAATCTTTAAAAAATTTTCTTTTTTAAAAAAAGCTTAGTTAAGATCTGAAAATAATAAAACAATGTGAAGAATTTGATCCATTCAATATTTAAAAATATACAACAGTAAGAAAATAATGAACAAAGTAATGGAAAAGAATAGACAGCCTTGGATAGATCATATGTACAATAACTATCAATAAGACAAATGACAAATCAATTGAGAAAAGGTGGATTATTAAACAAGAGACACTGGAAAAATTAGCTCAATATGTGCAGGAGATTTTCAGATTAGTTCTACATTTCGTAACATTCCTGAAAATAAATTCCAGTTGGATTAAGGATATTGGTATAAATGAATAAATCCATGAATGAACTCTGTAAGCATATAAACATTGGTAAAAATACACAAATAAAAGGATAATTTGTTTTATTCCCAAAAGTAACCATTTTGATATGTCAAAAGATTTCACATACATTTCTCTTCCCGTGTAATTTAATCATGCTAAAATGTTCACAAGTAAAAACAAAAATCAGGATACAAATATATATAATAATAATCCCAATTTTATGAAGATAGGTGACTATATATATTAAATATAATTTATATTTATATAAATTGTTTATAACAATGCTGCTAAAAATGAGAAGTATATAAAAATATCCTAAGAAAGTAATATTTCTCCTGAAAAGCCTACTCCTGTTAAAGGGCTCAAAAGTGCAACACTTACTGTATCACTATCATCACTCTGGGTTTCTGATTTTGAATCACTCTCAATGTCCTCTTTTTCCAAGGAGGAAATGCTGAGTTTATCCAATTCAGCTTCTATTTCTGCTTTGAGCTTTGCATCATCATCGTCCATTATTCTTCATAATAAAGCACAGAACTGCTTTAAAAAATGAAGAGGCTAATATGTCGCTAAAACTTATGTGTTCTCTAATTTGTCATACCAATCCAACATATTTATTTAAACATGTTTTAATTTAACAAAATTGTATCACACCTTCTTATGGTTACACCAAACATTGTTTTATCTCTTCAATCATTCTTTTCAAAATTTGACTACAAAATGATCAACTGTAACTGTACCGTAATACTCTTGATTTATATGTTTATATAATTGCACTATATATAATAAAGATCAGAATTGTTTATAAAATTTTTGTTTCAGTGATTAATACATATAAATGTATGTATGTATGCATGAGTTGCAATGTAATATGTGTTTTTATTAATGTTCTGGGTTTTTTTTATTTTTCACTGTTGGTCTTAATCCCAAAAAAGGTTTGAAAACATACTAGTCAGCTATCGTTTTATTTTTCGTGACACTACTTTAAACTTATTTTTTTTTCTTTCCTCAAGAGCCTGACCTTCCCACCTATCTTCTTGTTCTTTTCTTCATTCCTTCTTTCCATCCTCTTTCCCTTTCGTTAATTCCTCCTTTCACTCTATTCAATCATCTCAAAATCAACTCTACCGACAACCTTCTCCCTCACTCACTCAAAAATAAAAAACAAAATAAAATAAGAAAGAAAGAAAAGAAAAGGAAAACAAAATGAAATGAAACTCCAAACAGAACCAGGGCAAAATATTATCCTGCAATGGAACTCAAAGTGCATTTAAAAGGCTTTATTAGAAGGAAAGTTAGATTTTTTTTTTCTATGCCTACAAAGCAAAATGCACAGGTATAATAAACTTTACGTAGAAAGAGAGGCAGGAGAGTATGGTGGAGGTAAGAGTCATTTCCTTTACCATGACCCTCTCTATTCGTCTACTAGCTCATTAGATCACCCCTGTCCAATTACGTATTTGAGCACTTACGCAAGTTTAAATTTTCTATTAGCAACTTTTTAAAAACAAAAGAGAATCAAGTACAGTTAATTTTTACAATATATTTTATTTAACCCAACATATCCAAAATATTTCAACGTGTAATCACAAAATTAATTATTAATATCATGGCAAAGAGTTTATATTCTTTCTTTGGACAGTAATTCTTAGAAATCTGTTGTGTGTTTTACACCTGCAGCATATCTCAGGATTAGCTGCATTTCAAGTCCTCAGTAGCCACCTGTAGTTAGTGGTTACTCTATATGACGTGCAGTCACAGATGGGTCTCACTGTAAATAGGCTGCATTAAAGTGCTCTAACTTGATAACGAATCGTTTGGAGTTCACTAAAGCTGTCAAAAGTAGAAAAGCTTAAGGAACTCCAACCTTCAACCCCTGTAAAGAAAAAGGAGAGAAATCTACTTTATAAGGTTCATATAAATTATATATTACCAAAAAAAAGAAAGAAAGAAAGAAAGAAAGAAAGAAAGAAAGAAGGACAGAAAAAGAATGGGTGGAAAGGAGGAAGACAAGAAGGGAAGGAAGGAAGGAAAGAATGGTTTGTGGGGAGCAGTGAGTGACTAACCATCGAATGTCCCTATCTAGCCAAAGCATCTCTTTAAGTTTTGAATGAGCTCCCCAAGGGAGCCTCGAGCTTCTTAGAGCCGCACAGCCATCTCCCGACCCGCAGTCTCTCCCTTTCCTGGAAGTCTGGCCAGGCAGAGAGTGTCCCGGCTCGACCTGAGTTCCCACAGCTGTTTCACCTCCCCCAACAGGAATCCCTGCCTTGAGGTCCCGGCTCACCCCTCAGCAGCGAGATTCCTCGGCTTGGTTGTAAGACAGCGCCCATAGACTCTACACAAAGCGTATCCATGGCAACAGCCAATCCCAAGGAAGAGAGTCCGGTTTTTCCCTACAGGTGCTCCAGAAGGACAAAAATATCTGGATTCTAAATTGAAACGAACGCAGCATTTCAGGGACTGGATGAAGAGCTTACATTTTTTTACAGGTAGATTTTAATATTTAAATACTTTCGGAAAATATTTAATAAAATGAAATTTTGTTATAATTACCCAAGTAGATGTAACCTCACTTTTAAATTGTTTAAATTGTTTCTGAGCTACATATATTTATATTTCAATCTGGTGATTTGCCCATGTATAAGGTGTTCATTCCACAAAACCTTAATCCTGAACAGTGATTTGTGGGACCTAGGAGTATGGAAGAGAAGTCAATAAGTTGTTTGCCTTACATGACAACAGTTTTTTTAAAAAGAAAAAAAAGAAAAGAAAAAAGAAAAAAAAATCAATCAATGCCCATCAAAAACCTCTTAACTGAAGGGATGTGGGTGAAAAATTTGAAAAATTATTTTCTGGAGTTATTTTACTGTAAAACTATTGGCAGACAGTATTTCAATATAAAACCTTAATTTCTAAGTTTATGTCATGCTATTTAATGTGGAGCAAATATATAGGGTACAAAATAATATTTTAATTAATAACATATTCTTGACTTTAATTTTCTTTTAAAGTTTGCAAACAAGTCATTAAATTCTAAAAGGAAGTAGCCATAATTGTAAAAGGTATCTGCTATAAAATAAGCTAAAAGCAAATATTTCATTGAGCCTCTGGGGAAAAAAAAAATAGACTACATTTCCTGGTAACAATAAACTTGAATTGCATCAACATTAGAACTAATAATATAAAGTGAGAAGTTAATAGACTTTCATATTAAAAGCACACATGTTAGTGTCCTTTTCAGGAAAGATAATTTAAACTACACTTGGTTTCAGGTCTAATTAAATCCAGAGCATTTTCATTATCAAAGTCCGTGCTCAAATGGAATTTGTTCTTTTTTTTTAAGTTTGGTTTTATTGCCAATTCATAGACTATTGAAATTATCTATGTTTTGTTGTCTTTTTTTTAGAGACAGGGTCTCCCTCTATTGCCCAGACTGGAGTGCAGTGGTACAATTATAGCTCACTGTAGCCTCCAACTCCTGGATTCAAGTGATCCTCCCACTTTGGCCTTCCAAAGCACTGGGATTATAGGTATGAGCTACTGTGTTGGAACCTCAGACTCTTCATTTAAGATAGACTTTCATATTGTGTTGAAGTTCACATGTAAGAATCTTAAGATTAGTTTTATTTTTGATTACAAAAGTATCCATACTTCTAAAAAATAGAAATCCTTTAATAATCAATTTCAAAATTAATTTTGAATAACTAGTTTTCATAATCAAATAATTTTGGAAATAGTGCCTTAGTTCCTTTCCTTCTCAAAACTTACTTTGTCAAATATTGACAGCAAAAAAGAAAAACACTAAGTTTTTCTGAAGATAAATTAATTCATAGTGATAGATCTCTTATATTGCCATGCAATTTTTTACTTTGGAAGAAAAGACAACTTTATCAACTAGTCATAATTTCACTAGAATATTACTAATCAAAAACAAAAGGCAGCAATTATCTAAAACATTTGTAGATCATAAGTAAATTTAACTTGGCACTATTGTTTATCAACCATGTAGTATTTAGCAGAAGTCCATTTAAACTGCATTATTCCTAGAAATGGTAACTTCAGATTGAGTATGTTAGTTTGCCTATGACCCTTTAACCTGAGTAGACATTTGTTTCTTTTGAACCTGTTAACTTCATTTCATTTAAATTTTTTAAAAAAATTGTAGGTGTGGTTGATTTATAGCATATTGGCTCAACAATGCATATTTCCTTTAGAGAGTACATAATAAATATTTGTTGAGAGAATGAAAGAATAAGAGATAAGTGTTTGTTCTTTGTTATCTCACAAGACTAATAATTCCTTTGAAAATATTGAGTAATGAAATCATTTTAGTTTAATAGCATTTTTCAACAACTGCTTTATTCTTCATATGGCAGTGATATAATTTTTATCCCAGAATATCATTGTTGTGTTCAAAATAGCTGCATAGCCTGTATTTCTTTGTTTTATTTTCTTGAGGCATGGTGAGTATTGAGTAAAACTACTTTACTATGTAGCTCATAGTACCACATATTGTATTCTTAGACCTCTCATTATCTTGTTCCACTTAAAGTGTGTCTCAAGCCTTCAGATTCTAACTCTCTTTGTGCTCCCTCCCAGCTGGTGTCAGTGACCACCACTTCACAGAAAAGTGAGAATTTATCACTTTTCCACAGTTTCCATCCCATTGCCCATCCTCACATGCATGACTCTTGTATAATCTTAGTATTTCTATACTGAGATATGATATAATGAGATTCTAACCATATGATATAATGAGATAACTAACATCTAGCCAGGCACTGGACTAAGTGCTTTACAAACATAATCTCATCTAATTTTCTTTCTCTCTCTCTCTCTCTCTTTCTTTCTTTCTTTTTCTTTTTTTTTTTTCTTTTTTTTTTTTTTTTTTTTTACGGAGTCTCGCTCTGTGGCCAGGCTGGAGTGCAGTGGCGTGATCTCGGCTCACTGCAAGCTCCGGCCCCTGGGTTCAAACCATTCTCCTGCCTCAGCCCCCCGAGTAGCTGGGACTACAGGCACCCGCCACCATGCCCATGTACTTTTAGTAGAGACTGGGTTTCACCCTGTTGGCCAGAAAGGTCTCGATTACCTCGTTACCCTCCCGCCTCGGCCTTCCAAAGTGCTGGGATTACAGGCGCCAGCCACCGCGCCCGGCAATCTCATCTGATTTTCACAACGTTCCTTTGAGGCGTGTACAATTGTAATCTGCATTTACAGATGATGACACTGGGGCTTGGGAAAGTTACTGAGAGGGTGGTTTATATCTATGGATTTAAATCTCATCTCTGCCATTTATTAACTGAGCGATCTTTAGCAAGTAATTTTGCATTCCTGATTCTTTCTCTCCTCGTTAGTGATATTGGGGATAATAGCATTTGCAAAATATCGATGATAAAGGGAATCAATTTAAATGAAACATTGTAGAATATGAGATACTGTTCAGAGTTTGATTACATAGTTTCTACAGACTTAAATTCCATCTTTGATTCTTTGGTTATCCCAGTGCTGGCGATTCTACTTCCTACTACATCTCTCATACTGTGATACTGTTTCCATTTCCACAGCCATTTTGCAGTTTAGACCACATTTTTCTCTTGTGAATTAGTGCATTAACTTTATAAATGATCCCCCTATCTTAAGTGTCTTTTCTAATTTGGCTTCCACATTGAGGCCAGAATTATGGCTCCCTATTACCTTCAGGAAAAAAAAAAAAAAAAAAAATCTTTAGTAAAGCATACAAGATTTGTCACAATCTCTACTGAGTCTACTTATTTAGCTTTGTCTCTCATCTCTTGCCACTCTGATCCATGCCTCCTTACACCTCATTGTAAAGTTTGTGAACATAGTGTCCCCCCGTCTTGAATATTTCCTGTTTCTCTCCCTTTTTTGTCTAAGACCTTAATCCTCTTTCAAGAGTCATCTCAAAATCATCTTCTCTATGAAACTTTCCTATTTCCTTATTTCCTGTTTCCACCTCAACACATAATTCAGAGTCAGCCACAGGTTTTAATATTTGACTCTTTGACCTTCTCTTGTTCATTTGTGTGTTCCCATCTGTTGGAACTTAGAACATAAAAACAATAACAAGAAGTAATTAGAGTTTATTAAACTAGTAAAAAATAACACTTATAAATAGATTAATTATTGTAAGTTGTCCATTCCTATAGCATCTCTGCTGTTGAACTTTCAACATCAATTAACTAGTCAGGAACTGAACAAAATAAATGCCACACCTGGACCTTATTTAATTAGGTTAGAAACAAATTCTTTGTTTATAGCAAAAGAAAATATAGACCTTTCACACTACAAATATTTAAATAAGAACTACACTTAACTTATTGTGTATCTTTGTGTTGGCACATCATTATTCTCACTGACGCTGTTTCCAGTATGTGGAGCTTATGGCTGAAAAAGCCAACACACGACCATCTCATTTTACCATTCTTTGTAAACATAGTCATAGGCTTCTTTGAATCGTTGCTTGGATGCACAGTTTGTTGTGTTTTAACTTGGTAAACCTTGAACCACAGTTTTGAAATTACCATAAACATCTTCCTTACCACGTTGCCTACCTTTGAGCTTACTAAGTTCTCACCCCTTTTGACTTCTATAAAAGTCGGCTTTAAAAATTCCAAATTCTTAATTGTATCATTTCACTCTCTACCATCAAACCTCTGCCCATTTCCATCTATAGACAATGTATCTTCTCTTCATTCACACCCATGAAATTGGTTCTCTATAAATGACTTTCAAGTCTGTACAGCTATGCTACCCATTTATCTGTACTCCATTCACAGTGCTTATGAGACATAACTGACAGATATCCTTTACCACTTCAAATTCTATCATGAAATATTGAATTTTATGAATTTTTCTTCTAAACTATTTTCCCCAATTTTTAAATTTTAAATTTCTAGTGATTACCATTATTCTTTTATTTTCCCATCCTAATGAACAGGAATCTTCCTGATTGTCTTTGATTCTTTTCCACAGTAAAGCATATTAAAGTTTAATCCAAGCTCTCTTTTTTTCCTAATTATCTTTTGTAATTGGCCTTTTCTGACAGGTGGGCATTTTGTTTGGCCCTCACCACCTTATCTATTTTCTTTTCTTTATCCTGGGTACATGGTTGCCTTCAACTGAAGTTGAGTATTGCTGTGGGACCAAGTCTGTGCTGGTGGAATATAAACAGAAGAGAAGTGTACAACTTCAACCTCATTTGCTTAAAAGTTGCCTGCCTGAGTTTACTTATCCCCTTTCCTTTCTGTGAGCTATAAAAGATGGCACCTGGGGCCAATTTGGAAGCCACATGTTGAATAGGCCAGAGTTAGCTCCAAGTTTCTAAAATGATTTCCAGAAGCGAACCAATCACCTACTTTGAACTAAGAGATAAATAAGTTTATTTCTGTATTTGGGTCCTTTGATAAAGTGTTGCAGCTTGACCCTGCCTAACATGCTAACTATTACCACATCAACACTCAAGTCCATGCCTTCAACATTTCACATCAGAGTTACTACAGAGCTTTCTGGTTCATTAGTCTCCATTCTATTTCTTGTTCACAGACAGGGGCCAAGACCTTGTGCCTATCTTCTCGTTCAGGCTGTGAGGGAGCTTTCCACATGTGACAGTCAATAGAATTGGAACCAAAAATGTAGATTTATAGCATCTTTGAAATAAACTGAAATAAAAATCAGGCAGTCTTTCCAACTGAGTGTACCATCAAAACATGCCAGGCATTAGAGGAATGAAGGAATAAGACAATAGGATGCGAAGTAGAAAAACCAAATGACAGCAAGACAATTCAAAGCATAGGTAGAAGATATAACCTGTAGTGTCTCCTTAAACAGAGAAGAAGAACACCGGGAGATTTTAGGAGGAAGATGGTTTATGATAAAGTAGGGAGGTACTACATAGACTAATGTAGACATCTCTTATTTTTCCACTTTTCAAAGCATCCTTCAGTTCAACAAATTGGTTTCTGCCTAATTAGGGACAGACAAATAGCTTTAAAATAATCTTATTAAATCTGCTTCTATTATGTCAATCATGCACTATATATATTAAAACATTGTAAACTACAGTATGTTTAAAAGTATAATGCTAGTTAGAATTAAAACAATGAGAAGAGAAAAGAGAAAATCTGGGAACATAGTCAAGATTAGATTTGAAACTTTCATCTCTACTAAACAGCACCAAAAACCAGTGGAGTAAGTATTGATTTTTCCATGAAAGTTTTAGGAAAATTGGCTATCTGGAAAATAAGTTTTAATGAAAGCTACTTTATATATAAGTTTTTTTAATATATATACTGCATACCAAATTAAATTATAGATTAAGTAATTTAATTCATGTATCCATTCATGCGTTCAACAAATATATATCAAGTACCTACTGTGTGCTAAATCTGGAGGTTATATTGGTATATAAGACATACTCTCGCCACTTAAATATCCCTGACTCTCTGTGGGGAAGAAGACAGGTCAATGAGAAATTTGAAAGGCAACAAATTGGCTTAAGATAAAGATCCCCTGGCCGGGCGCGGTGGCTCAAGCCTATAATCCCAGCACTTTGGGAGGCCGAGACGGGCGGATCACGAGGTCAGGAGATCAAGACCATCCTGGCTAACACGGTGAAACCCCGTCTCTACTAAAAAAAAAAAAATACAAAAAACTAGCCGGGCGAGGTGGCGGGCGTCTGTAGTCCCAGCTACTCGGGAGACTGAGGCAGGAGAATGGCGTGAACCCGGGAGGCGGAGCTTGCAGTGAGCTGAGATCCGGCCACTGCACTCCAGCCTGGGCGACAGAGCGAGACTCTGTCTCAAAAAAAAAAAAAAAAAAAGATAAAGATCCCCAAACCAACACCTCAGTGAGAAGCTAATATTATTCTGAGAAGGGGCATGCAGAAGTGAGGAAAACTTGCCAGCCAGGGGAACAAGGTATATTAAGACTGGAAAATTTCCTGGCCATCTAATGGTTAGGATTAAAATAAACATTTAAAAATAAAATAAAACTGAAAACAAAATATCTTATGCTTTCTGAAACTGCAAGAAGTTCAGTAAGGCTGCTTGACTTGTTATACAACTGTCTTCTTAGTCTTGATTGCCTAGAAAAAGCATTGCAGATATATATTTATTATTTTAAGTACAGATACTCTCTAGTAAAAAAAAAATGCAGACAATGTACAGTTTCAAGATATCTTCAATATGTCCTTTCATTTAGAGATGGGAGTATGTTATACTGATAACTGATTTGAGAAGAAAAATGTGCAAATATAGAACATAAGTAGGGCGAAATATTTAAAGTTATTTTGTAGAATGTTTATAAAAAAGTTATGGTTGTCTTTTCAGAATCATCAATATCTTGGAAGAAAAGGAATGTTAAGAAATAACAAAACAATAATTCTTAAGTACTTTCTTAATCTCATTAATGGAGCTTTCATGGTAAGGCTCTTCATAATTACATAGTAAAGAAAATGTAATCTATTGTATAGGCAATTACAAAAAAATAAGCATTGACTTTCTTTTTTTAGGTTCTTGGACTTTTATTCATGGGATTTGGTGCATGGCTTTTATTAGATAGAAATAATTTTTTAACAGCTTTTGGTATGTATCTATTTTTGTTTATCTCTCAGTGAAACAGACATTCCATTTTAAACAGTTGTATACACAATTTATTCAGCAGGTGGCAGTATTTCTCTGGAATTTATCAAGTGTTGTCTAGCATTCCCTCTGAAAGTCTTCATCAGTTGCAGAGATTTGTTAAAGGATACAAAATTACCGCTAGATAGAAGAAAAAAGTTCTAGTGTTCTATACTACTGTAGGATGACTGTAGTTAACAATAATGTATTACACAGTCACAAATAGCTAGAAGAATATTGATTATTCCCAACACACAAAAATGATACATATTTGAGATGAATGGATATGCTAATTACTCTGATCTGATCACTATAAATATTGTGAGAATTCAATGCATAGGTAGAATATATAACTTGTAGTGACTCCTTAAACTGAGAAGAAGAACACTGGGAGATTTTAGGAGGAAGATGGTTTCTCTTTTCTCTTCTCATTGTTTTAATTCTAACTAGCACTATACTTTTAAACATACTGTAGTTTACAATGTTTTAATGTATATAGCGCATGATTGACATGATAGAAGCAGTTCCTCAATGGCCAATTTCAAGGTGTCAAAGTGAATTCAGTTGGTTTGCAGATTTCCTGAAAATACCACAATTGGCTTTTATGAGCCAATACAAGCTCACTCCAGCACACCACTGCCTACACTGTTCTCCCATAACACCTCCCACATATTTAATTCATTTATCCATCCTTCTTTTTTAAAACAATTATTTGTTGAGCATTTACTGTTCTGCTGTTTGTGCCACAGCACCAAGCATTCAACAGGCAGCCTGTTGACTGGATAAATATATATAATATCTAGCACTGAGGGCTCACAGTCTAGATGGGGAAAACTAAAATATAGTTTGAAAGGGCTCATATTAGCAATAAATTCAGGGTGTATACATCTAACTCACACATATTAGGTTCTAAAGATTTTTGATGAATGAATGAACACATGAATGTTTGAATATACGTTAGACATAGATGAAATCTTAGAAAAAATTTTCTTCTGTCATAAAAGACAAGGAGGATAAGGGTAAAGATATCTGAAATTTAAGAAATTCTCTTCATGTCAGAAAAGGAAGAAGGGTTGTTTCTAAAAGTAAGAGCTGGTACATGAGGTCAAAAATTGAGAGACAGAGAAAGAGAGAAAGAGAGACAGAGGGATAGAGAGAGAATCCTGGTGGTCTGGCAACAGCTGCTCAGAAAAACTTTTGGTTGCTGTAATTATTGTTAAATAGAAAATAAAATACCACTTCATATAAAAATACCACTTCATAATAAGTAATTTTGTTCTTTTCACAGATGAAAATAATCACTTCATAGTATCTATTTCTCAAATTTTGATTGGAATGGGGTCTTCTACTGTTTTTTTTTGTCTATTGGGTTATATAGGAATTCACAACGAAATCAGATGGCTTCTAATTGTGGTACGTATTTCACATCAATAGCTTGAATTTTTATCTCAGATTTTTAAGTATCTAAGTTACACAAATGAATAGTGATTTACATTACCATGGCACTGCAGTAGAGTATGTCCTTAGAGCAATTCAAATGAAGCACACCCTCCTCCCTCCAACAAAGTCACTTTTCCAGAAAGGACTTTCTTAGTGAGTTTTCTATGAACCGAATCTGTACCTCAGCACATTCGGACATTTACTTTTCAACACAGAGTCAGTAGGACTCTCTGTCTCCTAGGGTGAACTACAATTCACCAAACTTAAGAATCCGAAGGCTAGAATTAGAATGAAGTGCATTTAAGTCAATGAGCAATGTAGCTTACCAGGGTAAAAGAAACATGATCTATAGTCAGCACATTTTTCTCTTTGTGGGCATGGCACGAAGAAAGGTAACTTACGTATGTATGTATTTTGTTATAATTTCAACTTTTATTGTATATTCAGGGTACACGTGAAAGTTTATTACATGGGTATATTGCATGATGCTGAGGTTTGGAGTTCGATTGATCCTGTCACCCAGCTACTGAGTGAGCACAGTAACCAGCAGTTACTTTTTCAACCCTTGCCCCACTCTTTTCCTCCCCTCTTTAATAATAGTGTCTATCATTGCCATGAAAGGTAACTTACAATTGAGATCACAAATTGTTATTTTTAAAAGAGAACTATAATTACTGAAAGAGGCAGACTGTAGCATCTGGCTTGTGCACTATTTCTCTCAAGGCTTGTAATGTGAAAAGACAAATTATATTCCAGAGTACTGACCTGGACATGAGCCAATGACCATACATGTGGCAGTTATGGATCCCAATTCACATACTCAGATGAAATATAGCCTTTACATTTTTCTCTAAATCAAATTGATTTTAATTTGCAGCGAAGCAGATAGGAAGTTCAGCTGCTGACATTTTGTCCCTTACCAGGAAGAATGCAGAGACACTGAACTTTTATGGAGCACTGAAAGTCTGAGTGGTCACCCTGGACACTAGTTAGCAGTCTACGCCACCTACCACAAACACACTCACTTTCCCAGGTCACAAGGTCCCTTCAGGTATACCCACTCTGCTCTTTGAAAGGCGTGGGTGGCAAAGGTAGGGCTGTTATTCATCCAGTATTTACCAGTACAAGCATACCAGTGAAACCCTTTTGTGAAATATTGGTAAATAACCAGTACCTCAGTTCCATTCCTTCAGTCTTCCTTCCCTGAGACAGTGAGCCTCCCTAGTGACACAGCAATTAGGAGGTACACCTAGCATAGGAATCAGTTGCTGCCTATTAATAGTAATTTCTACTGTTATTTGAATATTACCCTGGCACAGGCACTTTAGATATGGACCCTGATTTCCCTCTGGAGTTTTACCACATTACCAGGGCAGTGCCAGGATTCCAAGGACTATGCTGTTGCTCTGGAAACCCACAGACATCCAGATTCCACCTCAAAATCTTTTTAGTCTAAGAAGAGACTTTACTCTCTCCTCTTATTCTCCTCCAAGGCCAACCCTTTCTTCTCAAATCTTATCTTTCTCTCTTTCCAGGATCCTTAGCATAATTTTCTCACTGAGCTTCAGATTTGGGGTATAAAAACCAGGACAGAAATGGCTTGCAAGAAAATCTTGATTTTTTCTCCTTGTCACAAATTTCCATGTAGGCAAAGGAAATGCAGAGTCTACTACTTATACAATGTTACAATGTAGGGGGTAGAGGATAGGAAAGGAAGGGGGAAAGTAGAGGGAGAAAAACAGACATTTCCTAAGTTTCTGCCTCATGTAATCCAAATATTAATGGCATCTGAATGAGAAAGCCTGATAGATATCATCATAAGGATACACATGAACATAGGATCTGACAGATTAGGGCCTGGAACCAAGATACCACCATTCCTTCTAGACATTCCATGGAAGGGTACTGCTAATTTGGCCATTGTGACACTCTAAATTTACCAATATTTTTCTGATGAATCTATTTTTCTCTGAACCAAATTAGTTCACACAGTCAACTTATGGGCAAATATTACAGGCCTAAAAGCTATTCCATGTCTTGGGCCGGGCACAGTGGTTCACGCCTGTAATCCCAGCACTTTGGGAGCCCGAGGGGGGCAGATCACGAAGTCAAGAGATCGAGACCATCCTGGCCAACATGGTGAAACCCCGTCTCTACTAAAAATACAAAAAATTAGCCGGGCATGGTGGCAGGCACCTGTAATCCCAGCTACTTGGGAGGCTGAAGCAGGAGAATCACTTGAACCCGGGAGGCAGAGGTGGCAGTGAGCCGAGATCACGCCATTGCACTCCAGCCTGGGCAAAAACAGCGAAACTCCTTCAAAAGAAGAAAAGCTATTCCATGTCTTAAAGGTGATTTTACATACTCCTACTCTAATCTAAGATGGCTCACACCTGTAATCCCAACAATTTTGGAAGGCCAAGATGGGCAGATCACCTGTGGTCAGAAGTTGGAGACCCGCCCAGCCACCATGGTGAAACCCCGTCTCTACTAAAAACACAAAAATCAGCCTGGCGTGGTGCTGGGCACGGGTAATCCCAGCTACTAGGGAGGCTGAGGCACAAGAATCGCTTGAACCCAGGAGGCGAAGGTTGCAGTGAGCAGAGATTGCGTCACTGCACTCCAGCCTGGGCCACAGAGCAGACTCCATCTCAAAAAACTAAAAAGGTTTCATACAATTTTTCCTGCTGTTCCCAATGCCTTATTAGTATAAGATTAAGTGAGATATTGCATGTAGAAGTTAAAAATCTAAACATCTAAATAGATGTAAAGAGCACGTTTTTGTCTCTGAATTATTTTTCTCTGAAACTAGGAAACATAACTTATGCCAAGTAGAAAATTTTGGTCTGATATTTTAAGGTATTAAATGTATAAAATATGTGTAATTAAATAATTTTTATCTCTGTGAGGGCCAAGTAAAAAGTAAATAAATAATACAGTAAGTCATTAGTACTTATATTTTGCCTAGTAAATACTCAGACCGCTTACTTTTAAAATTGTTATGAATTCTAAATCTTTTTTTTTTTTTCCTTTTTTCTTTTTTTTGAGATGGAATCTCGCTCTGTCGCTAGGTTGGAGTGCAGTAGCACGATCTCGGCTCACTGCAACCTCCGCCTTCCAGCTTCAAGCGATTCCCCTGCCTCAGATTCCCAAGTAGCTGGAATTACAGGTGCGAGCCACCATGCCCGCCTAATTTTTGTATTTTTAGTAGAGACAGGATTTTACTATGTGGGCCAGCTGGTCTTGAACTCCTGACCTGAAGGAATCTGCCCGCCTCGGCCTCCCAAAGTGCCGGGATTACAGCCGTGAGCCACAGCACCCAGCTGAATTCTAAATCTTATATATTAATATGTGCTGTGTAAAAGTTGCTGATACCAGCAGGAAATCACTTTTGTCAGACCCAGACAAAATACAGCCAGGAAAGTCTAAAGGAGAGGAGGCTCATGCTACGTGTCTGAAATAAATACTGTTTCTAAGGACTTTCTGAAAACTCCCAGCTGGAAACTGTCTTCAGTCATCTCCTGCTTTTATAATGTTTATGACTTGATATTCCTTAGGACTGCAGTAATTCAGATAAGATGTTCTTGGAGGAGCACTTGACCAGTCATGGTATCTGTACCAGTGAACTGGCAACAACTCTGGCTTTGAATCTTTAGAACCAATAAACTCTGTTTCTAAGCAGTTTATGTAAATCTCACACTTTTTGCTACTAAATACTTCTCTCTACCCTCTCCTCACAGAATGAACTGGTAGTTTACCATTTCATGCAATCTGGACTATAAATCTTTATTTCTTATTCTTAAATAACTCAACATATTTAGAGATAATTTTCTTCTGTGCCTTTTTTTAGGTTGACAATAGCTATGAAGAAGACTAAAGTGGCCGTATATTATTTTTTAAATTAAAGTCTAATAAATATAAAAAATTATTTTATTTGGTTTGGATACAAGTATTTTTAATTTTCAAGAAATAGCCCAAATGTATGTAGAATTAAGTTTATTATTGCAGTTGTTTTTGTTATACTTTCTGCATGGGTTTAAATAGTACATCAGAAATTTAGTGAGTCTTTAGTTTCAGCAAAATAATGTGAGGTGAAGATAATTAAATTCACCGTATAATAGTTTTATAACTGAATTAAGATGGCATCATTGACAACTCTATTGGACCAAGGTGCTCATTAATTACTATCACTTCTTTCTGTCTTGCTCTTACCCAAATGTTCATTTGTTTTTTACTTTGCCTTGCTATTTCCCTAATTTCATTCATATTTGTAAAGGCAGGAAGCCTCAGCAATACCCATATATGCTTTATGGTTGCATATTTCCAATGGTGTGTGTTTTCCTATTATTTGAGCATACAAAATATATATTAGTAGCATAGTCATCATCTCTATTTTTCTTTTGTTTTAGTATGCAGTATTGATAACATGGGTCTTTGGTGTTCAGGTTGTACTTTCAGCATTCATCTTCACAAAGAAAGAGGAGGTATGGAAAGTAAATCCTTATCAATACATCCTGTTATTTGAATTTAAAGGAAATTGGATACCTTAGAGTATTGAGACCATTGATCCTATATTAAAAGCCAAAGGTAAATTTATTTAGGGGAAAATAATATTCAATGAAAGTACTAGAGTATAGGGAGGGGCCGGGAGTCAGATTGAAAAGGGTAAATAGGGGAACTTGCCTTTAACTCCATTTGCATATAATTAGAAAGTAGCTTTAAATATCAAACAGTATTGAGGAAGAGGAGGTGGTACTGAGATTTAGAAGTTCAAATTTTTACCTTCTCCTCCTACCAACTCTGGCTACCACTACTGACCCAATCACTGTATTATATTTTTGCAAAGAAACAAATTTAGACTCCAACTAACTTGAAATTTAGCAATTTCACTTAAACAAGACATACTGAATAATTCCTGTATTTTCCACAAGTAGAGTGATGAGTGATTAAATTAATTAGAGCAAGATTTAGGTTTATCAAATTTAGTTCAAAACAGCATATAATAAGCCTGGAAAAACTTTTGGTCAACAAAACTTACCTGTTACAACCTACAGTTACTTTTCATCCTTTAAGACATTTCAGTATTTCAGTTCAGTCAAGGTCTGTCTTGTATCATGGGAGATTAATTGTCCTATAGTAAGATGAATATGTACTTGAAGTCATACAGATATGGATATGATTAAGGATCAACAACCTGCTTTACAGCTCTGAGCCTATGTCCTCATCTGTAAAATATAATTAATACTTACCTACGTTACAGAGTTGTCATTAACTGACAATGTGTCAAGTTTCAGTTGTAAAGTAGCTACTCAAGAGTTCTCTTCCTTCACCTTAATTAACCTTGAGGGATCTCTTGATTAACTTATATGGTTCCTAGATTTTCTTTATATCTATCTATATTCCTCTGTAATGGCCAAAGTTCAAAAAAATATCTTTCCTGTATGACACTATTGCCCTCCAACTTCATTCTTTACTGGGCAGCTCATCATCCAGTGCCTACTGTTAATGGCCTGGCATTTAGAGCTAAAATTACTTTTCTCCACATCTAAAATATGTGTGTGTGTGTGTATGGGAGTTTTAAAGGTAAGCTGGCTGCAGCAGTTAAGTTTTGGAAAGCTGTTTTGCTGGCAAAACACCAAATCCCAATCTATCATCCTCAGACTTTTCAACCTTCATGATAGAACATAAATATGACACATAAGAGCTATCAACATGTAAATATAGTTTATCAGTCACCCATATTTGCTTCAATGTTATGCATAGACTCCTGTATCTTTCTATATATTAGAAATAAGAACTGATTAATAACTACCATGTGCCAGAGACTGTGGTAAACACTATAGCCATTGTATTATTAATCCTCATAGCAACCCCTAGAGATGCACCATAAGTCCTACTTTATAGAAGAGAAAACTGAGGATTTGAGATTAGAAATGCTTGTTAAAGTATTTCATGGCCAAATGACAGAGCCTATACTCAAATACTCATTAGCTGACCCCAGAGCTAACAACTTTGTTTACATCAATTTGTGTTCTGCATTCAAACTGGATTAAGTTCTTAAGAGCCTCTAAATCTTTTATGTCATTTACAGTACCTAACTCAGTGTGGAAGATACACTAGGCCTTTAATAGATGCTTACCAAATTGAGTAAGCATAAAGGAATTTTATTTATACATTAGTCACATAGGTTACATATGAAAGTACTTATGTATGAAGTTGTCATTTATATGCACTCTGGATCTCCCAAATAATGCTTTAGAAACAAAACAAGGCCATAAGTTTCACCCCACACACACTGCCAACAGCACTATATATTTTATTTATTCTAAATAAAAATGAACAGAGTATAAAATAGTTTTAATTTCTCCTTTTCATTATTCTAATCTTCTTAAATGTATTAAAATACAGATACATAAGTAACTAAGTAAGATTTTAGTTTACATGCCTTTTATAATTATTGTGATATTCCCACCAGTTACTTAGTTTTTATTGTCAAAGACAGCATAATTCAGTAAAAATCATTAGACTAGTACTCAAATGATCATATTTAAAGTCTCCTTGTAAACAAAAGTAAATAATTAAATTCTCTGAGTGTCTGTATTCCCATTCATAAAATGATAATAATATCTTTTCATCCTACCTTTTGGTATTATTGAGGACCAAATTAGTAATTTGTTATAAAAAATTATATAAATTTGTAAATGCTTAAGTTACTACAACAATCGTTCTACCTTTGCATTACCTTGATTTTGAAATTGCAGAGTTTTGTTTATCCCCATCCAAATCTGATCATTTTTGTGTTAGTATTGTAGGAGAGAAAAAGTTATATACCTCATCCATCACAAGGTTCTTGGCCGAGATCCCTATAACAAAAGACAAACTAACAAACGAAAAGCATAACAAATTTACTTAACCAAAAAATAAAGACTCAAAGATCCAAGGAAATCTATTTTTGTGGATAGTTATGTGAAAGTGTGATTGGAGGACAAAAGCATATAATCTAATGGTAATAAACTGGGAGAAATTTAGCAAGGCCTGTCTGTTCAGATGCTTCTTGGCTTCTGCGTATAGGACAGGACCACTCTGGAATGAGGATCTTATGCTATACCTTCAGGGAAAATAGGTCAGATAATTCTTTTTTTTTTTTTTTTTTTGAGATGGAGTCTCGCTCTGTCGCCCAGGCTGGAGTGCAGTGGTGCATCTCAGCTCACTGCAACCTCTGCCTCCCGAGTTCAAGCGATTCTCCTGCCTCAGTCTCCCAAGTAGCTGGGACTACAGGCATGCACCACCACGCCCAACTAGTTTTTGTATTTTTGGTAGAGACGGGGTTTCACCATGTTTGCAAGGATTGTCTCGATCTCTTGACCTCATGATACGCCTGCCTCAGCCTCCCAAAGTGCTGGGATTACAGGTGTGAGCCACCACGCCCGGCCAGTGAGAATTCTTTTATGACCTGCCTCATGGAAGAAAGGCAGGAGAAGGTCAGAAAGTGACCTTCCTGCTTCTGCAGTTTTCTCAATTTCCTTGAGCTTAAAATACTCAGCATACAAAGGTGCTATATTTTGGAGTGTCGTATTCGGAGGCCTGATAGTATTACAAAAGGATAATATTTAAAATTTAAAAATCATAATTTTTGTGGAAATATGCAGTAGATTTCAGAAGTCAATTATTTTATTTGACATCTTAATTAATGAGGGAACCAGTACGATATAAAAATTAATTCAAAGGAGAATCCAAAGAGGACATTTACATAGGCCATCACTTAATAGATGCAAAACAGGTTTGGAGAGAGAAGGAATTAAATATACCTTCACCGAGAAAAATGTACATTTGTCTGACCAAGTATAATTTGCATAACCATAGTTTTAAACAACTTCTAAAGTTGTAAAATAAATTATAAATCATGAAAAGTACAGTACAGACCTCCACAGAATCAAGAAATGTTGAAGTTTGCCAGGAAAAGCCTAGTGTCCATTGAAAAGACACTCAACAAACTTTTTTGGCTAATTTAAAAGACTTTTACAGTGTTTTTCCTGAGAGTTTGAGAAGAAATTTCCCTTAGATATGCATGAGAATAGCACATTACTTCTTCCTTAATTGTAAAATGAGCCTAATATAGTCTTCCTATAGATTACAAATTGAAAAGCCATATGCTTTGATACCCACTGAAATTGTTAAAAAGTTATTTTAAAAAGAAATAAACAGAAAACAGAAAAGTAATATTGAATAATCTCTTCATGATGGTACTCTTGAGGAACCATCAATTTCTATGAAATTTTTATGGATACATTTCTATGAAATTTTCATTTTTAATACAATTTTCTACAGGTTCAGCAACTATGGCATGACGAAATTGATTCTGTCATTTCTGAGTATGGATCTAAAGATAAGCCTGAAGATATAACCAAGTGGACTATTCTAAACGCTTTACAGAAAACAGTAAGATGAAATTAACTAAAAAATTAGATGTCAGTGTTGATCACTGTGGGACAGAAGAGAGAATAGGTCAGGGCAGGAGGTGGGGCAGAGGAATAAGAGTTTGTTGTATTTCTTTCAAACAAACTGGGCAAAAAGGGCAATTCTCCCCACTTACAAATCTTGAGTTATATCCGCCTTTTGTAACTCCTGTGTTAATTGATGTGCATTTTAACTTGGTTTCACCTGGAAAAGTGTTGCTGGTCTTTTGCCAACTGGGGTAGTCTATCCTGCTGCACCTGATGGGAGATAAGTCTAAGCAGTAGCCTCTGCTGGCAGCATGGTGGTTACCCTTTGAGTCTGAATACCAGGATGGCCGTGCAGTAGCTTTGTGGTTCTGGACAAGTAAGCCTCTTAAACTCATAGTTCCACATTCGTAAAATGAGCATACTAACCCCTACCTCTGGTTGGCAGGAATAAATGAAGTAATATATAGAATATATAGAAAGGCCTGGATCCAGGGCATAAATGCAACTAATACTTTTTAGCTAATTTTTTAAGATTATCATTTCATAGTGCAGGTTTTTTCCGGATAGGTGCAGTGGAAGGGTAAGAGAAGGGTATTGTTGGCCAAATGGTTTACAGAAATAGATCAGCACCTGGAATATAGTAAGTGCCCAATTAAAAAAATAGCAAACATTTACATAGTCCCAGACTTGTCTGTAAGTGCTTTGCATATATTAGCTAATTCAATCCTCCCAACCCTATAACATAGGAACTGTTATCCTCATTTTATAGATGAAAAACTGAGAAATTTAGTAATTTAATGAGGATTGCACATCTAATAAGTGGCAGAGCCAAGATTCAAACCCACACAATGTGACACTAGATTCTGTACTCTTTACTGATATATTATATGCCTCACATAAAAAATAGTTATTTTTAGTACATATGATAATGGAAATAAATTTTAAGATAATCGAAATGTAATTACAAATACTTTTGCTTATCGTCGTCTTCTCTTATGTATATGATCCGTACATGTGTTGTATTTTCAGACTGCATTACAACCTACAGTAGAGGAGTGAACCTTTCTATGGTCAGAAAATGATGAGGAAACAATTCTGTATATCATATCACTACTATTAGTGAAATTCCAGCTGTCAGTTCCTAGCCATTACTGTAACTGAGATAATATACGTAGATTTGTTTGTTTAAGCTAACTTTCAGTAACCTAACTCTCAATCACTATTTTAGTTATCAGCATTTCCTGGAATTGTGCAAAGATTGTTGGTATATATTGCAAACATAGGTAGTACTAATGTTATCATTTTCCATAAAAGTTTAGAAAGCAATTACTTCACCTTTCTCTTATTTCCTAAGTGACAAATATGTAAACTGATTCTTTCATATCCTCCTAACTCTGCTTGATAGGATTCCAGAATGAGCACTGCAAATGAGACATTTCTTAAAAGTTGGATCATTTTATGACTATTTTTACTATCCTCTTTTGGTTCTTTATGGTAATTTTCACACAATACAAAATTGAAAGTTAACATCTCACATTAATCCTAGAAAAGCAGATATTACCCTGAATCTCCTTTTAGGTATACCAAACATGTATGACTGCATATGCTTTAAATACAAAGAGAACTGCTATAGTTAGGAGCAAGATATGGCTCAGGTGATTGTTTTATATTATGGCCCTAAGCATCATTTATATGTAAGCATATCAAGTATATCTTCTATCCTGGATAAAATTCAGATGTAATAATTCTATCCAATCACAAGTCACTAATGTGAGCAGAAATCTTTTGCTATGGTTAACAACAATAATAGCGGAAACAAAGTAATGAATTAAATAAACACAAATATACTTATTTATTTAATTCATTACATATTCATGGGGAAAAATTAATGAGTTATCTTCACAAAAACCACTTCAATATTAATCTCATATAATTAACTGCATTTTGAACATTTTATGGTAAAATTCATACAAGCTTTTTCCTAGTTACAGTGTTGTGGCCAACATAATTACACAGACTGGATAAAGAATAAGAACAAAGAAAATTCAGGACAGGTGCCATGTTCTTGCACAAAGTCTACTTTAAGAAAATGGTTTTGTGATGAGCCATTGAATGCAACTTACCTAGAGGTAAAGGTAAATCTAGTCTTCTCCAAGTATGTATAGTATTTTGTTTGTTTATTTTGCAAGTCAATTTAGAATTCTGAGCAAATTTTGATATAAAAGTAATGTTGTTGATGGTGGCTACATTCCTAATCTACTTCCCTAAGTTGGACACGTAGTTAGGTAAATTGTAGTGTTATTTCCAGTGTATAATACATAAAGTAAATAAACTTCCTGGAAGTATATGATTTATGTATTCTTGGAACTTGGGATATCATCAGTCTTTCTCCCCCGCCTTCCTTGAGAGGTCGTGCAGAAAGAGGAGGCACTTTTGTCAAAGCCTTGGTGCATAAGATTGGAAAGGGAGCTATAACACCAGGAGTGAAAGGATAGGCAAAATCTGAAGGGAGTGGACCCCAGCAATAACGGGTTGAAGTAAGTGTGGCAGAAGCAAGAGTAAAGGGTTCTCTGGAGCAACTGTGATTTACAGGTGTGGGACATTGATAACTAGATGTTTCTATCCCAAGAACTGCTAATACTTTGTAAAGTTTACATATTAAGCTTATTCTAATCTTAAGATATATTGTTTCAATTGCATAATTAATTCATAAATAAATGGAACATTACATTTTTTTAAAAAAGCATCTACTCTTTGGGAAATAACCATTTTAGGTGGTGGTATATATAGTAGTTGCCCCTATCTGCAGTTTCACATTCTGAGAGTTCAACCATTGAAAATATTAAGTGGAAAATTCCAGAAATAAGCAATCATAAGTTTTAAATTGCACACTGTTCTGGGTAGTATGATGAAATCTTGTGTCTTCCTGCCCTGTCCCTCCTGGGACATGAGTCATCCCTTTGTCCAGTGTATTCATAGTGCGGATGCTACCCACCCTTAGTCACTTAGTAGTCATCTTCATTATCAGAATGACGGTTGAGGTATCACAGTGCCTGTGTTCAAGAACCCTTAATTTACTTAATGATGACCCCAAAGTGTAAGAATAGTAATGCTGGCATATTGTTATAATTGTTCTATTTTATTATTAGTTATTGTTGTTAATCTCTTGTGCTTAATTTATAAATTAAACTCTATTATATATATATGTTTCTATAGGAAAAAAACGTAATATATTTAGGGTTTGATACTGTCTGTGGTTTCAGGCCTCCACTGGGGGAATTTCTGGTGGGTAAGTGGGGAAATTACTCTATCCTGATGAATTACAGTAGTCTGCAGAAGAGAAAATCTCTTTCCAAAATGTAAAAAAATTCTGATTTTAATTACATGATAACATCTTAGCACCTTTAAAATTAGCAACTGAGATGTCCTGCTGCCATACAAAGCTTTCTGGACTAAAAAGTCCAGTCTCCAGTTAGCTATTGACTTACTATTTAGACTTTGGTAAATTACTAATCTCTGTTTACCTTTTGTTTTTTGTAAAGATTTACATATAAGATCATTTCCATTTCCATGTCAATGTGAATAACTTCTTTTCCTTAGGGTTGTGAAAATAAAATCAGTACATGGTATAATGTTAATGCGTTAACCTTAATTGGAATTAACTTTGGACTTTTAACTTCAGAGGTAAGCTTTTGTTCATATGTTAAAAAATGAAAAATATTAAGTATAAACTGTACAGAATAAACTGCAGAGCAATCAGGTGGAGACCTAATCAGATAAGTTCATATAATAGAGCCAGGACTTTGAGGCTTTTTACATCTAAGAGTTGTATAGGTGATCCCTTTTTTTTTTTTTTTTTTTTTT
>NW_012103521.1:364632-369228 GCF_000951045.1 Mandrillus leucophaeus
TTACAGGCTTGAGCCACCGCGCCCGGCCTAGGTGATCCCTTAATCAGCCAGGTGGGGGGAGCCTATTAGTAAGTGGTCATCCTGGAGGTAGTGATTTTATTACTTTGAGATATCTAGTACCTATTTATATTTTTATCTTTCTTTATATATATATACACACACACATAGATATATAGATGTATAGATATCTTTACATGTATATATATGTTCATATATTGGCAATAAGAGCATCATGTTGGGCAGTCTGCAAGTTGGCAGACTTCTGAAATCTAGGCAGATGTTTGACTTTAGTAAGATCCACTATTCACTCACATATTCATTAATTCAATGTATTTGGAGGGAGGGGGGCATTTACTATGTGTCACGTACTATAGTAGATGTCGAATATACAGTGAGATACAAAATAGACAAATTCCATGACCTAAAGGGGTCAACTGCAGAATTAGGTTTCAGAAACAAGACACTATTCTTCAGTCTCAGTGAAGACTATTGAGAATAAGTGCAGCCGGCAGGGCGCGGTGGCTCACGCCTGTAATCCCAGCACTTTGGGAGGCCGAGACGGGCGGATCACGAGGTCAGCAGATCCAGACCATCCTGGCTAACACGGTGAAACCCCGTCTCTACTAAAAATACAAAAACTTAGCCAGGCATGGTGGTGGGTGTCTGTAGTCCCAGCTACTCGGGAGGCTGAGGCAGGAGAATGGTGTGAACCCGGGAGGCGGAGCTTGCAGGGAGCCGAAATCCAGCCACTGCACTCCAGCCTGGGAGACAGTAAGACTCCGTCTCAATTAAAAAAAAAAAAAAAAAAAAAAAGAATAAGTGCAGTCTATGGATTCAAAGAAACTGTGAGAGCAAATATAGTGTTATAATGGGGACTATGCCACTAAAACAAATACATAATGCATTTTTTGAAAGATAGGATAAGGATTTTGCATTTGACTTTGCATTGATCTATGAAGCCCCCCATCTAAGTTTTCATCTCTTCAATTGGTAACAATTTTAGTCTCAGAATGGTAGTAAACCAAGACATTCTTTATACACATTAATATCATTGTTTTTAAATGTTTATTCTCTATCGCGTTCATGCTGGAATATTTTAAGACAAAAATGGAGAGGATAATATCCCCACTGCATTTTATCTTCTACCCTTTACAAACCACCTTTCATTGTCTATAACAAAAAGAAGCAGTTTTGTAGATTTAATGACATAGTTAGAAAGCTATCAAACAACAACAACAAGAAAACCATCAGCAGTTTGTCAAGGCATCTAGCTCAGTGATAGCTAATGTAATTAAAACCTAAAGGTTTTTCCTTATTCTCCTCTATACATGAACTTGCTAACAGGTGGGTTATTCTTGAAGACTCATTTTGCAGACTTCCTATTCACAACTGTATGTACCTTATTCTGAAATTTTCTCACCGGTTTTGATCCCTTTTCCCTTTACAATATGCATTTTGCTCACTATATAGTGTTAACTTTATAAATTACTCTTATCATTGATTAAATTTTGATCTCTTCTTGTTCCCTTTTCTTCCAGGTTTTCCAAGTCTCATTAACAGTTTGTTTCTTCAGACACATCAAGAATATAATCCATGCAGAAACGTGACCTTTGGATTTCAATTTGTTCAGAAGAAACAACCAGTTAATTCTTAAAATAATCACATTATATTATTTTATTCCAAAAATGTTTTGAATTTTATTAAATAACAGATCTATTCAAATTATTGATTATATAATACCGAATTACTGATTATAATAAAACATTCATGAAATTATTTAATTTTGTTTTTCAAAATATTAAATTCTACAGTTCAGAAGTTCACCGGAATTTAAAGGGTATAATCGTACATACCAAATTCAAAAGTATCGCCATATGTTTTGAGTTTCTTTTGTGGAGAAAATACCTATATGATGTTCAGAAAATACTAATTAAGTAATCAATCATATCATGTACCTTTTATTTGCAGATCTTAAGAAAATAATACTGATTTTATAAGACATTTCAAAGAAAAATCTTTTATGATACTAACGTCTGTACTAAATCTTCATGACACTGACATCTGTACTAAATCATTTATCTGTCTTTCCTGATAATGTTTGCAAGTGGATAATAAACCTAAAATTAGAGGCTTGGTTATACTTTTATGGCAATAACACAATATTAAAATAACAGTGCAGTTTTAACTGTAGTAAAAATAATCCATTCTAAATACTGAAATCCCATACTCTTTACTAGCTCATTTTTCTTCTCTTTTTCCTGAAATTTTATTCAATGCATGTGTATACAACTCTCTGAAGGATATAAAAATAATCTATCTGTCCTATTTTCCTAGCAATGATTCTGTGAGAAAAATAAATTCTTTGAAAAGTAAAAAGTGCTATACAGATGTGAGATACTATTATTGTTGTCCTTAATAGCAAAAGGCTGTCTTGACCTTGAGGACATGAAGAAAAGATAGATTAACTGAAGATCCTGCACTGCTCCAACTCCTATAGAAAACTCACTCTCATTTACAAATTCAATCGTATCTCTTTTCATCCATCTATTTAGAACAGCGAAGGTTTCAGAGACTTGTGGAGTTTTTAATGTCGGCACAAAAGAAAATACAATAACCATTTTCCTCAATCTAACCTTCTTTAGGTTCAGATATGTCAAGTAGATACACCTTCTATTCTTTGGGAAATATTCTGTTGAGGTTTAAAACTCATCTTCAAAGTTCTGTTTTCTCTAAAGTATGTCACAAGAACACACTGACAAAAATAAAAATAAAAAAAATAAAATAAATGAATAAAAAAATAAAAAAAAGAACACACTGACAGCAAAAAGCTCTCTCTTAGGAATTGAAAACCAAACTATTGTTAATCAAATAAATATTATAGGTCATTTGATTTTACATCAAAAAGTCTCTATATAGTAGATTGCCTATTTATAGTTAATAGAGTTAATTCAAAAATTGTATGTACCACTGACTGAATCAATCACCTTTATGATTCTAGGGAATATTGTTTTGAAGGAAGCTGTTTTATACCTTGAATATAATAACTACTTATTTGGCAAAATGAAATAGACTAGGTCGGAATCATGCTTCTCTTCTTAATCTTGTTTTTTTAAAATCTGAGATAGAACATTTGGAAAGGCCTAAAAATTAATCTGGATCAGAAGTGAAACAGTGAATTAGAACCTAAGATAACACCTAATTCTGACTTTCCCTTCAAATGGTTATATCACTTACACAAACACATTTAACTTGCTTCAGGCAAGTTAATTATGCTTCAAAAATCAGGATTATTTTGAGATGGTATTATATAAGTAGAATATTTTAAAATTCTTCTAGATAAGGATGTATGCATTCCGTCAACAAGCATTTATGGAGAACATACAATATATTCACCAGTGACATTGCTAATTATTGGGATATGAAAATGAAAAGATATACAGGGCTGACTTTAGGGGCATGCAACCTGCATTTAGAGGAGGCTCATGTAAGTAGCTTTGTAAGTAGCTGTCCCTGTCCCTGTTGTTAAACTTGAAGTCCAGTCATGCAGCCAGATATGAAAACAAAGAAAACAAATACATTTTATATTTGTAATAATTTTTATAGACACCGAGAGAGAGAGAATGCCAGTTTGCCTTAGAGGTTCAGAGAGCACTTCTGAAAGAAAAGTCATTAATTCAGCAGTTACTTATTGAGCAACTACTATGTGTCCAGCACTGCACCAAGTGGTAGGGAAAAGGCAGTGAATCAAATAAAACAAAACAACAACAACAAAAAGACAATTGTCTTCATGAAGGTTACCTTCAAGTCAGGGAAACCAAACAACAAAATATAAAGTAGATATCATGTCATGGCAGGAAGTGCTATAGAGAAAAAATCAGGAAGTAGAATAAGCAGGAGATGGGGGGTTGTGGGGATTGCAGTTCTAAATAAGGATATACCGAAAAAAAAGCCTCACTGAGAAAATAACTTTTGAGTAAAGTACTGATAGAGACAAGAAAATAAGGGGCAAGTGCGCTGTGAGCACGTTGAGTTCAAAGAAAGGCAAAAAAGCAGTGTGCCTAGTAAAGAGGCTGAGGAGGAATGGAGAAAGGTTCAGAGGGGTAAAAGGTCTTGACGGAACTCGACAGCCACTCTCAGGACTTTCATTTCTACTCAAGTAAGATGTAAAGCAATTGGCAGATTTTTCATAAGTGACATGGTCAGATTTGTATTTTAATAGCAATACAGCTGCCAGGTTAAAAATAAAGGGTGCAAGTGTGGAAGCAGAGAAAACAGACTGGATTTTGTTTAATAATCTAGATAGATGACAGTGGATTAGGCTGAAGAGTAGACGTGAAGTTACTTAGAAGTGATCAGATTCTGTATGCATTTCGGGGTGGAATCATCAGAATTTACTCACAGTTTGAATGTGGGAATATGAAAGAGAGGAGTCAAGGATGACCAGAGTAACTGGAAGGATGGAATTACCATTTTCTAAAATGGGAAATAATTTGCAAGAAACAAGGTAATTTTAATACTTAACACCTTAAAAATCCTACCAAAATGATTTCTTAAGTGTCTGCATCCCCCACTAGTCAGCAAAAAACTTAAGGCTAG
>NW_012103521.1:373663-374658 GCF_000951045.1 Mandrillus leucophaeus
ATATTTTATTTCAGGGGAAAAATGTAAAAGGTACTAGACAATAGAATATGTCTGTAAGTATCTATACAGGTTTTTATTAAAATACAAATACTTGTTTAATATGTGTATAAATGTATGTGAATATATAACACAAACTATCATATGTAGTAGAATTAGAATATATACAAAATTAGAATGTGCTATATTCAAAAGAATACATTACCTACAAAATGTATATTGTATACAAATAATATATACAAAAGATTATATATAAAATATACACAAAAAGATATACACAAAACACAAAGTATCATATGCAGTAAAATTAGAAATAATATATACAAAATCAACAGCCTTTTATTGTTAAATTTCTAGGATAGAGACACATTAAAGTGTTGGCAAATCAAAATTTATCACTGATATTCCAATGTAAGTGCTTTAGCATTTATTCATTTATTTTATTTCATCCAGGAGGATGAAATAAAACATTTTTCCATGTTGAAATGTGTTAATTCTATAAAAACTGCCCTAGCTTGCCCTTTCACCTTCTGCCATGGGATGATGATGCACCACAAAGGCCCTTGGCAGATGACAGCAATTTCTTTTCTTTTCTTTTCTTTTCTTTTTTTTTTTTTTTTTGAGATGGAGTTTCGCTCTTGTTGCCCAGACTGGAGTGCAACGGCGCGATCTCAGCTCATTGCAACCTCCACCTCCCGGGTTCAGTAGTAAATGTGTTATTACTATTAAAGTGTTGGCACATCAAAATTTATCACTGATATTCCAATGTAAGTGGTTTACTATTTATTCATTTATTTCATCCAGGAGGATGAAATATAATTTTTTCCATGTTGAAATGTGTTATTGCTATTAAAACTCCAGGAACAAAATGTATTAGGAAATTTTTAAACAACAATGTCAGATGTGAGTAAGAACTTTTTGTATTCTACTAAGTATATTGTTATATATTGCGCCCAAATTCTATTAAGTAAAAATATGGCTAGCATGTCATGGATCAA
>NW_012103521.1:377918-390344 GCF_000951045.1 Mandrillus leucophaeus
CTAACATTTTTGGTAATCCTTTACTATAATAAGTCGTAGTCATGAGCTGAGTTCTGTGAGTTCTTCTAGTGACTCACAGAACCTAGATTCACACTGCAAACTCTCACCACACTCTCTGAAAAAGGATAATTCTAGTCTACCAAAAGAGCTGGAGGTCATATGAAATTCAGACATGATGCTTTCAATACACAGAAATGCATTACCTTCACCCAAAATATTTGCTTTGAATCTTTATTCCTTCATTGATGTCATTACTAGCTTGTAACTATTTTCATTTACCACTCCTATTATTAATTTTTTTGACAAAATTCAATAGTTTGACTAAACGTTTTAGATTCAGGGGATACATGTGCAGATTTGTTACAAAGGTATATTGTGTGATGCTGAGGTCTGAAGCACAATTGAAGTGCCCATTACCCAGGTAGTGAGTATAGTAACCAATAGGTAGTTTTTCAAACTTTGCCCCACTCCTTCTCTCTCTCCTCTTGTATTCCCCAGTGTGTATTGTTCCCATGTTTATGTACATGTTTACCCAATGGTTAGCTCCCCTTATAAGTGTGAACATACAATATTTAGTTTTCTGTTTCTGCATTACTTCGGATAATGACATATAGCTACATATAGGTCACTGCAAAGGACATAATTTCATTCTTTTCTATGGCTGTGTAGTATTTTATGGTGTATATGTATCAAATTTTCTTTATGTGATCCACCGTTGATGGGCACCTGGGTTAATTCTATGTCATTATTATGAATAGCACCGTGATGAACATACAGTTGCATATGTCTTTGGTATAACGATTTATTTTCCTTTGGATATAGACCCAGTAATGGGATTGCTGGATTGAATGGTAGTTCTAAGGTCTTTGAGAGATCTCCAAACTGCTTTATACAGTGGCTGAGCTAGTTTACATTCCCACCAACAGTGGATAAGTCTTCCTCCTCCTTCACAGTCCTGCCAACATCTGTTATTTTTTGACTTTTTAACAGAAGCCATTCTGACTGATGAGAGATAATCTCTCATGGTGGTTTTGATTTCCTTTCTCTGATGATTAGTGATGTATTTTTTTCATATATTTGTTGGCCACTTGTATGCCTTCTATTGAGAAGTGTCTGTTCATGTCTTTTGACCACTGTGTAATGGGATTAATTGTTTTTTGCTTGTTGAATTGTTTAAGTTCCTTATAAATACTGGATTTTAGACCTTTGTCATATGCATAGTTTGCAAATATTTTCTTTCATTCTGTAGGTTGTCTGTTTACTCCCTTGACGGTTTTTCTGCTGTGCTGAAGCTCTGTAGTATAATTAGGTCCCACTGTCAATTTTTGTTTCTGTTGCAATTGCTTTTGGGGACTTAGCCATAAATTATATTCCAAAGCTGATATTGAGAAGATTTCCTAGGTTTTTGTATTAGTCCATTCTCACATTCCTATGAAGAAATATGCAAGACTGGGCAATTTATATAGAAAAGAGGTTTAATTGACTCACACGTCCCATGACTAGGGAGTCCTCGGGAAACTTATAATCATGGCAGAAGGCACCTCTTCACAGGGTGGCAGAAGAGAGAATGAGTGCGAACAAAGGAAATGCCAAATGCTTATAAAACCATCACAACTCATGAGACTCACTCATTATGATGAGAATAGTATGGGGGAAAATGCTCCCATGATTGAACTACCTCCACCTGGTTCTGACATGTGGGGATTACTACAATTTAAGGTGAGATTTAGGTGGAGACACAGAGGCAGATAATATTATTCCACCCCTGGTCCCATCCAAATCTCATGTCCTCACATTTCAAAACACAATCATGCCCCTTCAACAGTTCGCCAAATTCTTAATTCATTCCAGCATTAACCAAAAGGTCCAAGATCAAAGTCTCATCTGAGACAAGGCAAGTCGCATCTGACTATGACCCTGTAAACTCAAAAGCAAGTTAGTTACTTCCTAGATACAATAGGGATATAGGCATAGGGTAAATACACCTGTTCCAAATGGAAGAAATTGCCCAAAACAAAGGGGCCCCAGGCCCCATGCAAGTCTGAAATCCAATAGGATAGTCATTAAACCTTAAAGTTTTAAAATAATATCCTCTGACTCCATGTCTCACACCCATGCAAGAGGTGGGCTCCCACATACTTGAAAAGCTCCCACAGCTTTCAGCAGCTTCCCTGTGACTTTGCAGGGTATAGCACCCCTACCAGCTGCTTTCATGTGCTGGCATTGAGTGTCTGTGGCTTTTCCAGGTACATAGTGCAAACTGTCAGTGGATCTACCATTCTGGGGTCTGAAGGATGGTGGCCCTCTTCTCACTAGGCTGTGTCCCAGTGAGTACCCTATGTGTGGGCTTCAACCCCACATTTTCCTTCTACACTGCCTTAGCAGAGTTCCTCCATGAGGGTTTCACCCTGAAGCACATCTCTGCCTGGACATTCAGGTATTTCCATATATCCTCTGAAATCTAGGCTGAGTTCCCATACCTCGATTATTGACTTCTGCATACCTGCAGGCCCAACACCACGGCTTGGGGCTTGCACCTTCTGAAGCAATGGCCTGAGTTGTATGTTGGCTCCTTTTAGTCATGGCTGGAACTGAAGCAGCTGGGATTCAGGGCACCATGTCCTGAGGCTGCACAGAGCAGGGGGACCCTGGGCCAAGCTCACCAAACCATTTTTCCCTCCTAGGCTTCCGGGCTTGTGATAGGAGGGGCTGCTATGAAGTTCTCTGGCATGCCCTCCTGACATTTTCCCCATTGTCTTGGTGAATAACATTTGGCTCCTCATTACTTATGCAAATTTCTGCAGCTGGCTTGAATTTCTCTCCAGAAAATAGGCTTTTCTTTTCTGTCTCGTCAGCCTGCAAATTTTCCAAACTTTTATACTCTGCTTCCTCTTGAATGCTTTGCTGCTTAGAAATTTCTTCCTCCAGATACCCTAAATGATCTCTCTCAAATTTAAAGTTCTACAGATCTCTAGGGCAGGGGCAAAAGCCACCAGTCTTTTTGCTAAAGCACAGCAAGAATGACCTTTACTTCAGTTCCCGATAAGTTCCTCAGGTCCATCTGAGACCACCTTAGCCTGGACTTCATTGTCTATATCACTATCAGTATTTTAGTCAAAGCCATTCAACAAGTCTCTAGGAAGTTTCAAACTTTCCCACACCTTTCTGTCTTCTGAGCCCTCCAAGTCTCTGGGAACTTCCAAACTTTCTCACATTTTTCTGTCATCTTCTCAGTCCTCTAAACTATTTCAACCACTGCCTGTTACCCAGTTCCAAAGTCACTTCCACATTTTCAAGTATCTTTACAGCAGTGCCCCACCACCTCAATACCAATTTACTGTATTAGTCTGTTCTCATGCTGCTATGAAGAAATACCCAAGACTAGGTCATTTATAAAGAAAAAAGGTTTAATTGACTCACAGTTCCACATGGCTGGGGAAGCCTCAGGAAAATTACAATCATAGCAGAAGGCACCTCTTCTCAGAGCAGCAGGAGAGAGCATGAGAATGAGCAGAGGAAATGGCAGATGCTTATAAAACCATTAGATCTCATGAGACCCACTCATTATCATGAGAACAGCATGGGGGAACCACCCCTATTGATTCAATTACCTCTACCAACTCCTGCCCTTGGCAGGTGAGGATTATTACAATTCAAGGTGAGATTTTGGTGGGGATACAGAGCCAAACTATACCCATTTTCTTATAGGATTTTAATAGTTGGAGGCCTTACATTTAAATCTTTAATTCATCTTGAGTTAATTTTTGTATATCATGATAGGTAGGGGTCTAGTTTCATTTTTCTCTGTACATAGACAGCCAGCTATCCCAGCACCATGTATTAAATAGGGTGCCTTTTTCCATTGATCATTTTTGTTAACTTTGTCAAAAATTAGATGGTTTAGGTGGGAAGTTTTTTTCATGGGTTCTCTGTCAGACCTCTGAGCCCAAGCCAAGTCATCGTATCCCCTGTGACTTGCATGTATACACCCAGATGGCCTGAAGTAACTGAAGAATCACAAAAGAAGTGGAAAGGCCTGGCCCCGCCTTAACTGATGACATTCCACCACAAAAGAAGTGAAAATGGCCGGTCCTTGCCTTAAGCGATGACACTACCTTGTGAAATTCCTTTTCCTGGCTGATCCTGGCTCAAAAAGCTCCCCCACTGAGCACCTTGTAACCCCCACTCCTGCCCGCCAGAGAACAACCTCCCTTTGACTGTAATTTTCCTTTACCTACCCAAATCCTATAAAACGGCCCCACCCTTATCTCCCTTCGCTGACTCTCTTTTCAGTCTCAGCCCTCCTGCACCCAGGTGATTAAAAAGCTTTATTGCTCACACAAAGTCTGTTTGGTGGTCTCTTCACACGGACGCGCATGACATTCTCTATCCTGTTCCATTGGTCAATATGTCTGTTTTTGTACCAATACCATGTTGTTTGGGCTACTGTAGCAGTATATTACAGTTTGAAGTCAGGTAATGTTATGCCTCCAGCTTTGTTTTTTCTGCTTAGGATTGTTTTGGCGACTCAGGCTCTTTTTGAGTTCTATATGAGTTTTAGAATAGTTTTTTAAATATAATTCTGTTTAAAAAAATTGCTGTTGGTAGTTCAGTAAGAAGAGCGTTGAATCTGTAATTGCTCTGGGCAATATGGCCATTTTAATAATATTGATTCTTCCAATTCATGAGCATGAAATATTTTTCTATGTATTTGTATCATCTCTGATTTATTTTTGCAGTTTTTTAATAGTTCTCTTTTTATGGACCTTTTAACTCCTTGGTTAATGTATTTTTAGGTATTTTAATCTTTTTGTGCTATTGCAAATTACATAAATTTTTTATTTGGCTCTCAACTTGAACATTATTGGTGTATAAAAATGCTACTGAGGGTCAGGCACAGTGGCTCACCCCTGTAAGCTCAGCACTTTAGGAGGCCAAGGTGGGTAGATCACCTGAGGTTAGGAGTTTGAAACCAGCCTGGCAAGCATGGTGAAACTCTGTCTCTACTGAAAATACAAAAAAGTTAGCCAGGCGTAGTGGTGTATGCCTGTAGTCCCAGCTACTTGGGAAGCTGAAGCAGGAGACTCACTTGAACCCAGGAGGCAGAGGTTGCAGTGAGCTGAGTTCATGCCACTGGACTCCACCTTGGTAGACAAAGTGAGACACCATCAAAAAAAAAGAAAGAAAGAAAAGAAAAAGAAAGAAATGCCACTGAGAAGCTAGGCATGGTGACTCCTGCCTGTAAGCACTTTGGGAGGCCAAGTCAGGTGCATAACTTGAGCTTAGGAGTATAAGACCAGCCTTGGCAACATTGTGAAACCCCATCTGTATTGGTTCATTTTCATGCTGCTGATAAAGACATACCTGAAACTGAGAACAGAAAGAGGTTTAATTGGACTTTCAGTTCCACTTGGCTGGGGAGGCCTCAGAATCATGGCGGGAGGTGAAAGGCACTTCTTACATGGCCGTGGCAAGAGAAAAACTGAGGAAGAAGCAAAAGTGGAAACCCCGGATAAACCCATCATATCTCATGAGACTTATTCACTATCACGAAAAGAACATGAGAAAGACCATCCCCCATGATTCAATTACCTCCCGCTAGGCCTCTCCTACAACATGTAGGAATTCTGGGAGATACAATTAAAGTTGAGATTTGGGTGGGGACACAGCCAAACCATATCACCATTGAAAGAAAGAGAGAGAGAGAGAGAGAGAGAAAGAAAAAAAGAAAGAAAAAAAGAAAAGAAAGAAAAAAAGAAAGAAAGAAAGAAAGAAAGTGATTTTGTATCCTGAAACATTATTGAAATTCTTTATCAGTCCTAGAAACCTATGTATGGGTGGTATCTTTAGGGTGTTCTAGGTATAGAATCGCATCATCAGTGAAGAGAAATAGTTTGACTTATTTATTTATTTATTTATTATTTTTTAGATGAAGTCTCGCTCTGTCACCAGGCAGGAGTGCAGTGGCGTGATCTCGGCTCACTGCAATACAATCTCCGCCTCCCAGGTTCAAGTGATTCTCCTGCCTCAGCCTCCCGAGTAGCTGGGATTACAGGATGTGCCACTGCGCCCAGCCAGTTTGACTTCTTATACTATTTGGATGCCTTTTATTTTTTTCTGTTTCCTGATTGCTCTGACTAGGAATTTCCATACTATGTTAAATAGGAATGGTGTTAGTGGGCATCCTTTTCTTGTCCCAGTTCTCAAGGGGAATGCTTTCAGCTTTTGATTGTACAGTATGATGCTCGCTGTCTGTCTGCTAATAGATGGCTTTTATTATTTTGGGGTATGTTCTTTCAATGCCTAGTTTGTTGAGGGTTTTTATTATGAGGAACATTGGATCTTATTGAAAACTTTTTTTTGTATCTATTTAGATGACCACAATATCTTTTGTGTTTGATTCTCTTTAGGTAATAAGTCGGATTTGTTAATGTTCATATGTGTAACCAGGCTTGCATCCCAGTAATGAAAGCTACTCGATTGTGGTTAAGTAACTTTTTGATGTGCTGCTGGATTTGGTTTGCTAGCATTTTGTGGAGGATTTTTGTGTCTGCATTTATTAGGGATGTTAACTTGAAGTTTTCTTTTTTGTTGTTTATCTGCCATGTTTTGTTTTCAGGATGATGCTGGCTTAATGGGATGAGTTAGGAAACAGTCCCTTCTTCCTGATTTTTTGAAACAGTTTCAATAGGATTGGTACCAGCTCTTCACTGTACCGCTGGTAGAATTCAGCTGTGAATCCATTTGCTCCAGGGTTTTTGTGTGTGCGTGTGGTTGGTAAGGTTTTGTTTTGTTTTTTATTACTGATTCAATTTCAGAACCCATTATTGGTCTATTTAGCTTTTCAGTGTATCCTTTGTTCAATCTTGGGAGGTTCTGTGTTTCCAGGAATTTATTCATTTTCTCTATATGTTTTAGATTTTAAGAATAGAGGTGTTCACAAAAGTCTCTGAGAATCTTTTGTATTTCTGTGGTATCCATTGTAATGTCATCCTTTTCATTTATGATTGTGCTTACTTGGATGTTCTCTCCTATTCTTTGTTAATCTAGCTCGTGGTCCATTAATCTTCTTTATCCTTTTAAATAATCAACTTTTGGTTTCATTAATCTTTTGTATGGATTTGGGGGTCTCAATTTCAGTTAGTTATCCTCTGATTTTAGTTATTTGTTTTTCTTCTGCTAGCTTTGGGATTAGTGTGCTATTATTTTTCCAGTTCCTCTGGGTACACTTTTAGATTACAAATTTGAGATCTTTGTAACTTCTTGATGAAGGTATTTAGTGCTATAAACTTTCCTTTTACACTGATTTTGCTGCATCTCAGATATTTTAGTATGTTTTTCTCTGTTTTCACTATTTAAAATAATTTTTTTAAATTTTTGCCTTAATTTTGTTGTTTACTCAAAAGTCACTGAGGAGTAAGTTATTTAATTTCAGTGTAATTGTGTGGTTTTAAGAGATATTCTAAGTATTTATTTATATTTTCATTCCCCTGTGATCTGAGAGTATAGTTTGTATGATTTTTTTTAATTTATTGAGACTATTTTTATGGCTAAGCATGTGTTGATCTTAGAGTGCATTCCATGTTCAGATAAAAATGTATATTCTGATTTTTGAGTGGTGTTATCTTCAGATGTCTATTAAATCCAGTTAGTGGAGTGACATGTTAAGTCTAGAATTCCATTTTCTATTTTATTTTTTTTTGAGACAGTGTCTTATATGTCACTCAAGCTAGTCTGCAGGGGCATAATCACAGCTCACTGCAATGTCAAACTCCTGAGCTCAAGTCATCCTGCCATCTCAGCCTCCAGAGCAGCTAGGACTACAGGCTTGTGATTCTGTGCCTGACTAATTTTTTTAAATGTTTTTCTTTTTATACAAAGAGGGTCTCACTATGTTGCCCAGGTTGTTCTCAAACTCCTGGCCTCAAGCAATACCCCTAGCTTAGCCTGCCAAACCATGAGGATCAAAGGCATAAGTCAACATGCCCAGCCAAAGACCAGACGGTCTTTGTTAGTTTTCTGTCTTGATGATCTTTTTAACACTGTTAATGGGTAGTTGAAGTCCCCCATTACTATTGTGTGGCTGTCTAAGTCTTTTTGTAAGTCTAATAATACTTTTATGAATTTGGGAGCTCCAGAGTTGAGTGCTTACAAATTTAGAATAGTTAAGTCTTCTTGTTTAATTGAAGCCTTTATCATTATGTAATACCCTTTTTTGTCCTTCTTAATTGTTGTTGGTTTAATATCTATTCTATTTCATATAAGAATAGTGACCCCTGCTCTTCTTTATTTTCCATTTGCCTGACAGATCCTTCTCCATCCCTTTACTTTTAGCCTATGAGTGTTATTATACGTGATAAGGATCTCTTGAAGACAGCAGACAATTGGGTATTTTTTTTCATCCAACTTGCTATTCTGTGCCTTTTAAGTGGGGCATTTAAACCATTTACATTTAAGGTTAATATTGATATACGAGGTTTTGATCTTGCCATTGTGTTTTTAGCTGGTTGTTCTGTAGACTTGATTATGTAGTTGCCTTATAGCAACTATATATGTATTGTAGCTATGTACTTATGTTTGTTTTTGTGTTAGCAGGTATCATCCTTTTGTTTCCATGTCTAGAACACCATAAGGACTTCTTGTAGGGCTGGTCTAGTGGTAACAAATTCACTTAGTCTTTGCTTGTCTGATAAGGATTTTATTTCTCTTTTGCTTATACAGCTTAGTATGGCAGGATGTAAAATGCTTTTTTTAAAAAAAGGAATTTATTTGCTTTAAGGATACTGAAAATAGGCCCCCAATCACTCCTTGCTTGTAAGGTTTATAATGTTTGCTTGATGGGGTTCCCTTTGTAAGTGACCTGATCCTTTTCTCTAAGTGGCTTTAAGATTTTTTTCTTTTGCATTGATCTTGGAGAACATGATGATGACACGCCTTGAGGATAGTTTTCCTGTACAGTATCTTGCACAGGTTCTCTGAATTCCTTGAATTTCCATGATGATCTCTCTAGTGAAATTGGGGACATTTTCATGGACTATATTCTCAAATATATTTTCCAAGTTGGTTACTCTCTTTCTTTCTCCGGAATGCCAATATGTCATAGGTTTTGTGTCTTTACATGATCCCATATTTATCAAGTTTTTGTTCGTTTCTTAAAATTACTTTTTCTTTATTTTTGTTTGACTGAGTTGATTCCAAGGACTTGTCTTTGAGTTCGGAGAGTCTTTTTTCAGTTTGGTCTATTTTGTTGTCAATTCAACTATGGTATGAAATTTGTGTAGTGAATTTCTCAATTCCAGAAGTTTAGTTTGGTTATTTCTTAAAAATTTTATGTCGTCTTTCAACTTTTGGACCATTCTATTGGCTTCCTTGGATTGGATTTCAGCTTTCTCATGAATCTTGTTGGGCTTACTTGCCAAACAGATTCTGAATTCTAAGTCCATCTTTGTAGAAATTTCATTCTGGTAAGAACCAGTGCTAGGGAGCTAGTGTGATCATTTGGAGGTAAGGAGTTGCTCTGACTTTGATTTGTCAGTGTTGTTGCACTGATTCTTTCTCCTCTGAAAGGGAGTTGTTGTTGTTTGGATGGGGTTTTTTGTTTTTTATTTTATTAATATTTATTTCTTTTGAGGGTCTGACTGTGGCATTACAGTCTCCAACTACAATCAGTCTTATTTTTCTGAGCCTCCTCAAGTGCCTGTTTCTGGCCTCTGCCCAGAGGCTATGCTTCCCAGGCTATGAAAATGGCCTGTCCATTTTCTGTACAGAGTTCTCAGATTCCTCTCTCTTCTGTCTCAGTGTTATTCACATATTTATAAAATAAACAAATTATACTGAATTCCTAATTGCTCTGAGGAATATACATGATATACCAGTCACTAGAATCTATGGATTAAGGGTGACAGAGTAGACTTTGAGAGAGAGATGTTTTCATGTCTTGAGAAGTTGGACTGAACTGGTCTCCTAGTCTCCTAGAACAGCTTAAATGGGACTAAAGTCGGAGCAAGATGGAGAGCCTTGGAGGATGGGCACATTTAGTCATGTTTTGCTCCAGCTGTTCCATGCACAAAACCTTCCGGGCTCCATGCAGCCTTGAGCTCTGCTTCTGCCTACTCTGCAAGCAGTTTCCCCCACCAATTCAATTGACTATGGGGTTTGTGGAATCTCTTGTAGTGAGGATCCCAGAGGTCCACAATGGGAGTGTGTTGTCCTGCAGTTCCTTCCCTTACCCCTTCCTAATTACCTTTTCAGGAATGGGAGCTGGTCCTGGTGCTCAGCAACTCTGTCCAGAGTTTCCCAGCTTCCTCTCTCTTCCAACTCAGTGTTTCTGTTGCATGTCTGTCAACTTTCAGTGTTTTCTCTTAAAAGATCTGTTTGAAGTGTGATGATTTACTCAATATTTTGGTTTCTTTCAGTGAGAGAGGTGCTTCCCAGCTGTGTCTAATTGGCCATCTTGTCTCATCATACCACTCTTATTTCATTCTAGCATCAGATCAGTCACATCTGAGCACATTAGATTTTTTTGAAACGTCCTATTGCTTTCCATGTGTTTGTTCATTCTGTTTCCATTGCTTAAAGTGCCTCCTACAAATCTGTTGGCAGAAACCTAATATCCTTTACAGATCACTGAGAAGCAGAAAAATGGAATGAACAATGCATAATTTTAGAGTCAGATGGTCTAGGTTCAAATCATGCCACTTATTAGTTATGATGTTAAGCAAGTTTCTGTAAAGTCACCTTTCTGTAACTCAGTTTCCTTATTCAAAATATACATATAATAAAAAGTAACCCTATAAATTAGGTATTACTATGTTAGGATCAAATGCTTCAAAGTTTACAAAGTATTTAAGAATGTGACCTAATGCTTTATAAAGGAATATTATTCACATATTTGTAAAATAAACAAATTATACTGAATCCCTAATTGCTCTGAGGAATATAGTATATTGGTATCTGAATTGCTCTGAGGAATATACATGATATGTCAGTCACTGGAATCCATGGAGTAAGGGTGACAGAGGAGACTTTGAGAGTGAAGTGTTTTCATGTCTTGAGAAGCTGGACTGAACTGGTCTCCTTTTCTCCTGGAACAGCTTAAATGGGATAAGTTACTACTGTGCCTGATTTCAGGAATGCCTCAGAGGGACATTGTTTTAAAAAGTCTGGAATAATTTCACACAAAAATTCATCAAATTCTACCAGTCACCTCAAAATGAATTGTGAACAAAACAGACACAGCATTAGGAAGTTTGCTTTTCAGGTATGTAGGCATTTGCAAGAAAAAAAAAAATACTTTTAGTGTTTACTTCTGAATTTACCAGTGTTTGACTCTGAGTTATATTATCTTCTTCTAAATACAACCAGCTAGGGTGATTGGGCCTCTTGGTCCTCTGAATGCAGAGGGCTTAAAGACTAGAAAAATAACTTGGCATCTTCCCACACTTCCACCCCGCCTCTAAGTGCCCCACAGAAACACTACTTCTACTCTATACTCCTCCAGTCTATTGAGCCCTCCACATCCTCACTAATCATACTGCCAACTAAAGAATGACAGGTTCATAAATTTGGAAAGCAGAGCTTTATTTCTCATAAAGGGTTGCAGCCTGCAAGGTGGCCATTTTCATAGCCTGGGAAGCATAGCCTCTGGGCAGAGGCCAGAAACAGGCACTTGAGGAGGCTCAGAAGAATAAGACAGATGTATGCTGAATGGTTGGCTACATATACATATTCAATGAGCTATAGAAAGAGTCATTAATGTCATAAATATTTCCGAAAGGAGAAATGTGCACATGCACAATTGGGCCTCATGCCTCTTCATGGGTCCAAGGGTGGAGTTTTTGGCTGTCTGCAAAATGTGAAAGAGAAGACAGGAAGATACTTAATGTGGATCCTCTGTAGACTGTCCAGAAACACTCCATAGTTGCTGGTCTCTTACTAAGAAGGAATGCTGGTCAGTTGTTGTGTTGAAACTGCAAAAGGGAGGAACAGCAGTTGAAATCAGAAGCAATTTAAATCAGTTGGTTGAAATCAGGGATGGAGTCTTTTAAAAGGCATGATTTCTGTTTAGCCCTTAGGAAAGAAAGCCTAATGGTGGAGAGAAAAGGAGGATTTGTAATGAGGCACGCCCAACCTCCTATGCCATCATGGCTGGGAACTCACCCTCCAAGGTTTCTCTGGGGTCCCTTTGGCCAAGAAGAGATCTGTTAGGGGTGGTAAGAATTTTTTTGTTTGTTTTATCTGTCAACACCCACCTCTTGTCCACATCTCTTTTTAAACTTAGATTCAGGATTAATTAGTAACATCTTTATAACCACCCTTCTCTCTCCCTTGATTTCAGTAGCTAAGTCTATGCTGACTCTGGTGTAGTTGAAGTTTGCTGGATAAAATATTACAACTGCACAGAACAGAATAAAATTATAATAACTG
>NW_012103521.1:390394-393084 GCF_000951045.1 Mandrillus leucophaeus
CAGTCTATTGAGCCCTCCACATCCTCACTAATCATACTGCCAACTAAAGAATGACAGGTTCATAAATTTGGAAAGCAGAGCTTTATTTCTCATAAAGGGTTGCAGCCTGCAAGGTGGCCATTTTCATAGCCTGGGAAGCATAGCCTCTGGGCAGAGGCCAGAAACAGGCACTTGAGGAGGCTCAGAAGAATAAGACAGATGTATGCTGAATGGTTGGCTACATATACATATTCAATGAGCTATAGAAAGAGTCATTAATGTCATAAATATTTCCGAAAGGAGAAATGTGCACATGCACAATTGGGCCTCATGCCTCTTCATGGGTCCAAGGGTGGAGTTTTTGGCTGTCTGCAAAATGTGAAAGAGAAGACAGGAAGATACTTAATGTGGATCCTCTGTAGACTGTCCAGAAACACTCCATAGTTGCTGGTCTCTTACTAAGAAGGAATGCTGGTCAGTTGTTGTGTTGAAACTGCAAAAGGGAGGAACAGCAGTTGAAATCAGAAGCAATTTAAATCAGTTGGTTGAAATCAGGGATGGAGTCTTTTAAAAGGGATGATTTCTGTTTAGCCCTTAGGAAAGAAAGCCTAATGGTGGAGAGAAAAGGAGGATTTGTAATGAGGCACGCCCAACCTCCTATGCCATCATGGCTGGGAACTCAGCCTCCAAGGTTTCTCTGGGGTCCCTTTGGCCAAGAAGAGATCTGTTAGGGGTGGTAAGAATTTTTTTGTTTGTTTTATCTGTCAACACCCACCTCTTGTCCACATCTCTTTTTAAACTTAGATTCAGGATTAATTAGTAACATCTTTATAACCACCCTTCTCTCTCCCTTGATTTCAGTAGCTAAGTCTATGCTGACTCTGGTGTAGTTGAAGTTTGCTGGATAAAATATTACAACTGCACAGAACAGAATAAAATTATAATAACTGACATTAAATCAACACTCAGTATTTCCTGACAATGCTAGTGGATTTCTGATAAGGTCTATCTTTTACAGGGAATACTACTGTGAGTAGGGTTTGAGAAGTGGATTTTATAGGATTTGTAAAAATGCTCATAAATAACGAATGAGGCACAGAAGGGAATTCAGGTATGACTGTCTTCATGTGCAGTTGCAATTCTCTCAGTCTTCAACTGTGAGCTATGAACAGCAGCAACTCTAATTTAAAAGCTGTTTAAAAATATCTCTCTTGACAAATCTTTCATTGAAGTGTCTCCCAAAAGCTCAGTGCATTCCATAAAATTCTTCTTAAACCCTAGCTATACTTTACTGAAAAAATGCCAAGGGAAAATGTATTTTATCTTTAAATATCATTGTATTAGACTTGTACTTGAGATATGTTGTTTTCTTACATATTTTTTAGTTCCTGAAATTTTATTATGGTGTTTACGTTGTTGTTACATTTCAGCACAAATCTTATAAAACCAGCTGGGTCCACTGCAATTCAATTCTGCAGCTGACTAATTGGAGTTAGCACAGACCCCACAAATTAAAAGACATGGTCCCTAAGAATACTTCCCTGACTTGATACTCTAGAGCCACACTTTAGGGTTGTCAGGAGACATTATACTTCTTATTACTGACTGGCTATAAATTCAGAGGTTTCCATGACTCCGAATCAGTTTTGATAACTTGCTAAAAGGACACAGAAATCAGGAAAGCACTATACTTATGATTACAGTTGTATTACAAAGGACATAAATCAGGAGAGCCAGCCAAATGAAGAACACATACAGTACAAGGCTTCTGTGAACTCATCCTACGGAATCAGAGCACATCACCCTCTTGCCACATCAGTGTATTCATCAACCAGAAAGACCATCAATTTTTGATGTCCAGAGTCTTTATTGCAGTTTCATTAAGTAGGTATTATTGGTTAAATCATGGGGCACCTGATTGAATTCAACTTCTAGCCTCTTTTCTCCTGAAGTTGGAACTTGGGCTGATACCATGTGAGTCAAAGCTCCAATCCCCTTATCACATGGTTGGTTTTTCGGGAGTGGCTTAGGCCCATCACAAATCATGTGGCTAACAGAAGCCAACAGTAATGACCATCATGGGTCATCTCATTAACATAAGTTATCAAAGCCTGCCGTGAATAACAAAGAAATACTATCACTTGGCAAATCTCAATAATTTATTTTTTCCTAGGAACCAGAGGCAAATGCCAGTCAAATTCTTTATAATTTAACAGTTTTGCTTTTTATTATTACTGATAGAAATGCCCATAAACAGGTGGGATTTATCGGTATATGAATGTAACATAGACAGCACATAGTATTTACTACTATGTGTTGGCTGGCAGTTCATATTAAATCAAAGTAGCTTGGTCTGCAGCTCTGTACTCCATCAATTCTGTCACGTCTCTCGGCAGTTATTTAAATTTAATTCCTCAGGTTTTTTAAAATAATGACAATAAAATATCTACCTCCTTATTAATTATGTGTTACCCATTCTGGCCTTTGCTAGTTTCGAGGCTCTATCAAGGCTCCCCTTCCCTGCAAAAATCAGAGAAAAATATCTCCAACTATGTGAGTTTTTGAGGGAATGAGAAATAAGTATTAGGATCCAGTATGCACTGAGTGGCCAGCCACAAGTGCATCTGGTGAGAGAAAGGTAAAAGGAGGCTCTTATTGGCAACATGGGAGAAGTTCACATAAGCTACTTATAAACAGAGTTTATTGGTTCT
>NW_012103521.1:394819-399072 GCF_000951045.1 Mandrillus leucophaeus
TGGCAACAAGGCATGTCTGATAAGCTTTCCGATCATGGCCAAGAACTCAGTTTTTAAGGTTTATCTAGGGTCCTCTTGGCTAAGGGTGGGTCCATTCAGTCAGTTGAAGAGCTTAGAATTATATTTTTTTAGTTTACAGGTTTATTATAGAACCAACAAATCCATACGCCCACTGTGCAGTTACAGACCAATACACTGAGACAGCAGGGTTTGTAGAAGTGGAAGAGTTTAATGATCAAAGAGAGGCCTAGTAAGGAGACAAGAAGAGACCCTTACATCTGTCTCCTTGAGGACATCTTGGCTGGGATATTTAAGGGGATTGTGTAGGGCTAGGGACTAGAAAATTGGGGTCGTCAATAGGTTAAGGCAAGGGGGATGAAATCATCAGGTTGTGGAAACTACATTTCTTTTGATGTGTCAGCTCCTCATGGGGTCTTAGACCAGGTGGAATTAGTGACATCCTTCAGCCCAGCTAGCATCAGTAGTTTCATTAGTATGCAGGACCTGAATGAATATCTCTAATGGAAAATGTAACTTTTCACAATGTTTAAGTCGTCATCTATAGAACATTTAGGGAGCACTGTAATCTTCTGACCAGGTTTATGTGATTCTAGGGTGGGGGTGGACTAGGCAGGTAACAACTATTAGGAAGTGGGTCAGAGATCAAGTTTACCTAATGATTAATGCTGAGTTTGGTGCAATCTTGCTTTATTTTTGTTTCTTCACCTCCTTTCTTCCCTGACTAATTTTTATAATGTTTATAGGATTGGTTTCAGATTCAGGGCTTAAATGTCACTAGATGCAAGTCACCTTCTCCTAGGGTGTCTCTATCTCCAGACTTCATTGATGGCTTCTACCAGTTGCAAGCTTTTTCCTAGTTGTACCGAGATGGGGGCAGAGAGACCTCAAAATTTTATATTAACAATCCAGGAAAAGGTTAAAAGGGCTTTTATGTTCTAGGAACAAAAAAAAAAAAAGAAAAAAAGGTGCTCAGATTGGGTTATCTGCCTGTCCCTGAACTAACTACTTTTTCCAAGGAAGAATGGGATACATTATTAGGTTAAACCAATCAGCTGCTATCCTTAGAACAGCACCTTGAGTTAATTATCTAAACCAAATTCAACAAAAATGGTGAAGTGTGAATTCCTCATAAAGAACAGTTCAATTGTCTGAAGATGTGAGGAATGATTAATGCTGCTGTTAAGGCAATTTACAAATTTCCATTTCAGCCACCATCTTGCAAATGTCACCCTCTTCCTTTCATCTGGAAGAACTGACACTTCCCAGTTCCCTCGCTTCCCTCCCTCCCTCCTTCCCTCCCTCCCTTCCTCCCTCCCTTCCTTCCTTCCTTCCCTCCTTTCTTCCCTTTTTATTTCCTTCCTGCTTTCCATCATATTTCTTTCATTCTGCCTCCCCACTGAACTACTGGCCAACTTTACTCCATTTCTTCCCACCTCTCTCTCTCTCATTCCCTCTCTCATTGTAGTTAGATCTTCTTTACTTGCATTTATAAAGTTTTGTCAGAGTACAAAATTAATTAACCAACAGATATTTATTGATCATAGAGTTGATCCTCCTTAACCTGGAGTAGTTTATTCAGAGATGAATTACCTTCCAGAAGAATTTTTCAATTAAATATATCCTTATTGCAAGGAACACAGAAGAAACTGATAGAAAAACTTTCATCGTGTTTCAATTTTCAAAAATTGAATTACCAATATGCAGGAAGGAGAGTATTCTTGACCTTGAATGCTCCATTCTCACAGTACAGCTTGATACATCATCCTAAAGATAAATCAGTCTGTCTTTAATAGCCTGAAACTAGATTTCACAACTCTCATTTGGCTTATGATGTTTACAAAAGCATTTGATTTTAATATGCGGTTGTTTTGTCAGTATAAACACTTTCTGACCTATATCCTTTCTTCTGTATAGCCTCCTCAGCTGGGGAGGAAATGCTACCATGGCAACATGTCAGCTGCTGCCACCTCTTCACAGCTTCAATCATCTATTTAAAAGCAATTAAAGTGTTCAGAACAACTTTTAGTAAAGTTTAGTGGCAGAACAAGTGACTTTAGCATCTTCTTGCCTCAAAAAATTATTTGTAGAAATTATTGAGTTTCTTTGAATTACACTGCATAATCACATGGAGAATTAGCTACATTTTAAATTTTACAAAAACTGTCTCTTGTTGGTGAATAACTTTTGCAAGGAACAAAACCCTCCCTGAAACAGTTTCATGAATCTTGTATGAACAGAGTGACATTTGATTTGCCACTCTAAAGTTCCTTTTTTTTAATGGAAAATCACTAGTTTCTTTATCTCTTGACGTTATACTTTCACCACTAACCTTAGGAATTGTTTTATTTCTTGATTTTTTTTTTCAGTGAGAAATGCAATTTTTTAAGTTTACATGAGTTAAAGCATACTCAGATATATGTTTAGATAGGGTTGGGTTGCTTGCTTATAAGCTAAATGACTCATCTCATACAACGCACCATATGTATCTATTTCTATCCTCCATGTCTTTTAGTTTTTTGTTATTATTATTAATTTTTAAAATTTTAGCTTATTGTTTATTGCTGCCTTCTGGAACAGTTCTTCAATCTGACCTTGCAACTCATCATTTCCTTCTTGAGTTGCTTCTATACTATTATTTTTCACATTAACTTATTTTGAGTATTTCTTATTTTGAGTATTAGCTCTGTTCTTTCCTCTGAATACATTTCCTTGGGACAATCAGTGTCTTCCCTTAAATTTTAAAAGTTGGAAGCAATAGCCTAGACCCTAGATTGTCACAGGTGCTAAATTAGGAAGCACAGTAGATTTCACAGTTATAATCTTGAAACTTGTAATAAACAACAATTGCTTATTGTATTCTATTCTGAAGATCATCCACAGTAATCACATTAACTCATTAGAGCAGACACAGGGTAAAACCTGGTTTTGGGGCCTTTCTCACATCTGTCACAATAACATAACATAACTTTAGAGACAAAAATAACCAGAAGCCAGAGGACTACAACTACTAGAGTGGAAAAAGGAAAGAAAACTTGAACGGCGTATACCATCTGAGGTAGCATTATTATAACACATAAATCAAGAATTTAAAATAAGCCTGATAAATGTACTCAAGGAGACAAAAAATATAGGCCCGATTTGACACTAGAACAAAATATGCCCCTAAAATTCCAAGTGAAAATATACAAAGTATGAAAAATAAGTGTTTGGGAAAAATAGTCAATGGAAGAAAAATTAGCATACATACTCATGGAGAATAAACTAGTAAATAGAAAAGTTCAGAATGAAAAACTCTCCCAGAATGAAGTTAAAGTATACTACACAAAAGAAAAGCCAAGAGGTATGGAAGATAAATGAAGAAGTGACAAATTCAGAAAGTAAAGAGGTCCCAAAAACCAAAAGGAGAAAAATAAAGAGAGCAAAATATTTCACTTTGAAAGTGTTCATTGGTGTCAAACAGAGATGCAGTAATTGAAAGTGTTGAGATAAAATTTCACAATGTGCAAAAGATATTATCATGTATTTTTTTAAAAAACAATAGAACCAATGGCAATACTTTTTGAAGTAATGAGGTAATTGAAGCAGTTTTCTAGGTTTAAAATCTATCCTATTTGCTTTACCAATCATAATGAATTACAAAATCTAATAAGAGGCACCATTTATAAGAGTAACAATATCTATATAGTATGTTTCAATTAAAATCATCCAGAATGCAAAATACTCTACAGAGAAAACTTAAAACTTTTAAAAAAGAAACATAGAAGACAATAGGAAAAATAGCAGTTCCATGCTCTTGGACGGAATGATATCAGTTCTTCACAAATTAGTTCAACCATTTAATACAATCCCAATACAAATTCCAGTTGAACGTATTTTTCTTTATATTCTCTTGCTTTTTTTAATCTGTAATTTTTTTTTTCTTTCTGTTTCTCTTTGTATACTGCCCTTAGTAGAGAAAATGAAGCAAGATGTCAGGCACAGCATATTCTTTGTAGACTATTTTTAATACTGAAAATTGAAAATTATTTCCAACTTCCTTTTCCTTAAGTCCACAGTAACATTTTGCTTCCCCTACCCAGGGGCCTTTTCCAGGCTGAACCCCCAGACTGAGATTTATTTATGCTTTACTCTCCATTCAAAATGAAAGCTCAGATGACATTAAACAATGTATTCAAGAATAAGTTGCAAAATATTTTTCTCAGAGTCATTATTTATTGTTCTGTACCTAAACC
>NW_012103521.1:400727-401168 GCF_000951045.1 Mandrillus leucophaeus
AGCTGTGACAAAGATAAGTATAGTACTAGAGTTTAGTAAAGAAACGTCATTTTATATATAAGCTTTCAGCTTTCTAGATATTTAAAAATCTCCTCTTAAGATTTAAGAAGTGTATCTTATGTTTTCAAAACTGTTTTTAACAGTGGTTTATAATTTTTAAATTTTCTCAATAACTGTGTAGTTTGAATGAGTTAATACTTTTTCTTAAGAAAAAACAAAGTCTGGGTTGAATAATGGCTGAATATGTGTAAATAAAATGCAAAAGTGGGCCAGGCACAGTGGCTCACGCCTGTAATCCCAGCACTTTGGGAGGCTGAGACGGGCGGATCACGAGGTCAGGAGATCAAGACCACGGTGAAACCCTGTCTCTACAAAAAGTACAAAAAATTAGCCGGGCGAGGTGGCGGGCGCCTGTAGTCACAGCTACTTGGGAGGCTGAGG
>NW_012103521.1:401490-433406 GCF_000951045.1 Mandrillus leucophaeus
AAAGGTTGTTTATAAATTTATTTGTTTATAATGACATAGCGGTACTGCACTCTGTTTATTGGGAACAAGAAGAGGTGACATATTTTGTTCTGAAAAGTAGCTTCAAATCTATGAAGTTACTTTTTTATTTGTTTGCTTTGTTTTTTTTGAGATGGAGTCTTGCTCAGTTGCCCAGGCTGGAAGGCAATGGCACTATCTCAGCTGACTGTAACCTCCGTCTCCTGGGTTCAATTGATTGTCCTGCCTCAGCCCCCGAGTAGCTGGGATTACAGGCACATGCCGCCATGCCCAACCAATTTTTTGGTTTTTAGTAGAGACTGGGTTTCACTGTGTTGCCCAGGCTGGTCTAGAACTCCTGACCTCAGGCAATCCACCCGCCTCGGCCTCCCAAAGTTCTAGGATTACAGGTATGAACCATCACTCCTGGCCTTGAAAGTTTGAAAGTTAGAGAAGTCTGTAAAAAGAGGAACTCCTGATTTTAACAAAGTAATGGCTGGTGGCTAGGACAAATTACAAATGGAAGTAATCAGACTTAGTATGTAGACTTGAAGTAGGAAAACATTTAATTATAATTCCCCTAAGTCACAGGCATGAAATGGAATAAGCAGTTTTTATAAGCTAGTATTCCACTAATTATAATCCCTTAAACTACTTATTGATAGTTTATTAGATATTTCAGTTGGATTAGTAGATATTTTATTTTTAAGATGATAGACATTTGAATTAGAATTCAAGTAAGATTGTTGTTATCAGGAGAGTAGTGAAATGTGCAGAGAATTAGGAATTGCACATTTAATCTTTGAACTCTATATAAACCACTTAATAGCTGTGAGACAATGGACAAATACACGGCCTCTCTATTTCTACATTTCTAAAACCCTAATTCAACAAAATTTATCTCTGAGGATCATTATCACTATTAAATAAACTAATATAGTTAAATTGAGCAATATTGTGCAGGACTCACAATATGTACTTAAGATATCTTCACCCTTAACAACATCCTCATTCTTCTAGTACTAAACTTGCTCCTGTATATTGCCCAATTTTATTACATAAAAATCCTATGAAGTCTGTATTCTTACCAATTAATAGAGCTGTATCTATATAAATTTAGATTCACGAAGCCATATTTATTAAATAAAGTTTGACATGAGTTCATATATAGGCACTGAGGAATGATAACATAAGCAGTTGTATAAAATGCAATATATATATTTTAAAATGTTCTTGAATATATCTTGAAGATATGAGGATCTCAAAAGAAATTTCTCTCATGTGTCAGAGCCAGTAAAGACTGCTATACATATCTTATTTTCATATAAGCAATATATGGTGTGATTCTTTATTTTTACAGTTTCTTATGAACCTTATTTATTTCTTTTAACTATGGTGCCTCTAAGTTCTCCCTCCACTGGATCTTTCCTAGACTAAAAATGTAAGCTAAAGAAGCATGGGGGAAAAGAGACTCTAAAACAAAGACACTAGTAATAACATAAATGCTTATTTTTCTCTTACCTAATTATTGTGGGGATGAACTGTAGGCTGTCTCTGATACATTCAGTAACTCTCCATATGATGGAAGTCAGTCCCTACGACTTTACCACATTATAGCCTGTGAAAGAGGGAAAGGGAAGAAGTGGAGAGCACAAAGTTTGCTTTTAACTAAGCCTTGCGGAGGTTGCAAAGATCACTTTCACTCGTATACCACTGACTAGAGTTTACAGCCACACTTAGCTGCAAGGGAATTTCAGAAATTTTGTCTCTAACTCAGCAGCCATGTGCCAGGCTAACACTTTTTACACAAAAAGAGAATAACTTTTGGAGGACAAGTAGCATCTGCCATACTTCTAATCAACAGTTAAGCTTATTGAAATTTCTTCTATCTTAAGAAAAAAAAAACAAAACAAAATTAAACCAAAAACTTTAAAACATTTTATTAACTCTTTTCTTTCAAGCTATCTTATCTTGTTCCTCCCATTTGGTAGCCAAACTTCTTAAGTGTTCTTTCCAATTACTGTCTCCATTTTCATATCTCTTCTTCATTTCTGAAGCTATCTGGTATTTTCTCCTGCCCCTTATAAACCAGTATGCCTGCTTCCATAGTTTTAATTACATATTTAGGTCTAATTTCTTTAATAATTCTTTGGAGCATAATTATGGAGTCAGACACAGATCTAGGTTATAGCAGTGAACATAAGATAACTTCTTATCATTCTTATTAGAAAACAAAACTAAACATAACACTCGATTAATATTGTATTTTACCATTTTGATGAGGACTAAGAGGAAAGACCATGGTAATTCCATGAAGCCACAAATACATGAGGCAAGGCTGGAACACGTAAGGCAGGAACCACGCCTGTTTTACCTGTATTCTCTTTCTAGTGACTAACACAATGTCTGACATAGAAACAGAACTAAATGAATATTTTTAGGAAAAATTAGAGAACTAAAATTTGTCATGGACTTATTGATTTGACTTTTTGGAAGCTCAGAGTTCAAATGGACTACTCATCTCTTGCAGTTTTACGAGACACTATGATATTGAACGAGCATGCATACACACTTCCTTCTATCCAAGTGGATTGGTGGAGAACAAGAGTAGGGGACAAGGCTTGGGTGAAAATACTTAATTACTGAGTAGAAGCAATGAGAAATTAACATACTCTGTTATAAACACTCCAAATTTCTCATCTCTAAGATGGGCATAATTTCACAATGAGGTATTATAAAGGACTTATGTATCACAAATGCTCAGTATTTTGGGATCTCCTAACAACTGAACTATTAGGAAGTGTAAAGTTCATCTACTGATTTTCTTCTTTACAATAGTAAATATACAATAGTAAAAGTGAAGGTATTTTCCTTTTGAGATTTGTTTTCTCCACCATACTTTTCTTCACAGTAGACTACTAAATGCACTGAAACTTTGATTGAATAATTAAATTACCCAGAAGCATATTTCTTTACATATTTATCTAGCACTTGTCCTTATGTTGTCACATCTGCATTTTTTTTCTTTCTGGTTGAAGATACATAGCCAGAGTTTCTTAAAAACAGGGTGAGTAAGTTGGGTTTGTTTACAAATGTACAAATGTACACTCCAGAATTTTCTCTTTCTCTACTTTATTGAAGCTCCCTAAACTATATATAAATATATATGTATGTATCTATGTGTGTATGTATATATATGTGTATATATATGTGTGTACATACGTGTGTGTATATATGTGTATGTATATATGAGGTATCTTATGGTTTTGCATTAGGCATGATTATACATTATTCCATATATATGATTTTAAAATGAATAATTCTATACATTTTAATCTGTTGTATGAACTACAGACATAATCTCGTCTGAAAATTCATTTCTCTAGCTTTTTGAAAACGAGCATGGTAATAGTTAATAGAATCCTTAATCTTGCTCTTAACTGTGATGGCAACAGAGAAAGGTATGTGTAACATAGAACTACCCCCTTTCATATCAAGCAACATAATAGGGTTTAACTTTATTTAGTAAATGCAAATTATAATACGATGGTGTAATAGAAGAAAATTATATATATCTGTTATACATGTACATAATTTAAATTAAACTTTATAATAACTTCTAGAAAATATACTTTTTATATTATCATAGTCTCTCACTCCAAATAGTTTTCTTGGCTTTTCTTTGCTACCTTCTTCTCTTTCATTTCCAGTCAGCATTATCATTGCAATACAGTTGAAAATTCCAGTTGTCTGGATCAATATTTCTGTTTCATTTTGCTTAAATCCTTCTACACACTGTTGCAGGCCAGCAGAGTCACATAAGCACTGTCACATGCTTTTTTGTTGCTAAGGGCAACACTACAGATGGCAAAAACTGGCTATTGTACGTCACGTTACACACACAAACACATGATGGTTGGAAACAGCTTAAACATTTCAAAGGCAGTTCACCTTTAAGTTTTATGATTTTATATGCCATGTAATCATGTGGCCTTTATACGGTTCTAAATTCAGTTAAATAAAGTTTATTTCCTTTCTGTGTTAATATGTCATCAATTCATTGCCTCTATGACTAGACTAAATGAAGAGTCAAAACGGGATTCATAACAAACTAAGACGTTTGCCTGAATAACGAGAACAGACTGTATAAATTCCTTGATTCTTCAGTTGCTGTTTCTGTTGATTTTAGATAGCAACTTGTACTCAACTTCATTTCAAAGACAATAGAAAATACCTAAAATATGTAAAATACAAGGTCCTATGTAGAAAAGGATATGGTCCAGTCGATATTAAACTTTCAATTGTAATTTTCATATCTCTGCATAGTTCACTGTATATGCTGTTTTTCCTGTGATTGTACTTCAAGTAAATGTGTTTCAGTCTTGGGGATCTCATATAATTTTTTTTTAAAAAATTGCTACTTAAGATGCACATATAGATATATAAAAGCATAAATATATTTAAGTAGATGACAGTTATGATATAAATACATATAAGTATACAAAATGATATAAAATATTTTAAAATTCTAAATTCAACTATGTTCTTGTTTTTTGTTTATTTTTTGTTTGTTTGTTTTTCTTTCAGTGTAAAGAAACCATTCTTTCATGGATCAGTAATTCTTAGTAAAGTTTTATCTGAATTTTGTTCATTCTGGACAGTTGTCAATCATTTTGGTGAACAAAGTTGACCAGATTCTCTGAGAAAAAAACAGAGTGTGATTTTCACATAGCGAAAGTTGAATCTCAAGTTAAGTCTCCATGGACAAAGAGAATTGAAAAGTTGAAGCAATCTTTCAGCTAATTAAAGCGAGAGAGGATTGAGCATATTAACTAACCTAACTCACTGATGTATTACTCAATTCTCACATTGCTATTGCAGATACAAATTAGCAATGCTGTTTAAATAATCAAATCATTGGAAACTTTTAAGTATTTGATGGCACAAAAAGGGAATTTGGTTTCTAGGTGTCATTTGTCTATATCTATATTACCTCTATGTTCTTCAGTTTTTGGTGATGTTGAAGGAAAACGGATTTAAATCAGAAATTAGGATTTGAATTTCTCCTCCTTCACTACCTGGCAATATGATATTTGAACTCACTTAACCTCTCTGAGTCTCAGTTTCTTCATATGTAAAACAGACCATCATGTGGGATTAGAACATATAAATGTAAATATTTTAAAAATAGCTTTTAAAAATACATATGATATATTTATATATGATATATATCATTTCTATGTTATATATTTATAAATATGTTTATATATTTTCACATAAATATGTGTTGGGCTATTATTATATAAATATGCATATTTATATTTGTATTATATTTAAATATATATACACTACATACATATATAGATACACAAATATATATAATTTTTAAAATCTTAGTTTTGAGTTAGGCATAGATGTTATTTCATGTATATGATCTTAAAATGAATACTTCTATTCATTTTTATCTGTTGTATAAACTACAGAAAAAGAATCTCCTCTGAAAATTCATTTCTCTAGCTTTTTAAAAACAAGCATGGTAATAGTTAATTGAATTCTTAATCTTGTTCTTGATTGTGGTGGCAACAGAGAAAGGCATGTACTACACACAGCTGCTGTATGTAGCACCCCCTCACGTCATCTACCACACCACGATGGGGTAGCTTATCGCCATACCAGTGTTGGTGTACCCTGCTCCCATTCCCCCTAGTAGAGGTAACGGGATCTGGTATTGGACCTCGCTTAACCTCTCTGAGTCTCAGTTTCTTCATATGTAAAATAGAAAATCACATGGGATTAGAACATTTTCATGTAAATATATTTTTAAATAATATATTTTCACATATATTTGTGTTGTGTCATTATTAGGTACTGACTTACTGTTTTAGGACTTTGCTAGATTTAGCATTTACACAGAAAAATACAGAGAGAGACAGAGATCAGGCCAAAGTGAAAAACAAAAACAGAGAAACAAATACCCACAAACTAACGTCAAAATACAGTCTGAATTTTGAAATTATTGTCTAATAGAATATTTTGAAATATTATCAAACTAATACATGTGCACATTTTTTCTATATGTAGTTGAATGATGTAGTCCAAATATAATAAGTGAAGGCATTTAAAATAAGGATATTAGCTGGTCATGGTGGTGCACACCTATAGTCCCAGCTACTCTGGAGGCTGAAGGTGGGACGACCACCTGAGCTCAGGAGGCAGAGGTTGTGGTAAGCCTAGATGGTCCAGCTTAAGTGACAGAGTGAGACCCTATCTATAAAAATAAAATAAAATAAGGATAGACAAATATTTTTCAATTATTTATTATATATAAGGAATAATAATGTCATCTGGTACTATCTTAGAAAATATGCTTTTATATTACTTTGCCTACTCAGATATAATTTTCCATAAGAGCCCTTCACTAAAATTAAGAAAATTGAACTATTTAATGGCATCCATTTTACTAATCACCTTATGTACTTCTTTTAGCTAATTGAATTGAAAATCAAGGGGAAAAAATAAATATATATATATTCAAATATTTGATTTGGTTATGCAGACAAAGAAACATAAATCTGTGAGATCTAATGGTCTTAGGAGATCAGCTCTGTCACATGCTGCAAACATTATCAATTACATGCTATAAATGAGACAATCTGAACAAGATTGTGAAATGATTTGGCTTAAGATAAAACCTTAAATGAAATAGGATTATAATTCATATTTTTGTAATTTGTAAAAATTGTTAATGAAGTTATAAAAATAATTTAGATGATTCAAGCCAAACTCCTTCCTCTTACTTAGGCCCCTTTTTATTTCGACTATTTTACTAATAGTCACTGAATTTCACTCTTTGCTTTCCTTAAGAGATGGTTTTATTTTTTCTCAAAAGAAGATAAGTTGAGGATGCTAGTTTTAGGCCCTGACCCCTGTGCAGCCACCTAAACATAGTGTAAACTGTGGAGATTAAAAAAATCTTACCACATTTTTTTTAGGAGTCTTTAGAAGTCTTTGTTTCTGCCAGTGATGCTCTCTCTTTTGTGTTCCATGTTTTGTCTCAGATCGACACAGAGGTGAATCTTAGCCCCTTCAGTGGTTCGCACAAGCAGTCCACTTGGACCAAATATTTAATGGGCTTTCGTGTACTCAACTGGAGGTTTGGGAAGAGTCATTGCTGTAGCAGATTGCAATCTCTCATGCCCTGCTCTCTACTGTTCCCTTCCAACTCCTGGCCTGGCCCCTAGCCCTTCCTCCTAAATTTCCCTCCTGGAGTGCCTAACACTTCTTTCGTTTTGATGGACAAGTATTTTTTCTTTTGGCCCCTGAACTCAAATTTGCATTTCAAAACCCACAAAGAGCTCAGCACCTAAGATCCCCAGTACATAACTATTCTGTTTTAAAAGAAGAATTTGGCACTGAAACTCTACTTAACACACACACCCAACAACAACAACAACAATAAACTCAACAAACAAAACAAAACAGGAGTACTGAAGAATTTGGCAGTGGTTAACTAATTCTGGTTCCAGGCTCTGTTAGGGTTTGCGGTAAGGAGTGTAGCCCCTGGAGTTTCTGTTTTAGATGAAGCTAAGGCTCTGGGCTCTACCAGTTTAAAATTCCTCTCACTAATCATGTCTCCCTTCCAACCGCAAAGCTCAGTTTGTCTCCTCAATCTGGGTTGTGGACTGTTTGTTACCAGTACAAGTTGCCTGCTGTTTATGCCTAATTATGGAGATGCCAAGGTATTGGATTTAGCCTATAGCTAACTAGATTAAATTCCACTAAATTCAGGCTTAATTACATTTTTGTTTTCAAATTTGATTTTTGATTTTTCTCGACCTTGCTACCCAACGCCAAAAGCCTATTTACTTGATTGACTTGATCTTTGAAAAGATCAGTTGATGCGAAAATAAAATAAAAACTACTAATAATACTTATTATGTAAGAGACAATGGTAATTAAAAAATTCAATTTCTTGTTTAAATTTCATTTAAACAAATTATTTTTTATGTATTGCCCGATTTTCTCATGTCAGTTATGAGCAAAATAAGCACAAAGCAGTTAGAAAACTGAGAACATTTTCAATATTCATAATTCAAGAGGCCAGGCACAATGGCTCATTTCTGTAATTCCAGAATTTTGGAAGGCTGAGGACAGAGGATTGCTTGAGGTTAGGAGTTCCAGACCAGCCTGAGCAACCTAGTGTGACCCTGTTTCTACAAACAATTGATATGTGGTGTGGTGATGTGTGCCTGTAGTCCTAGGTACTTGGGAGGCTGAAGCAAGAGAATCACTGGAGGACAGGAGTTTGAGCCTGCGGCAAGCTCTGATGGCATCATTGCACTCCAGTTTGTGGACTGAGCAAGACCTATCTCTAAAACTAAAAATAAAAATAGATAAAATAAAAATAATCTGATTATTAGTCAACCATCAGTGGTGATATTTTTATCCCCTCTTCTTTTTCCCTCAGTACAAAATTTTGACTCTGTCCTTTTTTTTCTAAATGATCAGAATTGCTACTCTTCAACTGCACGTTTACCTCAACTGGTATATTTTTTTATGCCTACTGTGTTTCAGAACTGTTGTATGCTATATGGATTTTAGAGAAGTATAGAACACGGTCTTTGACTTGAAAGAAATGAAATGTGCTTAAGAAAATAAAATTATACCACAGGAATAATTCGAAGAACAACAAGTAAAACTCTACACATAGAATAAATTGGGCTTTCTTTTCTTTTCTTTTCTTTTTTTTTCAGGCCACAATATGTTTTTGAGTTTCCTGCTTTTGCCAGGCTTTCTGCTTGGTACTTGGGATACAGTAATGAGAAATAGAGACATAGTATTTGACCTTGTAGAAGGCAACAAATATTAAACAAATAAAAGCAAGAATGAGGGCAGTGATTAAAATTGTCTTAAGCACTGCAGAGAAAAATATCAGATACTGTAAGCCTTAGTAATAAAGAAAACAAACCTAAGCGTACCTAGAGAAAGTTACATTTACAGGAATAACTGCAAGAAGAATGTAATGTGCGTTTAGAGAAAATACCAGAATAACACAGAGGAAGAAGGAAATAGGATAGTGCTGATTAGGAAAGAAGTTCGGGACGTTTGAGGATAATAGTGAACAAAGGTGATGGTGTTGGAACTAGTGAGAGATGACTGATGAAGAGTGGCCAAATCTTACAGGATATCTTAGGACATATAAGGAATTTTATATTCTGTCCTAAGTGTACCAAAGTTTGACAAAGTTTTAAGCAAGAGAATAAATACTATAATCAAATTTACCCTTTAAAAATGTCACTAAGGCTACTAAAAGAGAAAGAAATGCACAGTAGCAGGTACTATTCATAGCCTGGGTAGCACAGGATTAAGACTTGGTCTGGGTAAGTGGCAGGGTTGACAGAGATAGATAAGAGACTTAAAAGTGTATTTATGAAGTAAAATTAAGAGTATTTGGGGGCCGGGCATGGTGGCTCACGCCTGTAATCCCAGCACTTTGGGAGGTCCAGGCAGACGGATCATGAGGTCAGGAGATGGAGACCATCCTGGCTAACATGGTGAAACCCCATCTCTACTAAAAATATAAAAATTAGCCGGGCGTGGTGGCGGGCGCTTGTAGTCCCAGCTACTTGGGAGGCTGAGGCAGGAGAATGGAGTGAATCGAAGAGGCGGAGCTTGCAGTGAGCTGAGATTGCGCCACTGCACTCCAGCCTGGGTAACAGAGAGAGGCTCCGTCTCCAAAAAAGCAAGCAAACAAAAAAGAGTATTTGGGAAGATTCAGATGAACTTCAGTAACTGTGTAAGGTTCATGCAGGGCATGAGTCAGAAGGATAGGTAGGTTTTATATGGAGAAGAGAAAGAGGAGAGTTTAAGGAAGGGTCTTTTTGCATATACTTGGGAAAGTTAAATATATCATTGGTGTTCAGGATGGTAATACTTATTGACAGGCTGATAGAGTTTGGATATTTGTCCCTTCCAAAGCTCATTGAAATGTGATCTTCGGTGTTACAGTTGGGGCCCAATATGAGGTATCTGGGTCATGGGGGCAGATCCCTTGTGAATGGCTTGGTGCCATCCTGTGTTTATGAGTGAGTCTCCTGTTCATTCACAGGAGAGCTGGTTTCCCAAAAGAGAGTGTAAAACCTCTTCTCTCTCCCTTCCTTTCTTGCCATGTTACATGTCTGCTCCCCCTTCACCTCTGCCATGATTGGAAGCCTCCTGAGGTCCTCATCAGAAGCATAAGTCAGCACCATGCTTTTTGTACAGCTTGCAGAGCTGTGAGCCAAATAAACTTCTTTTCTTTATAAATTACTCAGGCTCAGATATTCCTTTATAGCAATTCAAAATGGACTAATACATAGGTAGGTAGACTGGGAATTAGAATGCTTGAATGTTAAAGTCTTGATTCTGCAGGGCAATACAGAAACGTTTACAGTTTGGACAAGCAAATAGTGTGTTGGCAATATTTCTCTTGAAATGAAACACAGGATAAATTAGAATTGAAGGAACTGTAGACAAACATACTGATTATAAAGCTATGGCAAACAAATAAGCAAAGACCAGCCCCTCCCATAAGAAAATTTATGAATTGGTAATTCACAATAAAGAAGTATAAGTGATATGCAAAACTTATGAATAAGGGAGTAATTTTATCACTAAGCAAATAGGGCTGATCCGTATAACAAGATACCATTTTAAGCTACACAACTGATAAGTATTACTTATAAATTTCAATTTTTTTTCAAGGATGACAAAATAGATACTCATACACCATTGGAAGTAGGATTGAAAGGAAATTTGACAAGATCACTTTATGTTTCAATAATTCATACCATTTAAGTCACTATTTCCACCTCTTTGTATTATCTTTAGGAAGTAATCAGAGGTTTGTATATACACACACAGATGTCTATATCAGTGTTATTTATAATGAGACAAAATTAGTAATAAAATAAATATAAAAATGTGGATTTAAATATATATGATGTATTTGTGAAAAAGTAATATACATATTTAAAAACTGTTTTTGAAGAAAAGGGAGAAGGAACTAGAATCATATGCAATAATATAGTAACAGTTCTTTTAAGAACTTAGCAATACCAAAAACTATGCTTTAAATAACTATGTGTTAAAAATTTCCATTATTTCTATTTGTTTTTAATAATCAGAAAAAAACAATAAATTCTACTTTTAAAAGCTATTGCAATAGTTCAGTGCAAGATCATTACACTAGACTAGAGACAAATAATATAAAAAGAAAAAAAAAAGAGGAATGAGAAACTTTAGAGAAAACAATCTAATAAAATTCAGTGGCTTAATGTACTAGATTAACAGAAGAATGAACTGAATTTAATTTCTGGGTGATGAGAAAATAGTAGAGCTATGGTTAAGAAATAAAATTGCATGACCTTTCTGGGAGAAAGATGAAAAGTTTAGTGTTGGAAATACTTAAAGAAAAATACATAATATTATTTAGGCAAAATAAGACTGGAGCTTAGGGAAAGGACCAGTTAGGTAAATTCACAAAAGAAAAGAACAAAGGAAAAGAATGGAGTAAGACTAAGGACTGGACCTAACATTTTACCGATCAAAAGCTTGGTATTAGCATTTCAATAATAGAGATAATAGGATTTGTATTTCAATCAGTAACTAGAAGACTAATGTTTTTTGACAGCTGCATATACACTCACTGGACAAGATTATAAATTAACTTGCTTAAAGCTATTTAGTTTGTCTGGACACTGTGACTTTACTGAGGAGACATGCCAGATATAATTTATATTATGTAGGTATTAAGGATAAATCTTGTGATGTTGCTGGCTGTGTTTCAAAAAGATTTCCTTTTGATTTTCTTAAAAATGTTCTAGTTTGTACTTTTTAATGATTACTTATTCTGCTGGTTACTTTTTGGGTATATTTATTTTATAAGCTAATATCTTATTAATGTGCTTTACATGAAAGACATGAAGAATATTAATAGGAGACAAATTGCTAGCTATTGGTTCAATATAAAAAGCACCAGAAAACCTATTTCTACAACATATTTTCATAACAGTTCATTATTTTTAAATACAAATATTTCAAATCAAATATAAGTAGAATACTCAAGCAATATTGGGAATTTTACAAGAAAATTATTTTTAAAACATCATTTTAAATATAACTGGTATACTGTTTATTTGTGAAATAATTGTAAAATAAGTACCTTTTCTTCTTCCATTAGAATATAAGGGCAGGAATGAACTATTGTGCCTGTTCTCACTGAAGATTGACAATTAGTTACTTAATACACAATTATTTAGTTAATAAATGCATCTTTTATAATAAAACTATAAGATATTTATATTGTTTGAATTTTGAAAATATGAAAATATGATAATAAGATATCATATGCCCAGCTATTTTTAAACCAAAATTATTTTCTTAAAATTTTATTTTGAAAATTATCATGGTCACAAAAAATAAAAGAATTATACAGTAAATAAACATGTACCCATTACCCAGATTCTATTTTTAACCCTTTATATATTTGTTTGATCATATAATTATTAATCCCACTATCCATCTATCAATTCATCTTACTTTTTGATGCTTTTCCAAATAAGGTGCAGACAGCAATACATTTCCCAAATATTTAAACATGCATTGCGTTAACTAGAGCTGAGGTAAAATTTACATATAATGAATTGCAAAATTCGTAAGTGTACCATTCAGTCCGTTCAGGAACTGCTCACAGGACATACACCTGTGCAACCCATAATCCCTATCAAAATAAGGAAGACTACTGTAACCACAGAAAGTTCCTTCATGTTCCTTCCCTGTCAATCCTTGCTCCTACCATCCCAGAGACAACTACTACTCTTATCTTTTTTTCTATAGATTAGTTTTTTTTTTCTGTTCCAGAACTTCGTATAGATCATATAGTACATACTCTTTTGTTAGTATTTCTTTCACTCAGCTCTATGTGCCAAGATTCCTCTGTGTTGTTTCATTCCTTTTCGTTGCTGACTGGTGTCTTGTTGTATGAATAAGCGACAGTCTATCTATTCTCCAATTGGTGGGTTGTTTCTTTGAACTGTTATGAATAAGCTGTTATGAACATTATTGTATTTTCTTAAATATGTGTGAACATGTGTTTTCTTTTCTCCTGAATGAATTTTGGTCCACAGAGTAAGTGTATACTTAATTTTATAAAAATTGCCAGATTTTTTTTTTCAACGTAGTTGTACCACTTTCCACTCACACCAGTAATGTGTGAGATCTCAGGCTGGCCTACAGTCTTACTCACATTTGGTGTTGTTAGTCTTTTTAGTGTTAGCCATTCTGTTAAATATAAATCCAACAAGAATTTTAAAATGACACTAGTGTTTCTAGGTTCTTTTTTTACAGATCACAAAACGGTATTTAATTCTAGTTAGAAAGAATCCAAAACACATACAAGCCTTTAAAGCTGATTATTTTTTTCTCTTCCTTTGTCCCCTTATCTGCAGGACACTGGAACAAGTCTCAAAGATTTCTTGCTTTAAGAATCAGAAAGGATCATGGGATAAAAAGCGTCATGTAAGACTACCTCTCCTCAGTCTCTAAAGACTCCACCAGGAGTTAAGTGGAAGTCCAGAAGATCTGTGTTCTTCAGGTAAGGCTACCCCTTGCTAGTCTCAACATCATCATTGTTCAGTGAAAGAGATGGCACCAGAACTCTGCATGCTCCCAGTGAAAGCCTCATTCTTTCCTTTCCTGAATACTATTCACAGTCCCATAACCACTCTGTGCCTCAGATGATTGGAAATCATTTTATGTCTTAAACATGGGACTTCTTCTGTCACAGCAAGGAGGTGCGGACACACAGGCCATGAATCCTCTCCTGAAGTCAGTTCCCATGTCGTTCTATGAACAGTGAAACAACTGTAAGTCATAACACATATTTGATTTGTTTTCTGGGTCCTGTCAGCAGTGTATAAGATCCCTAATGGTAGAGATTTTTTTTTCTGTTTTTGTTCACTGCTATATCCTCAGAGCCTAGAGAACCTGGCACATAGTATTTGTTTAATAAGTATTTTATTGAATAAATACCTTTTATTCAATAGATACCTATTGAATAAATGTCTATTGACATAGAAGTTTTGATGCAGGATTTTTCTCAGTCATTTTGCCAGCCAGAGACCTCTGGCTGGTGATGCTCCTGCCCAGGACTTGATGGGGCCTGGGCTCACCACAGGAGACACCCCATCCACTTGGCCCACTGGGCTGTGCCAGGCGTGCACTCCAGCGCAGATCCTGCAGCTGCCATGACTGCGTGATCAACCCTCATTGGGAGGGGAGTGTGGGGTCCAGTTAGTCATTCCAAGCACTGGCACAGGAGTGGGCTCCTTGCGGGGCTTGTGACTGGACCAGGTATGTAGCAAGTCACTCCTGTGGTGGACTCTGGCACCCAGATGATGGAAATGTGGTGGGTGTCTGTGACTGCAAAGCCCCAGAGGGAGTGTTACAACATGCTAATTTGCTCTTTTAGTCCTGCTGTCTGCAGCCTGACAGACGGCAGTCCATTAACAGTTCTGCCAACCCTGTTGCCTCACTCTGTCCCATGGTTCCAAGTCTGGCTCGGCCTTGCCACTGCTTCCTGTTGTGTGGGGTGGCTGCCTCTACTGGCAGAGGCAGAGGGTCATGGTGTCTCAGCCTTCTTTGCACCTGCGTTCAATGTGTACTGAGTTCTTGCACCACATCCAAGAAGAATGAGGTTACACTGACAATTGAAGGGTCAGGAGGGTGGAGAAGAATTTTATTGAGTGACAAAACAGCTCTCAGCAGAAAGGGAATGCGAGGGTGGTTTCCCACCCAAAGCCGGGTGGTCGCTCTCCCAATACAGCTGGGTCCAAGGGTTTTATGGGCTCAGATTGGTTTGTGAGTATGCAAAAAAGGTTAAAACAAAGGTATCACTCAAAGATGGCCAAGACAGTGTAGAAAACAAATTAGGGAAAGGGAGGTATATGTAAAATAGGTGAATGGTAGGGATCAGTTAGAGGAAAGCACTCCAAGTGGGAAAAGAGGCTCTCAATTCAGTCCAAGGATTTACCTTGGACTTGTAGTTAGGCTTTAAACTGTCATCGGCTTGAAGGTCTGGTTTCACCAGGGACCTGGCTCTGTCTGCCTGGGATTTGTCTGCCTCCTGTTGCCATCAGTTCCATGTCCTGAAGTGGCAAAAACTATGAAACTTATATATAAATAAGAAACCTAAGCAATACAAGTTATTAAATAGCCTTCCTTAGATCACATTGTTACTTAGTAGCAGTATTGAACCTCTTCCTAGGTTGTCTGGATAATTGAATCTGAGTTTTAAAGTTGAAGTATCCTTAGACATTCACCTTCCTTCCTCTTATGGAGGGAACTTCTCCAACATATTTGACATTCCAGTTTTTGACTGACATTTCTGGGAATAATGATAATGTTAACAGGGTGTTGTTAGTCATAAGATTCTTCTTGTGTTGACTTCTGGGCCACTCTTTTCATGTCCTATTTAATCATCACAAAGAACGTAAGCAGGCACTATTTATACCAGCTAAGTGACACCATTTTATTGAAGAGGAAACTGAACACTAGCAAAGTTAAGTATGTTGGAATTTGAAGCTGGGAAACCTAGCTCCAGGGCTGTCCTTTTGATGACTACATTATTCTGCTTCTCAAATACCAAAGTAATGCAGACTGTGCTGAAGGATTTCCAAGGAGCTATAATCAAAACCACTTATTTGAATCATGAACACCCTAGCTCACCTCAGGCACATAAAAGAGCTGAAAGACCAGATCTTGACTACAACCTTCCCCATAAGAGTGAAGTGGGGTTCTCCCTCTTCCTTTCAAATTTAGAGTGAGAGCAAGAACGAGAGTTTGACAGACACATCAATGGGTTGCTCAGAAAACTTGACCTCCAGTTTTGAGCTTGGGGAAGCATAGATTTGTTCCTGACCCTCATCTGTGAGTGGTAAAGAGCAGAGATGGCCTGGACAACTACTCCAAAGGCAAGAGTTAAAAGATTTTGCCACTTAGCTAGGATCAGCATTTCCTCTCACTAACTATTGAAACAAAGGTTGTGTGAGTGTTTTCTGAAGGCCACATATGGGGCACACGTAAAAGGGCAGCATGCCGATAGTCCTGCGCCTTACCAGTACGATCAATTTTGAGGAGCAAGAGAACCTCAGCATTAAGTGCTAGAAACTAATATATTTTGGGGGTTGCAAGATTAAGCGAAATGTCACATCAGAGAATCATTCATGCAGACTGAGGAAACTGAATGTGAATGTGGGGCTTCTGAGGAATGTGTGAAGACAGCCACTAGGGACTTTGTCTGCTTTAAAAATGTGGAAAACTCATCAATAATGTAGCCAGGATACAAGAATACCAACCAAGCATGACTTATTTTTCTCCCCTTACTCTTCTGCCTCCCTTTATTTCAACTCTGAAAAATCAGAGTTACAGTTAAAAGATGGGACAGAAGAGTTAGAAGCTTCAGGCAAACAAACAAACAAAAATGCTATTATCTTGAATGAAATGAAAAGTTTTGACTAGTACATAGGACTAGATAATCTTAAATATTAAATTGACATTGTGTTATGACTTAGAGACACCAAGGAAATTTTAATTGTCTAAAAACAAGGTGTAAAATCATGGAACTTCCCATGTTTTCACCAATAACATTTCTCCACAGATGCAAAATCAAATATGTTTTATGGTTACATTTCATGACAGCCACTTGTTCAATACACACTGGTTATAGGAAGAATCTCTTGAATCTAGGGATTACTGAGGCCATGACCCAGTCTTTTATCCTGGTCATGTGGTGAAGCTCTATCATGGTACCTGGTTTTCAGAGAAGGTTAGGATTTTTTTTTTTAAATACCATTCTACTATAGAAATATAAGCTTGCTATTTTCTTCTCCTCTTCTGTGATTCAAAGAGGATTATATTCAGGCATATGTGGACTGACACCCTGGCTCACCTCAGAAATTTCTTAAGTAATTTTTGGATTAGGTATTCTTGGTTATTGGGGTTTTAAAAAATCATAAAGCAATTGTTAAGTCGGAGCATTTAGGTTTTTTTTTCTATGATTACTTTGTATTATTAGAAATATAGAAATAGAAATAGCAGGAAGTAGCAGTTGAGACAATAGAAAATCTGTCTCATACCTCCAAATCAGTCTCAGGAAGAAGTAAGTCTATAACAGACACATCTTTTTAGTTTCTGATGGCACAGTCTTGAGAAAAGAAGACCCTTTAAAGCAATCTTGATCTGACTTAAAAAAAAAAACAAAAAAACAAAACAAAAACTATTACAAGAATAGGGAAGAACCTTAAAATGTAGAACCCCCTTCATGGAAAACTAGGGCTGCTCTGGTTGGTCTTCCATCTGTCTAGGATAATATCTTAAACCCTACACTATTCCTGTAACTCTCCCTAGAATGGCAAAGGTCATAATCTGGGTAAGTAAGCATTCTTTTCACATCACATGTTTGTTAGGGTTGTCAGTTCAGAGAGAAAGAATGCCTGTACCCACAAGAATCTTTCATTGTGGGATTGTGATACCAGCAAGGGTCGAGGAGTTGATGTGTGAGTGATAAGAGGATTTCCAGCTTTTCTCCGTCTGCGCCACACAGTCAATGAATGCTATTCTGCTTTTTTGTAAAAGTACATAGATAATACTGGGTGGTATAGTTTGACCATATAAGGCTTCAGAAAAAATTCACAGAAATACTTTCAGAAAGCATCCAACAACTGCCCTCAGAGATCACAATACTCTGTAATCTGGGTATATCAATATTTCCCTAGAAGATCCATAAATGTGGTAACGAATTTCCAAACAATTCCATTCATCTCTTGTCCTGAATGCTGTTCCTCACATTAAGAGGTGCCGGTTATGTCCCATCCCATTTAATCTAGGCTGGGCTTGCCCCTGCTTTGACCAACATAATGTGAAAGAAGAAATGCTCTGAGACTTGTGAGTCTAGAGATGTAAAAGTTTGCCTTGCAACTTCCCCTTTCTCCCTCTTAGACCACTAATTTCCACATTAATGAAGTTTAGACAGATCTGCTGAAGGAAGAGAGGCCAAGGGGAGGAACAATGAGCCAGATGTCAGTCACAGCTACCATTCAACTGTAACACTGTGAAGACTGAAAGCAAGACCAGCAGAGAAAGTGCTAAACAGAAGTATTAAGTAGTAAACAGAAATCTGAGTATCACAGAAGCTGAGATATCACAAAATGGTTGTTGTTTTAAGCAACTGTATTTTAGAGTGGTTTGTTAGATGACCGTAGATAACTGAAACAACAAGAATACTCTCGCCTCTTCTTAAGTGTATTAAATTTTAGTTTCTTTTTTCAGTAAATAAATCTACCTCTGCTAAAACATTAAGTATTGATTATGTCCTTGAATTGACTCCTAATTTTTTGCCTTATACATATGGCATCTTATCTGTGTAAAGCAAATCACATAAAAAATCTCATTCCCTGTACACTGCGAAAAGCTAGATGACAGTATCTGCTTTCTTTGGGAGCAAGTGATTAAATTAAATAACTAAATATTCACTCCAGTTACACATGTTGCTATCAAGCAAGGCTATGTAGAAAATAAGTAGACTGACAAGAGATTGCCAAGATAGCCTTAGCCCAGTTTTTTTGAGACTTGTGCACCAGAATTAAAATGGTGAGAATGTGTGTTTTGCATTTTGTGAAGATTTAAATCTTGCAAATTTGAGCTAATGTGATATAAAACATTAAGCCTCATTTTATGATGTAATTCTCACAAATAAAAATAAAACAAGAATCACATGATTTCAGATGTTATTTGCTATTTTTTGTAACCTGTTACATTACTGCCATATGATAGGTATACATTAAGTAGTACACAGAAAGACTAATTAACTTCAAAAAAAAGTAATCTGGAATTATTAAGATTTTCAATCATACAGGTTCTAAGTAGCAAAATTTTTTGAATAAAATGTCACTTCCTTGAGCATTTCAGGCTATGTCACCTATGGCGGTAGTGGATATGAGACAAGAGGAAAGGCAGCCCGTAACACATTTTTAGAGACATAAAAGCTAATTGTACAAAGAAGCACAACACAAATGTTTAAAAGCCTCTGTTAGGAAAGAAGATATGTGACCATGCCCTAAAAATAGGTCTGCCTTTTAACAAATGAGTCCAGTACTTCACTGAGTCTCTGTCAGTACTTCAATGATGGAATGCATTCTGTTCCATTTATTTATTCTCATTCATTCAGTGTCCTTTTTTGAATGTCTACAGTGAACGAAGAACTGTGCTACCAGAATACAAACAGAAAGACACTTGGATGGTTGGTATCAGGGAGCAGATAACACTTTAGATGGAATAGAAATATTTATAATATACAACCTCTAAAACTTTGTAATTTTGATTCTTCTTGATGTTCCATTACAAACTGAAATGAAAAGACAAGGTACATATTCATTTTATTTCTGTTATCATCTTGAATCTGTAAGAGCTCAACACTTTCAAACAAGAGTATTTGTTCTGATATCATAATAGAATCTCTGTATGGTCTTTTAATATTTAATAAAATGCTCTATGAACTACAATATAACCACTAGGAAGATATATTTTCTTTTGCAATATTCCGTTGACTTTTAGAGCGGCCTCTACATAGATGTTAAAAAACTGAATGGATGAATTGGAACACATCGATAATACCAAAATTCTCTCTACTTTACCTTTGGGAGCCAGAAAAATACGTTTTCATTCGTTTTATGAACTCTAAGGGAAATACTGACTTGGTGATTTATGAGAGCTGGAAGGAGACTTAGAGAGAATTTGTCATATTTTCAGGGCTTCAAAATAAGATATGAGACTACCAGCTTCAAAAATATTTAGGGGCATATTTAAAAAAAAAAAAAAAGCAGATTCAGAGGGTTACTCCAATCCTACTAAATGAGGATTTCTGAAGCTGGCCTTGGGAAGCTGTATTTTAACAAGTTTTCCATGTTGATTCTTATACACACCTAAAGTTTGTGGGCCACATGTTCTAATCCTGTCACCTTATATTGCAGATGAGAAGACTGAAGCACTGAACAGTTAAGTGACTTGTTAAATAGTCTAACAAACTTATTTCTAAAAGCCAAAGAAACAGAGCAAGGGTTGTATTTCTTAGTAGATTTTAAAGTAATAAAAAAGAGAAAATGGTATGAGGAAGACAAAGGGAATTTTTCTTAGCATGTTTATTCTATGTTAGGATCTATGAAAAGTCTATTCATTCCTTTTCATTCTCCCTGGAAAATTCCTTCAGCTCTTCACTATTCAATAGAAATTTTAAATGCTGTTGATCTAAAGTCCATTTCAAATCATCTGACAAGTAAGACAAGTAAAGTCACAATAACTCTATTCTTTCAGCATGTATCTTCTTAGACTGAATATGTAATCAAAACATAATAGAAGGGTGGAAAACACTTAGGAACAAACAACTGAATATATTTAGAATCACCTGTCTGAGTGACACAGTATGCACTTACTAAGACCATACTGACCCCATTAGTTTTTGTTCATAATTATCCAACATAAGATAGTTATTACTTTTTGGAATTAATCATATAATTTAGCAAAATTTCTTAGTCTTTAAGACCCTAATCTATGAAATCACTATCTACAGCATACTTACTACATTCTGCTTTAGTCTGCACTGTCCTTATTTTTGATTAATAAGAAATGTATACATATTTCACATAGTAGGCACACAACTATATTTAACGATTGTCAAAAGCTCTGATTTGTTGAAGAAGATTTTGAGTAGTTCCTAAATTTGCATAAATGAATAATACTTTTAATATTGCTAATGCATTTATTCTTATAATCCTACTGTTAATTTATGAAGGGCTAGGAATATTTTATAGCTACATATGTAAATGCTTTACAGTGATGGATTACTTCCTTTGGAGGAAAATAAAAATTTAAAGTCTCGTACTTTAAAAACTAATGTCAGAATGGGATGTCATTTGTTTATGATACTCTCTTCAAGGGAAATGGAAAAAAGAGGAACACATTTTACAATTAGCTTAGAGGCAACTGTGTCTTGGAGAAAGAATATAGATGTTAGTAATATCATCCTGTCTGGATTAGGGTTTCACGCATCATGGCTGGTAGAAGTTAATTTTTATTGATGTTGAATTCTTGATGAAGTTTGAACTTGTCAAGAGTTGTAGGCTTATAAATGGGTGTATATGTTGAAATTTTATTCATTAAGCCTCATAATGCTCTAGGGTATTTCATTGTTCTGAAAAGGTGATCTCTTGAACATGTTGTTTCCTGTACCCACAGGCTAATCCTCAAAGTGTACATTCATAACTGAACATTAGTCTACAATTTTGAAATAAATCCTGTGGTATTTATTAGTTAAACATGTATTATTTCCTGTACAACACAGCTCTTTATTGACTTATTTTTTTCTTTTGAAAACAAAATGAAATTAAGGTCCTTTTACATTCTATTTCTTAATTTAAAGATATGAATAGATCTGATTTTAAATAAGATTATCAATGGAGATAAAACTAGAAGGGCATAGTTGATGCATATATACTTTCAAAGTGCCAATATAATGATCTAGTACACTCAACATTATGAGTTCATGCAAATATTTTATGTTTAAAGACAAACTTACTTAGAGGCCTTTTATTCATCTCTCATGAAATATGTGTATCATTGCAATTAAATAATAAAGCAATAGGTAATCTTTCTAAGCTATATGTTTAATCATGAGATTTAACAACGTACTACCCAGGATGCTGAACCATAAACCTTAACTAAACATGGGAGGAGATTTGGCAGAAATATTGCAAATACAGTAATTATCTTAGCATCCTTACAAAATGTATTATTACTATTTATATTTATTGAAAAGCTATTATATTTTGGGCACTGTTTTAAGTACTTAAAATTTTTTTTTTTCATCTTATTTAACATCAGAGCAGTTGTATTAGCTATGTCACAGATTAAACAATTGTACTAAAAGAGGTAAAGATAAGTAACATACTGAGAGTGGCAGAGTTAATATGAGGCAAATATAAAATTTGAATCTGGGCCTGATTACAAATTTTGTAGATGCAAAATATAATTTTAAAATATAAACATTAACCTTTAAGCAACATATTTGAGATATAAGCATCAATTATTTATATTTATAAGAACTTATTTAAGGAGAGGCTCTTATACAATGAGAGCTAAGTTGATTATAAAAGTGACTCATAATTTAAATCACACCATAGTGGCGAGATTGCAGCATAAGATTGTAATGGCTAGAATGTTACATTAGAATACACATTTTGGAGTCCAACAGGCTAAATTAAAATCCTAGTGTCATTAGCTGTATGACCTTAAGCATATTACCAGTTTCTAGGCGCCTCAGTTTCATTATCTGTGAAATAGATATATTAACAATCCCAACTTCACATGAGCTTCAAGTCAGTGACAAGTTAAAAAATAAAAACACCAACACAAATATATGGAGTATTAAATGAGTTAATGTATGTCAAGTTCAGTGTCTGCACATAGAATATTGATGTGCATATGAGTCACTACTCTATTACACAGAACCATTTGTGGCTCATGATCATGACATTATAAGACGGATACCAAGGTTAGATAAAGGGAAAAAGTCAAGAAAATTTGGTGGAAAAAGAAAAAAATGTACATTAAGCTAATTAATAGGATAAAGAGTGGGAATTACTTATAAGTGGTGTAGAGAGATGATTATGGTATTCCTAATTAATCTAGCATAAACTAATTTATGCAGTGAGTATTTACAGAATGAATTTTGCATGCTCGGCAGTATGTTAGATGTAAGAAACATTAAAGTGAGGGACAGAGATATGACCTTTGCCTTTTTAAGACTATAGTCCAGATTTGCAACAATAACAAAATTAAGCTGAAGTCAAACATTTCTTAGTGTAGCCATAAAATTGAGACTCACTGGAGTCTCCAGCAGCTGTTCAGCATAGCCAATGTCTACTGAAGTTACTTATTACTGCAGCATTTTATGAAGAAAAGCATCTTCTGAATTAGCCTGACTTTCAGTGAATGTGGCATGAATTTATCTGAATATAAATTACTCTATAAGATTAGGAGAGTAAGAAAGAGTAAAATATATGTGGGTAGTTGTGGATTTTAATCAAATAGAAATTAATAGTACAATAAAAACTTACAGTATTATAAGTAGCATGAAAAAATGTCTAGAATGTTATTTTATTTTCAGATTTTCCATAAAGTGATATGTAATTTTCTGTAACTTCTTTTTTTTTTTTTTTTTTTTGAGATGGAGTCTGGCTCTGTCGCCCAAGCTGGAGTGCAGTGGCCGGATCTCGGCTCACTGCAAGCTCCACCTCCCGGGTTTATGCCATTCTCCTGCCTCAGCCTCCGGAGTAGCTGGGACTACAGGCACCCGCCACCTCGCCCAGCTAGTTTTTTTGTATTTTTTAGTAGAGACGGGGTTTCACCGTGTTAGCCAGGATGGTCTCGATCTCCTGACCTCGTGATCTGCCCCTCTCGGCCTCCCAAAGTGCTGGGATTACAGGCTTGAGCCACCGTGCCTGGTCTGTAACTTCTTATAGAGTAAAATTGGAAACATAAATATGTTCATTTCAATGAATTACATAGACAAAAATTCAAGCTGTATGAAATAAATATTTTTAAAGTTTCAGTAGTTAGTGACTGAGAAGAGAAAGCCTGACCATCCATTTTTGTTTTGTTTTTGATGTGAACCAACGCACTAGTGGAAATAGACTTCACTGGTGGTATTGAATAGTCCTGGACATTTTAATGAATGTAGAACTTTGGCCAAAGGAAGGATTAAGTGTTTGCTGATGGCTTACGTCAATGGTGACATTCACATTGTGTAAGAGTCTCACTTTAAAATGTTAGGTTTTGGTTAGCCATATGCAGAAAACTGAAACCGGACCCCTTCCTCACACCTTATACAAAAATTAACTCAAGATGGATTAAAGACTTAAACATAAGCCCTAAAACCATAATAACTCTAGAAGAAAACCTAGGCAATCCCATTCAAGACATAGACATGGGCAAAGACTTCATGACTAAAACACCAGAAGCAATTGCAACAAAAACCAAAATTGACAAATGAGATCTAACTAAACTAAAGAACTTCTGCTCAGCAAAATAAACTATCATCAGAGTGAACAGGCAACCTATAGAATAGGGGGAAAGTTTCACAATCTATCTATCTGACCAAAGTCTAATATCCAGAATCTACAAAGAACTTAAACTAATTTACAAGAAAAAAACAAACAACCCCATCAAAAAATGGGCAAAGGATATGAACAGGCACTTCTCTAAAGAAGACATTTATGTGGCCAACAAACATATGAAAAAAAGCTCATCATCACTGGTCATTAGAGAAATGCAAATCAAAACCACAAAGAGATAGCACCTCATGCCAATTAGAATGGCGAACATTAAAAAGTCAGGAAACAACAGATGCTGGAGATGACGTGGAGAAATAGGAATGTTTTTACACTGTTGGTGGGAGTGTAAATTAGTTCAGCCATTGTGGAAGACACTGAAGTGATTCCTCAAGGATCTAGAACCAGATATACCATTTGAGCCAGTCATTCCATTACTGGGTATATATCCAAAGGACTATAAATCATCCTACTATAAAGACACATGCACACGTATGTTTACTGCAGTACTATTTACAATAGCAAAGACTTGGAACAAACCCAAATGCCCATCAATGATAGACTGGATAAAGAAAATGTGGCACATATACACCATGGAATACTATATATAAAAAAGAGGGAAGAATGAGTTCATGTCCTTTGCTGGAAACCATCATTCTCACCAAACTAATACAGGAGCAGAAAACCAAACACTGCATGTTCTCACTCATAAGTGGCAGTTGAACAATGAGAATACATGGACACAGGGAGGGGAACATCACATACCAGGGCCTGTCAGAGGGTGGGGACAAGGGGAGGGATAGCGTTAGGACAAATACCTAAGGCATGTGGGGCTTAAAACCTAGCTGAAGGGTTGATGGGTGCAGCAAACCACCATGGCATATGTATACCTATGTAACAAACCTGCACGTTCTGCCTGCACATGTATCCCAGAACTTAAAGTATAATAATAAAAAAAGTAAAAAAATAAATAAAAATATAAAATAAAATGTTAGTTTTATCACATTACAAATTTGGCTAAAAAAGTGGTCATCATTTACATAGCAAACATACAAGTATCTGTATTTTTATGAATACTGTAAGTTGAAGAGGTATTTGACTATTTTGGTGAAATTTTTAGTTTTGGGCAAAATTTCACACGAGTTGAGTCAGTAAATGTGCTTCTGTGTATATATGAATATTTTGACCCTTGAAATTTACTATTAACTTTCCAGCAGAATAAGACTTCATTATTTTTAGTGGCTTAATATACATTACCCTAAAGGGAAAAATGCTATTGAATAATGCCATGTCATTTTAAAAGGATTATAATAGCCATAAGGAAAAATAAGTACATTAAGTGTTCATAACACTGCTTAATATTAAAAATGCCTTACAATCCATTACCATGAAAACATAAAATCACATGCTACACCATACGTCTTTCTGAGTGACGTAAAGAATTTCACAAGAGCATTTCTGTTCTCAGCACATTTACAATTTAGCTGGGGAGAGAAGATAGGAAAGTATGAAAAGCTAAAAGGCAGCAGAAGATCTAAATAATATTAAAACAAGGATGTAGTATATATAAATATGAGCATTATTGATTTTCAGTAGAATTCTATAAAAATTTATTAGAAATAGAATTTGAAATGGATTTAGAGTAGAGTTTAGAGAAAGCCATTCTCAGTAGGTAACAGAATTAATAAAAGCATGGGAAAGAAAAAGTCTATGGTGTGTTCAGGAGATAGTGGTTTTTCGGGGTTGGTTTGAATGAAGGATTCACAAAGAGAATTTCAGTTCAGCTCAGTTCAAAGAATATTAATTGAACTTCTCCTACTTGCTAAACCTGCACTGGATACTGAAGGAGGGGAATACAAAGATAAAGAAGTCATTTATTATTTCAAAACTATTATCCAAATACTGTGAGCAGTGCTGATAAGAAACTCCTTCTCTCAGGTGTCTAATCAAGGAAGATAGGCCCCACATATTAGACAGCCTCTTATGATCTCCATCCCCCTGCCTGGTATTTACACCCTTATGTGATCTCCTCCATTGAGTCTGTGGGTTAGACCTAGTGACTCCCTTGAAAAAGAACAGAATACAGTGAAAGTGGGTGGCGAAAGAGACTGTCTGTTATTACACAATGGGTTATCCTGTCCATTTAATGATTAAAATTTTCCTATGCTGAGGTCACTCTTTAGTGAACATTCACAAGGGACATAAATATCTTCACTTTATTTTTTGACATTTTTGGCCCATTCATAGAAGTCTGTCCATATACTTCTTTTCCAAACTTCCCCGTTATCAGTTTTCCAGTAATGTTTCTTCCAAGTCCCTGACCATTCAGTCAAGTCATTGGTCCCAACTCATGAGTTGATATGCAATTGTATATCTGGCCATTTCTTCTTCTAGGCAATTTATGCTCAATCAAGGTTCTTCAGGGATACAGAGCTAATAGGGGGTGTGTATGTATATGGAGAGAGAGGGAGAGAGAGAAAGGTAGTGAAAGAAGGGAAGAGGAAGGAAAAAAACAAGAGATTTATTTTAAAGAATCATCTCACGTGATTGTAGGTGATGGCAAGCCTGGCAGACTGACAATTCTGCCAGTAGTCAATGTTGCAATCTTGAGTCTGATGGCCATCTAGAGACACGATTCCTTCCCAGTTGGAAATCTCAGTCTTTGCTCCTAGGACCTCCAACTGATTGGATAATGCCTACCACATTATAGGGGGTAATCTGCTTTACTAAAAAAATCTACTGGTTTTGATGTTAATCTTTATTCAATGTGTACTAATTTTAATGTTAATTACAACTAAAAAAAAACTTCGGCCCGGTGCGGTGGCTCACGCTCTAATCCCAGCACTTTGGGAGGCCGAGGTGGGCGGATCACGAGGTCAGGAGATCGAGACCATCCTGGCTAACACGGCGAAACCCTGTCTCTACTAAAAAATACAAAAAATTAGTCGGGCGTGGTGGCGGGCGCCTGTAGTCCCAGCTACTCGGGAGACTGAGGCAGGAGAATGATGTAAACCCGGGAGAGGCGGAGCTTGCAGTGAGCTGAGATCGGGCCACTGCACTCCAGCCTGGGTGACAGAGCAAGACTCTGTCTCAAAAAAAAAAAAATAAAAAATAAAAATAAAAAAATAAAAAAAAAACTTCACTGAAATATCTAGACTGATATTTGCCAAACAACTGGGCACCACAGCCAAGCTCAGTTGACAAAATTAACCATTCTTGCCACCATAATATTCCCATTCACATTTTTGCATGAACATAAGTTTTTGCTTCCCTTGGGTAATATCTAAGAATTGATGGTCATATGGTAAGTATATCTTCATACAAAAATGCCAAACTGTCTGTACTTTAAAGTCATAATTTTTCAGATTTCTTATCATTGACACTAATGTTAACAAGTTTTACACAGTGGAATTTAATTCTGACTTATAGAAATTACTAGGTGAAGTGTGAAGCCATCAAATTCAGAAAGGCAATAGAATATTTTCTTTTTGTGGTTGGTTATTGTTTGGTTTGTTAGATTGTGAGGGTATGGCAGAGATAGCTAGTGCTTATCAATTATCCACATGCTTTCCCTGTATTTCATAGACACTTACAACGTGTCTAGCTGGGTACAGGTAGGTAGTTATTTAACATCAATGTATTAGGAGCAGAAGTAAAGTGGTGGGTCACCTCTGCTTTGAGGCGGCCAATGACATGTGGGTCTTTTCACTTCATTCTTTCTTTTTGCTCCTCTGTGCAGCTAGAAACAATTCCAAGAAGGTGGATCTGCAAGATGGAAATAATATGGGTGTCTTCATTATTATTAGGAACAGATTTCTTGTAGGAGTAGCACCTAAGCCACTTTGGATGTTATGTGAGTGAGAAGAAAAAAATATTTGGTTGTAAATCCCTAAAATTTTGTTGCAGTAGCTGGCATTAATTGTTTTGGCTAACATATCATCACTCATTTTAATCCAAATCTCAGGCTTTCCCTGGGGAAAAAGTATATTCATTCCTGTTATAACTGCCTTCTTACTCTTGATGTTGCTACTGCTGTATGATATCGTTATCTCATTTTTGTTAGTCAATATGTAGACTCTGACCATCTATTCTAGATGATGCAGAGTGGCTCCCTCTCTCCACACATTTCCATGCTCATCATCTCCAGGAAGAAATGAAACTCTGGTGACATCATATAGGGTTTTATTTTACTCTATCTCTAGAGATCAGCATACTGTCATTTAGAAGTCTCAGTCTATATAAGTGCTCTGAAAAATTGCATCTCTATTTATCTCAGCTCCTTTCCCCCTCAAAATATCAAGAGAAGCAATTAATTATTATTCTATGCCAATGCTATCTAAACATCTATTCTAACAGATTTAATGTCGTGATTACTGAATTGTTCTTTGTAACCAATCCCAGTAGCTAATCAAAGGTTTTTCATATTGTCTCACTTATGACCAAAGGAAAGGCATTTGGAGTAATGGGATAGCAGGTGTGTTTACATAAAATTTCCACTAGGGAAAAAAACAGATAAGAAGAGTAGAAGATAGTCCTTCAAAATAGGTGGAACGCAGTATTTCCAGAATGGCATAGTAAGGACATCAAAAATCTATTCCTCTGTAAGTACAATGAGAAAACAGTCAATAATTATTAAAATCATTTTGGAACTCTGGAAATTAACCAAAGGCTTGCAACCGTCTGCATATTTATTCATGAAAAACAGCAGAATCTTGGCAAAAGCTGTGAACTTTATAGTGTCTTAATTTGTCCTCTCTCAGCTCCATAGCAGCCTTGAAAACCAACAGGTTCACTACGATGACAGCTACTGAAACCAACAGTCTAGCAATCACTGAACATAATGAACATAGACCAAGTTTACAGCACCTCAAAAATTCCTTATTTCTAGAGAATTGTCACTATTTGACCTGTCTGGTAGTTCGCTGGAAAAGTCCCATTTATAGGAATTGTCTTTATTTGAATGGATCCAGAGCCCATTCGATGAAAAAAAAATAGGAAAAAAAAATAAACATTCCTAGGTAATTTTTCAAAGACAATCAGCAGCAATTATTTAGCATCTCATTTATGTGAGGCAGTGATAGCAATGGGACAAATGAAAGGCTGGCCAAAAATCTGAAAAGGGAGATCTGGAAATCAGGTAACTATAAGTACCTTGAGAAACACTGAGATCTTTCTGATGATCTGACTCACATACATGTGTAAAAATGTGTACATGCTCAGGAAAGTCATGCAGAATCACTAATCTTTTAACGCCAGCTGACTATGAGGCTCTGAATGACCAGTAAGGAAAGACAAGAAGGCAGAGTGGTACACTGCCAAAGCATTGAATTCCATGTTCCAACAAAAGCACAGAATCATTTGGCAAGGGGTGGAAAACTTACTGTATTAAGTCATCCAAAGATGACTGTCTAGTCCTGAGATAACCAATAAAATAGTCCTTTGAGCAGAGACTTCAAAAGCTGTACATGACAGAAAATACAGCTTTTACAGAATAAGTCCAGGAAAACCACTAAAGACCAGCAGCATTAGCCACATCGAAACAGCAATAACAACCAGCTATGGATTTGATTTACAAATTTGCCACATTAGGTGAGTTAAAATTTCCAGTTTTTATTAAAAAATTATGAGATGTGCAAAGAGACAGGAAAGGGTGGCCCCTACATAGAAAAAAAGTCAATATAAATTATTCCTGAGGAAGTTCAGATGTGAACTTAACTAGGCAAAGAATTTATGCAAGCTATTGTAAGTATATTCAAGAAACAAAGGAAAAAAACCTTTTCTAAAGAGTGAAAGAAAAGTGTGAGAACAATATCTCACATAATAGAGCTTATCCATAAAGTTAAATTATAAAAAGAAAGAAATATTGTGGTATATGTAAGTCCAATAAATGAAATTAAAAAAAAAAATCACTTGATGGAATTAACAGAAAATTTGAACTGACAGAAGAAATCATCAGTGTACTTGAAAATTGGTAAGTGAGTTTATTCAGTCTGAATAATGAAAAGGAAATAGAATAAAGAAAAATTGAACAGAGCCTCAGACACCTGTAGAACATCAACAAGTGTTAAAATACACACATAATGGAAATCCTAGAAAGAGACAGGGAGAGAAATGGGACAAATATTTGGAAAAAAATTGCAAAAACTTCTCAAAAAATTATTTTTAGATAAAATTTCATTCTGTTTCCCAGGCTAGAGTACAACGGCAATCATAGCTCACTTCAACCTTGAACTCCTGGGCCCAAGTGATCCTTTTGCCTCAGGCTCCCAAGCAACTGGGACTACAGCCATACCATGCCTGGCTAATTTGCTATTTTTAAAAAATTTTAGCAGAGATGTAGTCTTACTATATTTTCAAGGCTGAAACTCTAAAATTTGATGAAAAAACATTTAATCTCTATATCCAAAAAGTTTAATGAACTTCAAGTAAGATAAACTCAGAGAACTGAACCTAGACAGAAAATATTCAAACTGTTGAAAGCCAAAGACATAAAGAGATTATTAAACACAGTTTTTATTATTTATTTATTTATTTATTTTGAGACGGAGTCTGGCTCGTCTCCCAGGCTGGAGTGCTGGAGTACAGTGGCACGATCTCGGCTCACTAAAAGGTCCGCCTCCCGGGTTCACGCCATTCTCCTGCCTCAGCCTCCCGAGTAGCTGGGACTACAGGCGCCCACCACCATGCCTGGCTAATTTTTTGTATTTTTATAGAGACGGGGTTTCACCATAGTAGCCAGGATGGTCTTGATCTCCTGACCTCTTGATCCACCTGCCTCAGCCTCCCAAAGTGCTGGGATTACAGGTGTAAGCCACCATGCCTGGCCAAGAAAAACTTATCACATACAATGAATCCTCAATAATATTAATAGCTGGCTTCTCATTTAAAAAGTCATGTAGACCAGAATACAGTACAATGACATTGTTCAAAGTTCTAAAGGAAAATATCAACCAATAATTCTAGATCAAGTAAAACTATCCTTCAAAAATGAAGGGAAATACAGAGATTTTCATATAAATGAAAATTGAGAGAATTCGTTGCTAGCAGACATATCTCACAAGAACTACTAAAGAAAATCTTTCAATCAGAATTTAAAACACTAAAATTTTACTTGAATTCACATCAAAAAGTAAATGGAAGCAGTAAGGTAACTACATAGGTCAATATAAATGAAAAGATAAATATATTTTTATAATTCTTTTCTTCTCTTACCTGATTTAAAAATAATGGCTAAAGTATTAACATAAAACTGTATCAATGGGCTTATAAATAAGAATATAAAGAAGGGATGAGGAAGTGGAACTCTATTAAAATAAACTTTCATATACTATTATGAAATCAATTTGGTCTTAAACTGAACTAAATATTTAAGTTAAGCTGGGCGCGGTGGCTCAAGCCTGTAATCCCAGCACTTTGGGAGGCCCAGACGGGCGGATCACGATGTCAGGAGATCGAGACCATCCTGGCTAACACGGTTTACGGTGAAACCCTGTCTCTACTAAAAAAAAATACAAAAAACTAGGCGGGCACCCGTAGTCCCAGCTACTTGGGAGGCTGAGGCAGCATAAACCTGGGAGGCGGAGCTTGCAGTGAGCTGAAATCGGGCCACTGCACTCCAGCTAGTGGGACAGAGTGAGTCTCCATCTCAAAAAAACAAAACAAAACAAAACAAAACAAAAAATTTAAGTTAATATTTTAATTGTAATGCTCAGGGCGATC
>NW_012103521.1:433526-483394 GCF_000951045.1 Mandrillus leucophaeus
TTTTTTAGTAGAGACGGGGTTTCACCGTGTTAGCCAGGATGGTCTCGATCTCCTGACCTCGTGATCTGCCCCTCTCGGCCTCCCAAAGTGCTGGGATTACAGGCTTGAGCCACCGTGCCTGGTCTGTAACTTCTTATAGAGTAAAATTGGAAACATAAATATGTTCATTTCAATGAATTACATAGACAAAAATTCAAGCTGTATGAAATAAATATTTTTAAAGTTTCAGTAGTTAGTGACTGAGAAGAGAAAGCCTGACCATCCATTTTTGTTTTGTTTTTGATGTGAACCAACGCACTAGTGGAAATAGACTTCACTGGTGGTATTGAATAGTCCTGGACATTTTAATGAATGTAGAACTTTGGCCAAAGGAAGGATTAAGTGTTTGCTGATGGCTTACGTCAATGGTGACATTCACATTGTGTAAGAGTCTCACTTTAAAATGTTAGGTTTTGGTTAGCCATATGCAGAAAACTGAAACCGGACCCCTTCCTCACACCTTATACAAAAATTAACTCAAGATGGATTAAAGACTTAAACATAAGCCCTAAAACCATAATAACTCTAGAAGAAAACCTAGGCAATCCCATTCAAGACATAGACATGGGCAAAGACTTCATGACTAAAACACCAGAAGCAATTGCAACAAAAACCAAAATTGACAAATGAGATCTAACTAAACTAAAGAACTTCTGCTCAGCAAAATAAACTATCATCAGAGTGAACAGGCAACCTATAGAATAGGGGGAAAGTTTCACAATCTATCTATCTGACCAAAGTCTAATATCCAGAATCTACAAAGAACTTAAACTAATTTACAAGAAAAAAACAAACAACCCCATCAAAAAATGGGCAAAGGATATGAACAGGCACTTCTCTAAAGAAGACATTTATGTGGCCAACAAACATATGAAAAAAAGCTCATCATCACTGGTCATTAGAGAAATGCAAATCAAAACCACAAAGAGATAGCACCTCATGCCAATTAGAATGGCGAACATTAAAAAGTCAGGAAACAACAGATGCTGGAGATGACGTGGAGAAATAGGAATGTTTTTACACTGTTGGTGGGAGTGTAAATTAGTTCAGCCATTGTGGAAGACACTGAAGTGATTCCTCAAGGATCTAGAACCAGATATACCATTTGAGCCAGTCATTCCATTACTGGGTATATATCCAAAGGACTATAAATCATCCTACTATAAAGACACATGCACACGTATGTTTACTGCAGTACTATTTACAATAGCAAAGACTTGGAACAAACCCAAATGCCCATCAATGATAGACTGGATAAAGAAAATGTGGCACATATACACCATGGAATACTATATATAAAAAAGAGGGAAGAATGAGTTCATGTCCTTTGCTGGAAACCATCATTCTCACCAAACTAATACAGGAGCAGAAAACCAAACACTGCATGTTCTCACTCATAAGTGGCAGTTGAACAATGAGAATACATGGACACAGGGAGGGGAACATCACATACCAGGGCCTGTCAGAGGGTGGGGACAAGGGGAGGGATAGCGTTAGGACAAATACCTAAGGCATGTGGGGCTTAAAACCTAGCTGAAGGGTTGATGGGTGCAGCAAACCACCATGGCATATGTATACCTATGTAACAAACCTGCACGTTCTGCCTGCACATGTATCCCAGAACTTAAAGTATAATAATAAAAAAAGTAAAAAAATAAATAAAAATATAAAATAAAATGTTAGTTTTATCACATTACAAATTTGGCTAAAAAAGTGGTCATCATTTACATAGCAAACATACAAGTATCTGTATTTTTATGAATACTGTAAGTTGAAGAGGTATTTGACTATTTTGGTGAAATTTTTAGTTTTGGGCAAAATTTCACACGAGTTGAGTCAGTAAATGTGCTTCTGTGTATATATGAATATTTTGACCCTTGAAATTTACTATTAACTTTCCAGCAGAATAAGACTTCATTATTTTTAGTGGCTTAATATACATTACCCTAAAGGGAAAAATGCTATTGAATAATGCCATGTCATTTTAAAAGGATTATAATAGCCATAAGGAAAAATAAGTACATTAAGTGTTCATAACACTGCTTAATATTAAAAATGCCTTACAATCCATTACCATGAAAACATAAAATCACATGCTACACCATACGTCTTTCTGAGTGACGTAAAGAATTTCACAAGAGCATTTCTGTTCTCAGCACATTTACAATTTAGCTGGGGAGAGAAGATAGGAAAGTATGAAAAGCTAAAAGGCAGCAGAAGATCTAAATAATATTAAAACAAGGATGTAGTATATATAAATATGAGCATTATTGATTTTCAGTAGAATTCTATAAAAATTTATTAGAAATAGAATTTGAAATGGATTTAGAGTAGAGTTTAGAGAAAGCCATTCTCAGTAGGTAACAGAATTAATAAAAGCATGGGAAAGAAAAAGTCTATGGTGTGTTCAGGAGATAGTGGTTTTTCGGGGTTGGTTTGAATGAAGGATTCACAAAGAGAATTTCAGTTCAGCTCAGTTCAAAGAATATTAATTGAACTTCTCCTACTTGCTAAACCTGCACTGGATACTGAAGGAGGGGAATACAAAGATAAAGAAGTCATTTATTATTTCAAAACTATTATCCAAATACTGTGAGCAGTGCTGATAAGAAACTCCTTCTCTCAGGTGTCTAATCAAGGAAGATAGGCCCCACATATTAGACAGCCTCTTATGATCTCCATCCCCCTGCCTGGTATTTACACCCTTATGTGATCTCCTCCATTGAGTCTGTGGGTTAGACCTAGTGACTCCCTTGAAAAAGAACAGAATACAGTGAAAGTGGGTGGCGAAAGAGACTGTCTGTTATTACACAATGGGTTATCCTGTCCATTTAATGATTAAAATTTTCCTATGCTGAGGTCACTCTTTAGTGAACATTCACAAGGGACATAAATATCTTCACTTTATTTTTTGACATTTTTGGCCCATTCATAGAAGTCTGTCCATATACTTCTTTTCCAAACTTCCCCGTTATCAGTTTTCCAGTAATGTTTCTTCCAAGTCCCTGACCATTCAGTCAAGTCATTGGTCCCAACTCATGAGTTGATATGCAATTGTATATCTGGCCATTTCTTCTTCTAGGCAATTTATGCTCAATCAAGGTTCTTCAGGGATACAGAGCTAATAGGGGGTGTGTATGTATATGGAGAGAGAGGGAGAGAGAGAAAGGTAGTGAAAGAAGGGAAGAGGAAGGAAAAAAACAAGAGATTTATTTTAAAGAATCATCTCACGTGATTGTAGGTGATGGCAAGCCTGGCAGACTGACAATTCTGCCAGTAGTCAATGTTGCAATCTTGAGTCTGATGGCCATCTAGAGACACGATTCCTTCCCAGTTGGAAATCTCAGTCTTTGCTCCTAGGACCTCCAACTGATTGGATAATGCCTACCACATTATAGGGGGTAATCTGCTTTACTAAAAAAATCTACTGGTTTTGATGTTAATCTTTATTCAATGTGTACTAATTTTAATGTTAATTACAACTAAAAAAAAACTTCGGCCCGGTGCGGTGGCTCACGCTCTAATCCCAGCACTTTGGGAGGCCGAGGTGGGCGGATCACGAGGTCAGGAGATCGAGACCATCCTGGCTAACACGGCGAAACCCTGTCTCTACTAAAAAATACAAAAAATTAGTCGGGCGTGGTGGCGGGCGCCTGTAGTCCCAGCTACTCGGGAGACTGAGGCAGGAGAATGATGTAAACCCGGGAGAGGCGGAGCTTGCAGTGAGCTGAAATCGGGCCACTGCACTCCAGCTAGGGGGACAGAGTGAGTCTCCATCTCAAAAAAACAAAACAAAACAAAACAAAACAAAAAATTTAAGTTAATATTTTAATTGTAATGCTCAGGGCGATCACTAAGAAAAATCTTAAAACATGGTAAAAGCAACAGGGATTTTAAATAGCACGTGAGAAAATATTAATTTAGTACAAAAGAAAATAGTAATGAAAGAATAGACAAAGAAAAAGATGTAAGACATATAGAAACAAATAATAAAATAGCATCTGTAAATCCTACTATATTGGCAATTATAATAAATATAAATGAATTTAACTCTTCTATCAAAAGGCAGAAGTTAGTTGAATGAATTTTTGGTAAAACTACATGATCCAAATGTATTCTGTCTACCAGAGACACATGTTAAATTTAAACACACATGTAAGTTGAAAGTATAAGGAAGAAAAAAAGAAAACATACCATGCAAATAGTAAACAAAATAGAGCTGGAGTGGCTATACTAATATCAGAAAAGATATTAGTATAGAATAAAAGAATGAAAGAAGAGACATTATTACTAACTTTTTTTTTTTTTTTTGAGACAGAGTCTTGCCCAGGCTGGAGTGCAATGTCACAATCTCGGCACACTGCAACCTCTGCCTCCAGTATTCAAGCTATTCTCATGTCTCAGCCTCCCGAGTAGCTGGGATTACAGGCACCTGCCACCACACTTGGCTAATTTTGGTATTTTTAGTAGAGATGGGGTTTCATCCTGTTGGTCAGGTTGGCCTAGAACTCCTGACCTCAGGTGATCCACCTGCCTTGGCCTTCCAAAGTGTAGGGATTACAGGCATGAGCTACTGCACCTGGCCCATTATTATTGATCTTATAGAAATACATGAATTATAAGATAATATTATCAACACTGTATGCCAACAAATGTTAAGGCAAAAATTGTTACTAGAGACAAAGAAGAACATTTAAAAGAAAAGGTATCAGCTCGTAACCAAGAAAACAATTATGAACATATATGGGCCTAAAGACAGCCCCAGAATATATTTTTTAAAATTGACAGAATTGAAGGGGGAAATTGACAATTCAATAATAAGTAATAGTGGGAGATATTATTAGCTCACTTTCAGTAATGGATAGAAAAACTAGGTAGAAATCAACATGGAAATGGAAGACTTGATCAACACTATAAATCAATGATAACTAATAGATACCTCTAGAACACATTCTCAAGTAAATATGGCAATTCTCCAGGATAGACCATATGTTACTCCATAAAACAAACCTCAATATATGTAAAAGGAATAAAATCATACATAGTATGTTTTCTGACCACAATGGAATGAAATTAGAAATCAATAATGAAAGAAAACTTGGGAAATTCAAAACAAGTAGAAATTTAAAAACACATTCCTAAAAAACATTCCTAAATAAAGAAGAAATAGCAAAAGAAATTAGAAAATATCATGACATAAATGAAAACAAAGCCACAACATATGTAAATCTACAGGATGCAGGTAAAGCGGTGATTAGAGAGAAATTTATAGTTGTAAATGCCTACATTTAAAAAAATCTCAATTTTCAAATAATACAAACTTTCATCTGAAAAACTGGGAAAAGAAAAACAAATAAAATACAAAGGAATTAGGAGAGTCATGATAAAGATTAGAGTGAAAATGAATGAAATTGAGATTGGAAAAACAATAGAGGAAATCAACCAAACTAAAAGTTGGTTTGTTAAACAAATCAACAAAATGACAAAGTTTAACTAGCCTGACATAAATGAAACCATAAAAGGCTCAAATTAGTAAATCAGGAATAAAAGAAGAGGCATTATTACTGATCTTATAGAAATACATGGATTATTAGTTAATATCATCAAAAACTATATGCCAACAAGTCAGATAACCTGAATAAAATAGATAATGTTCTAGAAAGAAACAAATGAACAAAACTAATTAAAGAAGAAGTAGAACATTGGAATAATCCTTTAACAAATGAAAGAATTGAACTAATTATTTTAAAAGCTACCTACAATGTAAAGCCCAGTCTCAGAGAGCTTCACTGGCAAATTCTACCAAACATTCAAAGAATAATATTTGTCCTTCACAAACTCTTCCAAAGTATGAAAGAGGAGGAAATATGTTCCAATTCATTTTATTAGGCTAGCATTATCTTGATACCAAAATCTGATAAACACATCTTTCAAATATCCTCAACAAAATACTAGCAAACCAAATGTTGCAACATATAAAAAGTACTATGTACCATTGTCAAGTAGGATTTATCCCAGAAATGTAAGCTTGAATTAACATCTGAAAATTAATCAATGTAATATACCCTACTAATAAAAATAAAAGACAAAAAACATACAGTCATCTCAATATATGTAGGAAAAGCATTTAACAAAATCTCAAATCCTTTCCTGAGAAGAAGACTCAACAAACTAGGAACAGAAGGGACTGTCTTCAACCTGACAAACTTCAACCTCAACCTCAAACCTGATAAAGGGCATCTATGATTAATATACAGCTGATATCATACTTAGTGGTGAAAAAAGAAGAAATGCTTCCTCTAAGGAAAAAAAAAATCACATTCACACCTCCATTTTACATTGTACTGGTATCTAGGGTAATGAGGAAGAAAAATAAATAAAATACATGTAAATTTTAAAAATAAATAAATAAGCCGGGCTGGGTGGCTCATGCCCGTAATCCCAGCACTTTGGGAGGCCGAGGTGGGAGGACCACAAGGTCAAAAGATTGAGACCATCCTGGCCAGCATGGTGAAACCCTGTCTCTATAAAAAATACAAAAATTAGCCGGGCGTGGTGGCCCATGCCTGTAATCCCAGGTACTCAGGAGGCTGAGGCAGAAGAATTGCTTGAACTCAGGAGGCAGAGGTTGCAGTGAGCCAAGATCACGTCACTGCACTCCATCCTGGCAATAGAGTGAGATTCTGTCTCAAAAAATAAAATAAATAAAATAAAATAAATAAATTTACAAAACACTATTTGTGGATAATGTGATCTTCTATATAGAAAGCCCTCAGAAATCCCCAAAATGCTATTAGAACTAATAAGTGAGTTTATCAAAGTGGAGGGATGCAAGATCAATATACAAAAATCAATTGCCTTCAAAGCCTATAGTCCCAGCTACTTGGGAGGCTGAAGTAGGGGAATGGGTTGAGTCCAGGAGTTTGAGTCTGTAGTGTGCTACAATCATGCCTGTGAATAGGCACTGCACTCTAGCCTGGGCAATGTATCAAATAGTAGCCTCCACAAAAAAAAAAAAAAAAAAAAAAAAAGGTTGCAGTCTTTACAGAAAAATCAATTGTGATCAAATAGATATAATTAAAAATCTGATAATGAAATGAATAATTCCATTGAATATTGCATCAAAAAGAATAAAATATTTAGAAATAATTACAAAAGAATGAGTACAAGACTTGTATTCTAAAAAACTACTTAATACAAGAGAAAGATAAAATATACAATCAGAACAATATGATGATACATTTGGAAATTGGAATGTTTGATGCTGTTTCATAGCATGGGGCATATAGACCTTGTTTCAGGAGTATCTAGAGGATGTATACCTGTTAAGTAGTCAGATGTAGGAATCCAAATCTCAAAAGGATGGTCAAGCCTAGAGACAGGTATCTCTGAAACATTACAATATAAAGTAAGTAGCTGATATGTATGAAAGTGGAAACAGAGCTGGATGGCTCTAAGAGAAAACAAAATAAAGAGTTATTAAGGAGAAAAGAGAATTCTAGAGTCTAATTTTCTAATGTACACCAAAGGATTATAAAGTTTAAAAGAGATTATCTTTTGGGTATGTCAAATATTATTGTTCAATAAGAAATTAACAATGTTCATGACTGTGAAAGATGTGCCTGCTGCAAAGTGGTAAGGAGAGAAAGTCAAAGTGCACTAGTTGGGGTATAAATGGGAAATAAATAAGTATATTTAGCTATCCTCAGCCCATCCTATGTTGTCACCAAATATGGTGGATATCTCTACTATTACAAAAACTCTGTAAGTTTTTGTTTACATGCCTGTGACCTTTTAAGCAGTTGGGACCATATATTATTTATTTTGTATCTCCAGTGCTTGATCCTAACAGGTAACATATTATTGTTTATGTAGGTAAAAACACACATTGAAAGATAACATTTGAAACAGAATTTATTGGGTAATCAATTTGGAGAGTTAAGCAGTGGCACATCATATAGAACATTATTTGCCATAAATTCTTGCAGAATTTTGACTAGGAATGACATGGCCATATTTACATTTTAGAAATATCACTCTGGCCAATTTAGAACAGATGAATATGAAGGGTACACGACTGGCATCAGGGAAACCACATGACTCTACAGCCACTGCGAGAGACACTAAGTAGCTGATCTTAATCATTGTTAATACGGGTGACAATGAAGAAAACTGATAATGGATAGTTATGAAGTATGTTGTCAAACATTGCAAGTAGACTGAATGTGGAAACTGGTGATGAAGAGGAGTTGGGGATGACCCCCAAGTATCTCTCTTCCTGACTGAATGCAAATGGAATGGCATCTAATGAAAAGGAGAATTTAAAAACGAGAGCTTGCTTTGTTAGAAACTTGCTGTCAGTTTTGACCTTCTTGAATTGGAAGTATCTGCAGGATATCCTTATTCAGGCGATGAGTAAGAAATGGGGATGAGTCTAAAACTAAAGGAATCATTTAGGTCTCCTCAGCCAGAGCTACATGTTTATAAATAAACTAGTTCAAATGACTCATGTGCAAAGTTACATTACAGTGGGAAAAAAAAATGTAGAGATTGAAATGTAAAAACATATATCCAAGTATCATGGTGCATTTAAATTGTGATTAAGATATTTTAAACCTTTCTGTAACACTAAACATATAAAATCACAGTATGCAAAACCTGGAAATAAAATTTTGAAATACGTTTAATGTGTTATCATATTCATCCCTTGTTAAGGCGATGCTACTTCTGAGTTTCTTGCTCTCCGAATTTGAATAGCTTGGAATGATTATTAATTTGTGAACCAATGAAAAGTGAGAAATATGACCAGGAAGAAAAGGAATATGATTAAGGAAAGTCTTTTATGAACTTCTGATGATTACTTCAAGCATGCTGAATTAGATGCAATTTCTGGACTATGTTTGTATATAACCTAATTATTTAAGAGAATTAGATGACCATTAGTTTTACAGTCTTAATATGTGTATTTATGTCTTATAATTAAATAATTATTGATTCTTGAACATCTTCACGAATAAGCATTAAACTGAATTTTTTCAAATTGCTCAAATTATGATTTAATATGGCCTATCATTGCCAAATATAATTAGAAGAAATTGAGTTTCAAAAATTATCAAAATAATCTTAAAAATCACTCATACAGTACTGATTGTAATTATATTTGATGTTCACATAATCTTCTCATCTCTGGTGCCATAATCTAAGACTAACATAAAAATGGTAAAGAGGAAATAGAATGAGAGGAAGAGAAGAGTCATATAAATATAAAAGGTCCACAATGCTTGTCCACAAATCTGAAATCCAAAAACTGAAGTTGGCTTATGACTAATTTAGACAAAACCTGAAGTGAACTGAAGTGAGACTATTTAGAGTCTTTATGATCCATAGTGTGAATGTGTGTGTATATAACTGTACACAGATACCTGTATATACCTGTATATCAGTATATCTATTTCCATCTGTCTAGCCAACCATCCATCCACACACTCTTTTCGTTCCAGAGATTTTTTTTCTTGATAATGTAGTACTGTCCTAGGCTCTGCTAAGGTTATTTCAGAGTATGTAACATGTATACTGTCTTTCTAAAATAATACAAATGCATATGAAACACTTCTGATCCCAAGCATTTTAGATAAAAACGGTGGGCCTGAACATACTCTGTTTTCTGGGTAGACATGTACTAGCTCTTATGGCAAGCATGCTCCTGGCAGCAGTTATTGCTTCATGTAACTAGAAATCCAGAAGTAGACCAGGCTGCAGAGTTGCCCTACGTATCTCCAGTATGCTTCTCTGCAATTCACCAACTTCCTTTCACCAGTTTCATCTTCATTTGATACAAACGAAAGGATACAACATTTTGTAAGGTTCAAAGCCACACTACAACATCTAGAAGAGGCGTGTGAAAATTTTTTGTAGAAGTCCCAGTAGAAATGTATTCTAGAAATCCCAATGAACTTTCATTCATGTGTCAGTAGACAGAATTACATCATATGCTGTGGTAATTCCATAAGCGAATGGGTTAGAGACATGATAAAAATAAACACTGACAAATTCTATAGAAGTTATATTTTGCTGTGATAAATGCAGACAATATATTTTCAGCAGAGGATACTGAGAAAGCACTGAGACAACTGGGATGTCTAAAACTGACATTTTCCAGTTTTTCTGGTCATGTTGGCAATAGTATTCTACGTGTTCTTCCAGATTATGGACAAGTACTAAGAGTGGGCTTACCAAGGGACCTACCTCAGCATATCACCCTGAAGCTCTAATACACTTAAAGTGTTACCATAATTGATTCTAATAACCCATGTCACCTGGATCTAAAACGTGAAATTTAGATGTATTTTCTTAAAATGCAATGAGGACTATCTTTATATGTCTTGGACACATTACAAACTAGTCACTAGATATCACTCATGAGCAGTGCCTTATAGGTTTCATCTGTCTGTGGGTATGCATTCTCTGATGTTGCCAGGAGACACCAGATGCCACTGCCTGACCAGGATCTACAATTCTACATTCCCAGGCTTGAATCAAACCTGGTTTCTAAAATATTCATTGGATAGATAAATGCAATATTATAATTAGTTGCCACCAATAATTCTCAGTAATGGCTGCACTTTAGAATGACCCAAGAAATAAAAAATACTGGTCAGAGGCTATGAAGTGAGGCCCTAACATCATTAGATTTTTTTTAAAAAAGCTCTCCTGCTCATTCTAACGTGCTGTCAGTGTTGAGAACAAGAAGCTTAGATTACTCACAGCACCTAACTGAGCTGAGATGAATCCTATAAACCAATGGGCTAATGTATTGGAAAGTCATAGATAATGGAGAAAACCGAAATGTCCAATATAGTAACATTGCTTAAAACAATTCTTTATTTAATAGTACGAGTTTACCCAGATAAAAGTTTGAAAAAAAATCAACAGAATATTTTGTCCCATTTCTTTCTCATTAATAATTTCTATTAACTTTTGTTTAATTGTATTATTCTTATAAAAAAATTTATGTTCTCTGGGTAGCCTTATACACAGGCACTTATTAGCAGAGCTTTAATTTGCTGTAAGACAGATTATTAGTGGATAAAATAAACCTTTATGAGATTCTATAGAAAAGCCTTTAATTTTCCCTTTCTTGAAAAAATTTTTTCTCATAAGTAAAATTTTGGAAAAAAATTATGTTTATACTTTTGGAACTACTTACAATGTCTAATTATGTGCACCTCATAGAATAATTGAATAAGGTGTATTTTATTGTAGTCAAACATCTTTTTTATTTTACATCTTCATAGAAAATTCCCCGGTTGGAATCTCAAAAAAAGTGCTTTACAGTTGTGTCTAAACAAAGTATAAAGCAGACATCTGTTAAAATAATATTGTGCAAATTCTATGTTAAGTGAAATGGATAAATGCAAAGTTTTCCTTTTACTGTCTTCAGTTAATTTAGGTAATTTATGTAATTAGAGTAATTTATGTAGACATATTTTTTTCAATTGTAATAGAGAAAAAATTATGAAATGCATATCTTAAGAGCACAGTTATAATAGGAGGAGAAACTCTGGGCCATATCCCAACATCAAATTGGGAAAACAACAAACTAAACATATTGTACAGAAATAGCATTGAATATCTCAAATCTTAATGCCAGTCTCCATTTAGTCTTTAAGAGTTATGAAATTAACAATTTTTTTTATCTGTCATCTGTGCTTTCTGGCTACAAAAAGAAAGGAATTTCATAGTTGCCAATATAAAAAAAATAGAAGATTCTACGGTCCTGAAGAAGTCTAAATAATATAATTATTTTCTTAGAATCATTGAATTAATTGACATTTAATTTTTATTACATTAAGGTAAAATTGTCCTCTTATGATATAAGAGCATTTCCACTGTGTGTGTGTGTAATTTTTAATTTACCTTTACCTTATCCCTCTACTCTTTCTTCATCAAGTTATTCGTCTGTTGGAAACAAAGTGTTTTTCCATTTGGCTTTATATGCACAAATTTAATCTGATAATTATTTAAGCCATGTGAAAAGTCATCAGCCACACAGTTCTCTAAAAAGTGCTAAAACCATTCTTTTAAAGATGCATATCACACAGCATAACAATAGAGTCAGAGAGAAAATGTTTATTAATTGTATTTTATAGTTTCAAATAAATTTATATATTTCATGTAAAAATCATTTTCTACTTCATATCCAATTTTTCACATTCTAAATAGACTCGGGGCAATATATAATTTCTGATCACTTGGCATGTATCAAAGATTTAAATCCAACTTCCACAAAAGATACTTTTTATACATTTCTACTTATAGAAATGCTGTAATATCTGAATTCTAAGAGGAATAGGAAAAAAAAGTTGCTTTGTATGGATCATTTAAAATTCCATCAAAAAAATATAGATATTGCATTCTTACTCCATGGTCTAGAAGACAGGAACTCTTTATTTTCATTTCTAACCTCAGCATCCATTATAGTTTTTAGTTACTGCCTCCAAAATGCTTAAGGTGCGAAGAAAGGAAAGGAGAAAGGGAGAGGATGGACAAAGGAAGAAGAGAGAGTAAGAGAGAAGGAGGGAAGACAGGGTAGAAGAGAGGAAGGGAGGGAAGAGAGAAGGAAGAGAGGAAGGAAGGGAGGAAAGAAGGAAGGCAAACAGGCAGATACTCCACATGTGCTCATGCTGCCCAAGCCTGAAACAGCATTCGCACTCATGTAGTTGCCGGAATTCCCTGCATTCCTCAAGATCAGTTTTAAATCTGACTAATTTTATGATGATTCTTATCATTCTCAAGTTGATGTGACTGCTTTTCCTTTTCTTTTCTTTTTATTATGAAAGGTAAGTTTAATGCATATCTTGCATCTCATGTCTGAGAGACAACTTCTTTAGACAGTTTCTGTAATATTTCCTTTTTTTTTTTTTATTCAAACTTTTATTTTAGGTTCAGGGGTACATGTGCAAGTTTGTTATATAGGTAAATTGCATCTTGTGGGGTTTGGTATACAGATTATTTCATTACCCAGGTAAATAAGCATAGTATCCAATAGTTAGTTTTTCCATCCTCACCCTCCTCCCACTCTCCACCCTCAAATAGGCCCCGGTATCTATTGTCCCTATGTCCATGTGTTCTTAATGTTTGTGGACTACTTATAAGTCAGAATACACAAGATTTGGCTTCCTGTTCCTGTGTTAATTCGCTTAGGAAATGACTTCCAGCTCTATGTATGTAACTCCAAAGGACATGATCTTCAAGGGATAGTCTTTTATGGCTGTGTAGTATTCCAGGATTCATATGTACCACATTTTCTTTATCCAGTTCACCATTACGACCATTTAGGTTGATTCCATGCCTTTGTTATTGTGAATAATGTTGCGTTGAACATACACATGTATGGGTCTTTATGACAGAATTATTTATATTCCTTTGGGTATACACACAATCATGGGATTGCTAGGTCGAATGGTAGTTCTAACTTCTTTGAGAGATCTCCAGACAGCTATCCACAGTGGCTGAACTAGTTCACATTCCTACTCACAGTGTATAAGTGTTCCCCTCTCTCTGCAACCCCACCAGCATCTGTTATTTTTTGACTTAATAGTAGCTATTCTGACTGATGTGAGATGGTATCTCACTGCAATTTTGATTTGTATTTCTCTAATTATTAGTGATGCTGATTTTTTATATGCATGTTGGCTGCATGTATGTCTTTTTTTTTTCTTTTTGAGAACTGTCTGTTCATGTCCTTTGACTATTTTTTAATGGGGTTGTTTGGTTTTTGCTTGTTGATTTAAGTTCTTTATAGATACTGGATATTAGACCTTTGTTAAATGCATAGTTTGCAAATATTTTCTCCCATTGTGTAAGTTGTGTTTTTACTCTGTTGATAGTTTCTTTCTTTCTTTTCTTTTTTTTTTTTTTTTAGGTCCCATTTGTCAATTTTTATTTTTGTTGCCATTGCTTTTTGCATCTTCATCATGAAATCACTGCCAGTGCCTATGGTATTTCCTAGATTTTCTTCTAGAGTTTTTAATAGTGTTAGGTTTTACATTTAAGTCCTTAGTCCATATTGAGTTGATTTTTGTATATGGTGAAAGGAAGGGGTCCCATGTCAATCTTCTGCATGTAGTTAGCCAGTTATGTCAGTACCATTCACTGAATAGGAAATCATTTCTTCTCTGAGTTTACTTCTGGGTAGATTTCACTCTCAGGCAATCTTACTTCTGTGTAGATTTCACTCTCAAGTAATCTGAGTTTACTTCTGTGTAGATTTCACTCACAGGCAAACAGTGATTGCAAGTTATTATGTGCCCAATCATGGAACAGTTGTTCATGTGCGGTAGAATGATTTGTTTGTTTGCTTGTTTTCTTTTCTATTCTTTCTCTCACATTTTTGTTTGTTTTTTGTTTTGTTTTGTTTTTGTATTTTTTCTTTTTTTTTGGTTAGCCTGGATTATGTGCTCACCTCTGTGGTGGGGGTAGTTAGGGCTCATTATGGTGGCAGGCTCCTGTAATCCCAGCTACTCGGGGGGCTGAGGCAGAAGAATTGCTTGAACCTGGGAGGCAGAGGTTGCAGTGAGCTGAGATCATACCACTGCACTCCAGTCTGGGTGACAGAGCAAGACTCCATCAAAAAACAAAAAACAAAAAACAAAAAAAACAAAAACTCAACTCTACCAGAAACGTGTGGTATAAAAAAGGGTGGCTGGGCATGGTGGCTCATGTCTGTAATCCCAGCACTTTGGGAGACCAAGGCAGATGGATCATTTGAGGTCAGGAGTTCAAGACCAGCCTGGCCAACATGGCGAAACCCTGTCTCTACTAAAAATACAAATATTAGCTGGGCATGATGGCGTCCGCCTGTAATCTCAGTTACTTGGGAGGCTGAGGCAGGCAAACCACTTGAACCTGGGAGGCAGAGGCTGCAGTGAGCCTAGACTGTGCCACTGCACTCCAGGCTAGGTGACAGAGTGAGACTCTATCTCAAAAAAAAAAAAAAAAAAAAAAAGAGCGAGGAATTACTCTTAAAGGAACTGATGTTGGATAAAGAGAAAATACATATCAGATACAAACTATATATTTCATTCCTTAGAAACAGTGTAGGCCATGTATAAGTCAGTGAATAAATATCAACCAAATAGATGGATAAATAAATGAATGCTTTCTGTTACTATAAATGATTATTTTGTAATATCAAGCACACACTAAGCTGAAAAAGGGGGCATGTCTTAGCATAATGTAAGTCATACCATGAGAAGCTCTGAACATTTCAATTTATTTAGAAATCTTCATTTTGTTTCACGTAAGTACCTTATGATAGGTTATTGATATTAAATTCATTTTACCCAACTGTGGCTTTCTTAATACATTCCAACATTTGATTGAACTTGTAAAAATTTTCCTGGAAGCATGATTTACATTTTAAAGGAAATGTGTGGCAGGTTTGTTGGGTTGGGTTATAGCTTAATTAAAAATTTTTTAAAAGAGAGATTATAAAGTGAACAAAAAAGTGTTAATCACAATCTGACAGACACAATATGGCTTCATAAGTTTACATTAAATTTACCGCAGTGATTTTTTTTCACCTCCTAAAGTGGCCAATCATTTCAAATATTAATTCACAACATGAATAACATAAACAAAGAAAATTATTGTATGAGTAGTATTATTTAATTTGGTTTTATGTGTAGTTGTCTGATCAGTTTGCATTTTTTGACTTTACAAAACATTCTGTAAACACATCCTTAACAATGAACTCTTAAATTATTCAAGAGAAGTTGAAGTTTCAAAATAAAAATAAAAATTTCAGTTTTCAATCTTTTGAGATTATATAAAAAAGAATATTATTCTTTTACAGTGTTTCCAATGGCTAGGGCTATCATCAGCTTCTGTTTCTAGACACAATGCATTTGAGTGCTGAAAGCCTGCAGCACTGTCTTAAGGTGACAGCAGTGAGTCATTTACCAAATTTTTGGCTAAAGGTACCAGCTAGGTGGCATTGTTAATAAATCCATTTTTTCATGTATACTGGCCTTGGCAACATCTTTGTAGCAATTTTCTCCCTCTCTTCTACCCCTGGCGATTGTCAATCACCAGATTTGTTTTCACCAAACATCACCTACAGTTTTGTTTCTAATGAACAACACATTTTCCTAACAGAGTGGAATCTATGTATTTGCAGCAGTGTATGTGGAGAATTCTGTTGGGTATATAAGAAGATCAATACATTTTCTTATATGCACCTAAAGGATGGTAACAAGGTTGGATTCCATAATACCAATTACTTTAGCATCTAGGTCTAGAACACAAGGTTAGAAATATAGATTATGCAAAGATTCCCATTGAAATGGGTTGATGGGTGATGAGAGTTGCAAATGTTGGAGACTTTAGAGATTGTGATAGTAATACAGCATAGGAAACAAAAATCACAGAATCCAGATGATGTTTGGTACTATTACATCGCTCAATGAAACTAGCTGAAAGTGACTGAAAACACCGTCCTCTGTTTTCATTTCCTGCCACATCTCCACAATCATGAAACAGTACTGTTTTCAATTTCAAGAATCAAGCTGACTACTTTCATTGGTAAAAATATGTGTGAATGTCTGGTGTTCCTTTATCATAAATCCACCTACCTCCTCTGTGGATTAAAACTAGGTTAAACTCTGGTTACTCTTCAGATCATATAAATCTTTTGCCTTTTAAAACTGGGTTGGAAGTCATAATTGCCACAAATCTTATTAAAATTTCCTGGGTAAATCAGGGTAGAGTAGACCAACTCAACATTTATTCTAGAGCGAACTCCCAAGTCTTTACGTTCCGGTGCTGGTTGATATTATCATCTAGCTATTGACTTCGTAGATTATTTACCTTATATTCTAAACTAAATTGATTATTTGTATTAAAATTAGCCTAAGATTTAGGAAGGTTACATTTTTTTTCTTCAAATTTTAAAATATGGGTGCATTAAAGAATTCTTCTTTAAAACGTGTCCTTCCCACTCCCATCCCAAACAAATCATTATAATGACCAAGGAAACCTTCTGGCCTAGAAATAAATATTCTAATTTGATTCTGTGATTTCACTCATATGACCTGATAAATATAAAAATGTTTCTCAGTGGTGGACAAATTATTCTGTTTTTCACAAATGTTTCAAATATTGTCAGCTAGTCAGTATAGAACCATTCCTCAAGAGGTCAGGATTCGTAAACCTGCACCAACGTGTTGACTCAGTGAAATAACAGAAGTGTGACACACTGAAATAAGTCAATATACAGAAAGCACTGGAATCAGCTCTTATTATAATATGGCTGGGTTCTTTATATTTTCCTTCTTGCCTGAAACAATAAGAATCTGAGTAATTTAGGTTATCAATGTTATTTTCTTATGAATAGAAAAATGAATATGTATCTTCTAGAGTAACAGATTGTCTTTGCCAAATTGAGTAACTTATCATTTGAAAAATACATGTGTTTCATGAAGTAGTTAGAAGGCACTTCAACTAGAAACAAAGATACATAGTCTCCTGATTTGGAGTTGTGAATGAAAGTTTCATAAATGTTGGTAGTTTTAAAATGTGGTTCTGGGCAAAGATAGAATAAAAAAATATTAGCTGTCTATGAGTTTAACATAAAGTGCTGAATTCACTTAGGCTAGGAGAATAAGGCAAACTAAATATTTGCTGAGAAGTAAATGGCAAATGTGATGCTTTAAAAACGTTTCCCATGACATAAACAAAAAAATAACAAAAACTTATATGATGTTCAAATTAAGCTCATTTTAATTAATATTTACTGATCAGCCACTATATACCAATACTATGAGAGATAATGGAAACATAAATGAATGTTGTATCTCTTATTCTCAGAATGTTTTAGCCAACTAGAAACAGACAGAAATAGGAGTACATTTAAAATGTGATATACAAATGCAAAATAAAAACGTTTAAATGCAATTTCAAGAGTACTAAGTAGGAGTGGGTGACTGTGACCTCAGGGAAAGATTCATGGAATTTGGATGTAAAAAGTTTTAAAGAATAGGCAGAATTTTCTTGGGGGAAAGTTGCAATAGTATTATAGGAATAGAAAATAGCAAACAGCATGAACAAAAATTCAGAAGCATGAAAAAGCATAGTTTGTTTTGAGGAAGCTATATGTGGTTCTGCCTTGTTAAATCAAAAAGAAGCAGTTTTTGGAAAGGGGAGAAGTTTGACTTTAGAAAAGCAAGATGTGGAGGCAGAACATGAGAGGTAAAAGTTGAGGCTCAAGTTATAAAAAGTCACGTAGTCACTGACAAAAAAAGAGCACATTGAAATGCTTTAACCACAGAAAGAAATAATTAGATGTCCATTCCATGTTAATATCACCATGAGAGATTTAGTTTATACATGCATATTTTTGTGTAACTTTAAGTCAAAGAATTTATTCCACAGTCCAAATCATAGGATGCTCAAAATAGGGAACTGCTTGAGCTAAATTTTAGTGAATATTGACTATCTAGTTTCAGAGAGGATAAAGTTTTATTTTATTTTTTCTATGGAATTTTTGCTTATATTTTGTGCCTAGCAAAATTAGCATATTGCACTCTAATTGTCTTTTTCTCTCTCCTTCTCTTACTAGTTCATACTTTATTTCTTTTAAAGACAATGTCTTATATTTGCACCTTGTTATAATAATATATTTTCTGAGACAAGATTCAATATCCATTGAATAATTAATGAATCAATGAATCAATAAATGTTCTATAGTCAGCTGTCAGTATGTAGCAGTGGAACCTCTCACTTCCCGTTTTTCTCTCAAATGTGTGCTCAGAAATTGATCAGCTAATGTTTCTTCACTCAGTGTCAAAATCCTTTGTTGCTTTGTCATCTATATTCCTACTTTATATTTGCAGGCAATAAAAGCTAACTTTTATAAATTTTAAAATATTTTCACAAAACCACTTGGATTACATATAATATTACTAGTGTTACTGGCATTCTGATATGCTTATCATTATTATTATTGTAGATGAGAAAGAGGAAGAGCCATAGTTAAAATAAGAAAGAATCTGACATAGCTCTATTTATACCCTTAAGTATGTATCCATGGCCTATGTCCTGGAAGGGAAAAAAAGTGCCAGCACCAAAGAGAGAGTGGGAACAAAACAGGTGTGCAGAGGTCTGTTCTCATCAAGGGGGAAAAACTATTCAGTCTCATCCTTCCACAAATCTACATAAGGTGCCCCTCTCAGAAAGTGGTCCAAAGCTCAGGCTTTGATCTGCCTGTTGGAAGATCAGATTAATAATTTATCTAATGTACCATCACAAGAGATATTCCCTTTTGAATAGCAAATAAGAAAATAATTAGACTTTAACTTTGAAATTTTATATTTAATAAAAAATAACAGAGGCGCACTGATAATTTGTCTTTTATTATTTCTTGTTCCTACTACATACACAGTGATGTTATTTTAGTTTTTTTCTAACAAAAGCTCATAATTAGAAAATAAAGAAGAAAAATACATTAAAATCCAAACATAATATAGGTAACTTTCATTATCGTAAAAGTTGACCTTTTATAAAAATCAAACTAGAATTTCCTATACATTCATATAATCATTTGTTCATTTACCTAACACATTTTTATTAAGTTCCCTCTGTGAGTTCCGCATTACTCTACTGATTTGAAATATATCAGCAAGCAATCCAAAGACCCTTAGCCTCATGGAGTTAAGGAGAAAAAGTAAACACTGAGCATAACACATAACTAAATAATTACAGTTCATTAGAATATAAAAAGTGCAATGGAAAAACAGTAAATAGAGAAGGTTAAGGAGAATTGAGAATGCCAGGCTAAGGAGTAGTATGGGATTTAAAATAAGATGGTTGGCTGGGTGCGGTGGCTCAGGTATGTAATCCCAACACTTTCGGAGGCTGAGGTGGGTAGATCACTGGAGGTCAGGAGTTTGAGACCAGCCTGGCCAATGTGGTGAAACACCGTCTCTACTAAAAATACAACAATTATCCAGGCGTGGTGGCACATGCCTGTAGTCTCAGCTGCTTGGGAGGCTGAGGCAGAAGAATCGCTTGAACCCAGGAGGCGGAGATTGTAGTGAGCCGAGATTATGCCACTGCACTCCAGCCTGGGCAAGAGAGTGAGGCTCCATTTTGGGGAGAAAACAAACAAACAAAAAAACAAACAAACAAAAAAACATAGTCAGGATACTTGAGCAAAGTTGAAGGTGCTAACATTTGACTTTGGAGCAAGATTATTGCAGGTAGAGGAAATAGCCACTGCAAAGGCCCTACTAAGGGTACAGCATGCATGGAGTGTTCAAGAATAGAAAGGAAGCCAATGTGACAGCAGCTAACTGAGCAAAGAAGATGAGCAAGGGAGAATCGCACATAATAAGCCTGGGTGGTGTGATAAGGAAAGGAGGGGGGATCATGGAAGATCTGACAGGTCATTTGATAAAATTTGACTTTACTCTGAATGAAATGGGGAGTCACTGAAGATTTTACGCATGGAAGAGACAGAATATACCTTTTTTAAAAGTATAGTTTTATTACATGTGCTATTGCAAATGAAGTGTAGAGAGACATGGCAGAATCAGGTCAGTGAGGAGGCTGAGAATAATGTAGATAAAAGATAAGATGGTGATTCATATAGGGACCATAGATGGAGAAGGAATGAGAAGTAATTACTATCTGAATGCATTTTGAAGTTTACCAATTGTTAAGTTTCATTTAAAATGTTTAATGTGTTCTGGCCGGGCATGGTGGCTCACGCCTGTAATCCCAGCACTTTGGGAGGCTGAGGTGGACGGATCATGAGGTCAGGAGATTGAGACCATCCTGGCTAACATGGTGAAACCCCGTCTCTACTAAAAACACAAAAATTAGCGGAGCGTGGTGGCGGGCGCCTGTAGTCCCAGCTACTCGGGAGGCTGAGGCAGGAGAATGGCGTGAACCAGGGAGGCAGAGCTTGCAGTGAGCCGAGATTGCGCCACTGCACTTCAGCCTGGGGGAGAGAGCGAGACTCCATCTCAAAAAAAAAAAAAAAAAAAAATTAATTGGTGGCTGGGTGGCCTAATTCCAAGACCGGTTCTCTTAGTCACTGTGCTATGCTGATGTCATTATCAGGCACACCTTTACTGAGAATGTTGTATTTTTCATGAATTGAAACAGATTACACTGAAAAAAAAAAAAAAAAAAAAAAGTTTAATGTGTTCTTATATTAATTCAGCTGCAGATTACGTTCTTAAAATGGCCATATAATGCTAACTTCCTCAAAATGTTGCACCCATTCTTCCTTTTAAGTATATTTTTATTGTCTCTCATATGAATGGTGAGTGAATTGCTTGAGGACAGGGTGTATATATTTATCACTTTGCCTTAACTTTCCAAGGTACTCAGTAAATATTTTAGCATTAAAGATTCTTTTTTAAATGTTTTAAATTTTTGTGGGTACATAGTAGGAGTATATATTTATGGGATACATGAGATATTTCGGTACAGGTATGCAATGTGTAATAATCACATCATGGAAAATTGGGTATCCATCTCCTCAAGTACTTATCCTTTGTGGTACAAACAATCCAATTATACTCTTTTAGTTATTTTAAAATGTACAGTTAAATTATTATTGACATAGCCATCCAGTTGTGCTATCGAATATTACATTTTAACTTATTATTTCTAACTACTTTTTTTGGTACCCATTAGGCATCCCTACCTACCCCTCAGCCTCCCATGACCCTTCTAAGCCTCTGGTAACCACCCTTCTAATCTCCATCTCCATTAGTTCAATTGCTTTGATTTTTATATCCTACTGATAAGTGAGAATATGCAATGATTGTCTTTCTGTGCATGGCTTATTTCGCTGAATATAATGAGGTTAGTTTCATCCGTGTTGTTGCAATGACAGAATCTCATTTGTTTTATGGCTGAATAGTGCTCCATTCGCATAAGGACCACATTTCCTTCCTTCTTTCTTTCTTTCCTTCCTTCCTTCCTTCCTTCCTTCCTTCCTTCCTTCCTTCCTTCCTTCCTTCTTTCCTTCCTCCCTCCCTCCCTCCCTCTCTCCCTCCCTCCTTCCCTCTTTTTTTCCTTCCTTCCCTTCCCTCCTTCCCCCTCTTCCCTTCCCTTCCCTTCCCTTCCCGTCCCTTTCCTTTTCCTTTTCCTTCTTTTTTTTGAGACACAGTCTCCCTCTGTTGCCCAGACAGGGATGCAGTGGTGCGATCTCAGCTCACTGCAACCTCCACCTCCTAGGTTCAAGTGAAGCATCACATTTTCTTTATCCATTTGTCTGTTGATGGACACTTATGTTGCTTCCAAATCTTGGCTGTTGTGAACAGTGCTGTAACATCTAAGGGAGTGGATATATCTCTTCAATATACTGATTTTCTTTCTTTTGGGTACATACCCAGCAGTAGGATTGCTGGATCGTATGGTAGCTCAATTTTTAGATTTTTTGAGTAATCTCCAAACTGTTCTCCATTCTGTCCCATTGCTCCACGTGTCTATTTTTATGCCAATACCATGCTGTTTTGGTTACTATAACTCTGTAGTATAATATGAAGTCAGGTAATGTGATTCCTCCAGTTTTGTTCATTTTGCTCAAGATAGCTTTTTTCCATTCTGTGTCTTCTGTGGTTCCATATAAATTTTTGGATGGTTATTTTTATTTCTGTGAAGAATGTCATTGCTATTTTGACAGAGATGGCATTGAATCTGTAGATTGCTTTGGGTAGTGTGGACATTTTAACAATATCGATTATTCTAATCTATGAACGTGGAATATTTTTCCATTTTTTTGTGCCACTTCAATTTCTTTCATCTGTGTTTTATACTTTTTATTAAAGAAATCTTTCACTCTTTGGGTTATGTTAATTCCTAGGTATTTTATTTTATATGTAGCTATTGCAAATGAGATTACTTTTTTGACTTCGTTTCCAAATTATTCACTGTTGATACATGGAAATGAAACTAATTTTTGTATGTTGATTTTGTATCCTGCAAATTTACTGCATTTATCAGTCCTACTAATTTTCTTGCAGAGACTCCAGGTTTTTCCAAATATAAGATCATAGCATCTGCAAACAAGTATAATTTGACTTCTTCTTTTCCAAATCAGATGCCTTTTATTTCTTTTTCTTGTCTGATTGTTGTAGCTAGGACTTCCAGTAATAAGTTCAATAACAGTGATGACAGAGGGCATCTCTATTATGTTCCAGATCTTAGGGGATAGGCTTTCAGCTTCCGCCTTTCAATATGATACTAGTTGCAGGCCTTTTCAATAAAAGCCATATATGGCTTTTATTATGTTGAGGTATGTTCCTTCTGTACACAATTTTTGATGGTTTTTATGATGAAGGGATGTTGATATTTGTCAAATGCTTTAACAGAATCAGTTAAAATGATCAAATGCTTTTTGTCTTTTATTCTGTTGATATGATGTATCACATTGATTGCTTTCCATGTGTTGAACTATCCTTACATCTCTTGGGCAAATCCACTGGTCATAATAAATGATATTTTAATTATTATTAATTACATTACCTATTATTTGGTTGAGGATTTTTGCATCAATATTAATCAATGATATTAGCCAGTCATTTTCCTTTTTTGTTATGTCTTTGTCTGATTTTTGTACCATTGTCATATTGGCCTTATAGAATAAGTTTGGAAGTATTCCCTCTTCCATTTTTTTTTTGAAATCACTTGCGTAAAATTGGTATTAGTTCTTCATTAACTATTCGGTAGAATTCAGTAGTGAAGTAATCAGGTCCCTGGCTTTGGTTTTGGTTGACTTTTCATTCCAACTTCAATTTCATTACTTGTTATTGCTATGTTTGGGTTTTGGATTTCATCATGGTTTAATGTAGGTAGGTTGTATGTGTTTAGGAATTTCTCACAGATTTTCTAATTTATTGGCATTTACCTGCTCATAGTAGCCATTAACGATCCTTTAAATTTCTGTGGTATTCGTTGCAATGCCTATTTCTTCATCTCTGATTTTGTTTATTTGGATTTTCTCCCTTTTTTTCTTCAGTAGTCTGGCTAAAGGCTTGTCAATTTTTTTAAATCTTTTCAAAAAACCAACCTTTTTTTGGCAATGTTTTGTATGGTTCTCATCATTTCAAATGCATTCATTTATGCTCTGATCTTTATTATTTCTTTTCTTCTACTAGTTTTAGATCAGTTTGCTCTTGGGTTTCTAGTTCTTTAAGTTGCATTGTTTGTTTATGTGTTTGAAGTTTTTCTTTCTTTTTTTGATGTGGGTACTCATATCTATAAATTTCCCCCAGCACCGCTTTCACTGTATCCAATAGGATTTGATATGTTGTCTTTCCATTATTACTTGTTTTAAGAAGTTTTTCAATTTCCTTTTTAATTTCTTCATTGACCCACTGGTCATTCAGGAGCATATTGTTTAATTTCCACATGTTTGTATTGTTTCCAAGATTCCCCTTGCTGATTTTTAGTTTCATTTCACTGTGGTTGGAGAATATGCTTAATATTTTTTCAAATTTTTTTGAATGTTTTAAGTTTTGTTTTGTGACCTAACATTTGATCTATCCTCAAGAATGATCCATGTGCTCAGGAGACTATTGTGTATTCTGCACCTGTTACATGAAATTTTCTGTAAATATCTATTAGGACCATTTGGTCTGCAGTGCAGATTAATTCTGATGTTTCTTTGTTGATTTTCTGTCTGGGAGATCTGTCCAATCTGGAAAATGAGAACTTGAAGTCTCCAGTTGTTACTGTATTGAAGTCTATGTCTCTCTTTAGCTCTAATAATATTTGCTTTATATATCTGAGTGCTTTGGTATTGGGTGCATATATGTTTACAATTATTATATCCTCTTGCTGAATTCACCCCTTTGTCTTTATATAATCACCTTTTTTTGTGTATCTTCTTACAGTTTTTGTCTTGATATCTATTCGTCTGACATAAGTATAGAGACTCCAGCTCTTTTTTGGTTTCTACTGTGTTGAATATTATTTTCCACCCTTATTTTCAGTCTATGTGTAACTTTATAGAGGAAATGTGTTTCTTGTAGGTAACAGACCAGTTGTTCTTGCTTTTTCATTCATTAAGCCATCCTATGTCTTTTGATTTGAAAGTTTAGTCCATTTACATTCAATGTTATTACTGATACGTGAGGGCTTACTTCTGCCTTCTTGTTATTTGTTTTCTGGCGGGTTTGTGGTCTTCACATCCTTATCAGCTTCCTTCCTGTCATCCCTTTAGTCAAGGTGATTTTCTCTGGTGATGTGATTTAATTTCTTGCCTTTTATTTTCTGTGTATTTGTTGTATTTTTTTAATTTGAGGTTTGTAAATACTTATCTAACCCGTTATTTTAAACTGATGAAAACACTGATTACATAAACAAACAAAAAAACTACTAAAAACTCTACCGTTTAAATTTGCTCCCTGCTTTTTAACTTTTTGTTATTTCTCTTTATATCTTATTACACTATCTATGTTTTGAAAAGTTGTAATTATTATTTTTGAATGGTTCATCATTTAGTCTTTCTATTTAAAATATGAGTAGTTTACACACCAAAGATAGCATTATAATATTCTGTGTTTTCTGTGTACTTACTATTGCTAATGAGTTTTATACCCTCAAATGACTTCCTCTTGCTTAACTCCCTTTTCTTTGTTGAACTCCTGACCTCAGGTGATCTACCCACCTTGGCCTCTCAAAGTGCTGGCGTTACAGGCATGAGCCACTGCACCTGGCCAACTCCCTTTTCTTTCTAATTGAAAATCTTTCTTCAGCATTTCTAATAGGACAGGTCTGGGGTTGATGAATTCTGTCAGTTTTTGCTTGTCTAGAAACATCTTTATTTCTCCTTAATGCCTGAAGCATATTTTCACCAGATACACTCATCTAGTGTAATTTTTTTTCCTTCCTCTAAATATGTCACACCACTATCACCTGGCCTATAAAGTTTTCACTAAATAACCTGCTTTCAGACATATTGGAGCTCCCTTGTATGGTATTTGTTTATTTTTTCTCGCTGCTTTTAGGATTCTTTTTTCATCCTTGATCTTGGGGAGTTTGATTATTAAATGCCTTGAGGAAGTCTTCTTTGGGTTAAATCTACTTAGTGTTCCATAACCTTTGTAAACTTGAATGTTGATATCTTTCTCTAGGTTTGGGAGGTTCTCTGATATCCATTTGAATACACTTTCTACCCCTAACTCTTTCTCTATCTCCACTTTAAGGGTAATAACTCTTAGATTTGTCCTTGTGAGGCAATTTTCTAGATATTATAGGTGTGCTTCATTGTTTTTTATCCTTTTTTTATTTGTCTCCTTTGACTGTGTATTTTCAAAGAGTCTTTCTTCAAGCTCACTAATTCCTTCTTCTACTTGATCAATTCTGCTATTAAGATACTTGAAGGAGATGTGGACTGAGGTACCCAAGAGTGGCAAGGGCAAGAAGTCCAAGCAAGTCAACAAAGACCATTACATCTCCAAGATAGTCCTGCATGGGGACTCAGTCATCGTTGTCCTGCGGAACTTGCTCATTGCCAGCAAGTAGGGGCCACCTCTCCGTGGACAAAACTCACTCTCCTGTCCTATGAAGACCACTGCCATTGGTGTTGAGAATAATAAAGCTCTGTGTGTTTTTTTTTTAAAAGATACTTTTTTTTAAAAAAAAAAAAACAACATATCAGTTGCATTTTTCAGCTCTAGAATTTCTGCTTGATTTTCTTTGATTGTTCAATCTTTTTGTTAAATTTATCTGATAGAATTCTGAATTATTTCTCTGTGTTATCCTGAATTTCTTTGAGTTTCCTCAAAACAGCTCTTTTGAATTATCTGTCTGAAAGATCATATATCTCCGATCCTCCGGGATTCATTCCTGGTGCCTTGTTTATTTTATTTGGTGATGTCACGTTTTCCTGGGTGACACTGATGCTTGTAGATGTTTGTCATTCTCTGGGTATTGAAGAGTTAGGTATTTATTGTAATCTTTACAATCTGGGATTGTTTGTGTCTGTCCTTCTTGGGAAGGCTTTACAAGTATTTGAAGGGGCATAGGTCCCAAGCCTAATAACGCTGTAGATTTTGCAGACTCATAGATGTGCCGCCTTCGTTGTCTTGGATAAGATCTGGAAGAATTCTCTAGATAACCAAGTAGAGATTCTTGTTCTATTCCCTTACTTTCTCCCAGGCAAGCAAGCAAACAAACAAACAAACAAAGTCTCCCTCTCTCTATAACAAGCCACTTGGAACTGGGAGTATGTGATGCAAGCAACCCTGTGTCCACCACCATTGGGACTGTGCTGGGTCAGACCTGAAGCCAGCACACCACTGAGTCTTGCCCAAGGTCGTTCTCTTCAGGACATTAAGTTATTCCAGTCTCTGGGCTTGTTTAGAGATGCTGGCTGGGAGCCAGGAATTGGAGTTAAAAACTTTAGCAGTTTCCCTGATTTCTATTCTACTGTGGATAAGCTAAGACTCAAACCACAATACAAAGATTTCTTGCTATTCCCTCCTCCTTACACAAGCAGAGAAGTCTCTCCCTGTGGCAACCACCACCACTAGTCCATGGAGGTTTTTCCAGGCAACCACTGGTATTCACTTAAAGGCCAAGAGCTCTTCAGTCAGCTTGTGTTGTGTACTGCCAGGATTGAGACTCACCCTTCAGGTCAGTGTGCTCCCTTCCGGCCCAGAGCTGGTCCAGAAATGATGTCCAAGAGCCTAGGCCTGGGCTCAGGAACTCCAAGACCCTGCTTGTTGCTCTGGCCCATTTTGGCTCAGCTGGTACCTAAAGTGCAAGACAAAGTCCCCTTAACTTTTCTTTCTGCTTTTCTTAAACAGAAGGAGTCTTTCATCATAGCCTCCACAGCTAGGAGTATGCTAGGTTACACCTGAAGCCAGTAGATCTCAGAGCCCAAGACCCAGAGCATACTACCTGAGTATCTGCTACTGTTTATTCAGGGCACAAGGGCTCTTTAGTCAGCAGGTGGTAAGTCCTGCCATGAATGGGTCCTTTTCTTCAAGGCAACAGGCTCCCTTTTGGCCCAGGATGTGTCTAGAAAAGTCATCCAGAGCTAGAGTCTGGAATAGAGACCTCACAACTCAACCTGGTGCCCTATCCTACTGTGGCTGAGCTGGTATCCAAGATGTAAGATTTAGTCCTCTTTACTCTTTGATCGCCTTTTTCTAAGCAGAAGGAATAAGTCACTTTTGTTGCTGTGAGCTGCACTACCTGGGGTTGGGGGAGTGGTGGCACAAGCACCACTCCCTTAACCACCCAGGCTGGTGTCTCCCTAGGTCACATGTCACCCTAGACCACTAGCTCTGAGCCCAACCCAGCACTAGGAGTTGCCTAGAAATTGCAGTCCTTGTGTCTCAGACAAAAGGTAAACATGCCTTGCATGTTTACCAAGGACCCCAGAGCACTTTGGCTTGTGTTGGCAAGACTTGCTAAGAAACTCAAGCTCTGACTGCTGGGATGGGCAATTCCTCTCTTGCTATGTCTGGCCTAAATGCTCTCTCTATGCACAGGTGCTCACTGGGCTCAGCATGGTTTTTCTTTCTCCTGTTACAGGGCAGCACTGAGTTCAATGCAAGGTCTCCTGGTTGCTGTGCTCTCCCTCCCCAAACTGCATGAATTTTCTCTCCACACCAGAAAGCCACTGCCTGGAGGATGGGAGTGAGGTGTTGTTGGTATGTCAAGGCTGTCTCTCCTGCCCTCCTCAATGCCCTTTTCAGAAATATGATGTTAAAATGGGATACTGTGATTGCTCACCTGATTTCTGGTTCTTGTAACAGCACTTTACTGTGTGCAGATAGTTGCTAAAATTTGATGTTTCAGTGTTGGGGACAAACCATACAGGGTTCTATTCTACCATCTTACCACTGCTGTAAAGTTTCTTAAATTAAATAATTTGAGAAAGCTTTTAAATTTTTTTTCAATTGTGTTTAGCTATTTTATTATGTGCTCTGTAATGAAAAATATTATGTGACATCTAATGATATGTTAGATCAGATACTCATGTTTATTTTAATAAAATAATTACAAAGGTTAATTCACTTAATCCTTTCATCAATTATATTATTACTATGTTGAGAGAATGTAATAGTTGTGTTCCTAACAAAAATATGCAATCAAGAAAGAGATACTACCAGTGAAAGAGAAAGGATGAAAAAAGAAAGGACTGAAAAAGTATTTTAAATACAAATCTTTTTTGGAAGGCAACGTGAATTTAAGCCAGTAAGATTCTTGAGAACAATTAATACAGTATTCTTGGGTATTGTTCTTTTCATAAAGATACAAAAAGTAGTACAACAAATATAATTACATTTGACCTTACAGTTTGTAAAGTTTATGTTAAACTTAGCACAAAATGAACAGAAATTTCCAATAACCTCTATAAATTTAAGTTATATAGTAAGAAAAAAACAAGATATAGTTCCCAAATCTGACAACAAATTGGAAACGTACCCTGTTTTTACCTTCTATAAATGTCAATATGGATTTTATTTTTGATCTGAGAAAATATATAGGGTCCTAAAGTAAAAAAAATGGACACATGAATATATAAAGTGGAAATTTAATTATTTTAGCTTAATTTTATTTTAAACTTATTTTTATCTAAAGTCTATAACACTAGTGAAAGTAACTAATCCAATAAATTGGAGAACAAGTCTAGTCGACAGACAAGCAAAGGACCTTGTTTGCATTATTATGGTAACTATACATTGTCTATATTGACTATGCTTACATGTACCTTTAAATTGATATTTATATTTCAACGTAATTGAAACGACAGTTTTTCTAGTTTTTTTTTTTTTTTTGAGACGGAGTCTCGCTCTGTGGCCCAGGCTGGAGTGCAGTGGCCGGATCTCAGCTCACTGCAAGCTCCGCCTCCCGGGTTCACGCCATTCTCCTGCCTCAGCCTCCCGAGTAGCTGGGACTACAGGCGCCCGCCATCTCGCCCGGCTAGTTTTTTGTATATTTTTAGTAGAGACGAGGTTTCACCGTTTTAGCCAGGATGGTCTCGATCTCCTGACCTCATGATCCGCCCGTCTCGGCCTCCCAAAGTGCTGGGATTACAGGCCTGAGCCACCGCGCCCGGCCTTTTTTTTTTTTTTTTTAACTAGTAAATATAAATGATAGACTGAAGATATTTAGGACACTGAATAAAATGATTAGACATAAGTTTTTATAAAACTTCATGTAACACAAGGAGTTCAGTTTAAAAATATTTTGGAAGCATCTGCTCTTTGAAAAACTGAGTTCATTGGATAATTTTATAATTTTTCTTCTAAAAATCACCTCTAGTAGATTCCACAGAATGGATAACATTATGCAAATCATGAAACTATTTCAGAACATTCTTGTGAATTTTTTTTTTGTTTTTTGTTTTATTTTGGTCTGTCAACAATTTGAATGCAAAAACAAATGAGAAATGTTTTTTAGATAAAGATATTTTAATCTTTGACTATTTTGCTATTGAGTGGAAAATAGGTGAAACCACACGGACATATTTTAAAACTCTGAACTCTCTCAGGAGTAAGGATAGAAAGACTTAAAATAAAATCTGAACTATTCGTTGATTTAATTTTATTATGAAAATGTCTAATGTACATCTATATCTTGTAGCATGCTGATTCATTAAGCTTACATGATCCTGTCTATAATAATATTTTTACCCAGGAAGAGGTCAAATTAGTTGCAGGGTATCCACCTTTGCCAGGTAAACTTCTCTTGTTACTTCCTATGTTCACTGAGAATGAAAATTGTCTACAAGACAAACTCTCAGAAATTCAAAACCTGGGCTTGTACTTCTTCTCTAATTGCATAAAACATCTTTCATGCTTGCAGATATTTTTACATCTACGACAGCCTGTAGTTCTGCTTGCCAACCTGAAACTTGTTTCACAAATTTTTCAGCAGCTGGTATGATAATAAGCCAGTTTTTATGTAAATTAGTAATCTTTCTAATCAATTTTTAACCACAAAATTTAAACTTTAAATATTTTTGAGTAAAGAATTTTTTCAATAAAGATAATAGGCATTATTAAATCTATTTAGCTAGCTTGATACCAATTTTATTGTATCTGATTTTAAGAACTATTTCTATGAAGCAGAAGAAAGTTTTCTGATAGAACTATAACTTTAAAGGTGGTAACTTTTTATTGGAAGGTTCATTTTCCTTTTTCTTTTAGCTAATGTTCTTACAAAATGATACATTTTTGGTAATTCAAATATAATGAGGTTGGCATAGTTCTGCACTACCACTTTAAATGCAATATGTTCACATCAATCATTTCTTTATAAAGAAAAGGACGACAAAATAAAAATGCCATTTTTGATGTTGACATGAACTATTTCTTTAAATTGGGCCAATTTTTTTTCAAATCACAAACTTAGCACTGTTAAATATATCCATTTATTTACAGAGTACAAATTACTTGATTATATTCCACGTAATGACCATTGAGGGTAGAGTATAATATGTATTACTGATTTTTTTTGTCCTGTGACTGTAATTATGTATATATAGAACTACCTTCCAAATTTTATGTCCTGGAATATAGTAGTATCCACAAGAATACAGAGAAAAATATCTCAACCTTTATTGCAAAACAAATAATAAAGCTTATTCTTACATTTAGTTTTTAACCTTATAGGTATATATTTTTCTCAGCCGGGCACAGTGGTTAATGCCTGTAGTCCCAGCACTTTGGGAGGCCAAGGTGGATGCATCACCTGAGGTCAGGAGTTCGAGACCAGCCTGGCCAACATGGTGAAACCCCATCTCTACTAAAAATACAAAAATTAGCCAAGCGTTGGGGCATACACCTGTAATCCCGGCTACTCGGGAGGTTGAGGCAGGAGAATTGCTTGAACCCAGGAGGCAGAGGTTGCAGTGAGCTGAGATCACGCCACTGCACTCCAGTCTAGGCAACAGAGTGAGACTCCCTCAAAAAAACAAAAAAAACAAAAAAAACATATTTTTTTCTAAGTCACAGTTGGCCACATATCTTTGAATTCAGTTACTTTTATAGTAATTAGGAATAATTTTAAAATTTAAAAATTCAAAGATCAAGAAGACCTACCTAAGATTTAATATCATGGACACTTCAATTATGCATATTAACATTGTATTGTCATCAATTTAAACAATGAAAGAAATCCTTAATATTGAAAGATGAAGTTTTCAAAAAATAGCATTAATTTGGCTGATTTTTTAAAATCTACATGTACACTTTGTAGACTGGAATGTGCTAGTAATACATAGCTTGCTGCAGAGCAGAATGTGTTAAAGTTGAAAACAAAACCAAATAATTACTTTATTATTGACCCTAGCATTTGTTTTTCCTTTTGTTCCCAGATTCAAGGTCAACTTCCTGTCCAAATGTTTCTTTCTCAGATTTCTAAAATCTACATCTAGACAAGTGCCTAGCACAAATTAGATTTTCCCAAACATATTTATTAAATAAATGAATAAGAATGACAATGCTCTCCTTATTCTTCTTATACTAATAATGCATTATTTAAGATAAATTATGGCAACTTCCTTTTAGACCAAAATTGTGTTGCCTGATTACTCTTTAAATTTCTAGGGCACTATACTTTCCTGTTACTAATTATTTTTCTCTATTTTCTTCTCCTAATACTACAGAAACTAAATAGAACCCGTAAGAGAGGCAAATGATCATCAGAATGAAGTTATTCTGGCTGGGCATGATAGTCCACACCTGTAATCCCAGCACTTTGGTAGGTCGTGGCAGGTGGATTACTTGTGGTCAGGAGTTTGAGATCTGCCTGGCCAACATGGGGAAACCCCACCTCTACTAAAAACACAAAAATTATCCAGGCATGGTGGTGGTTGCCTGTATTCCCAGCTACATGGTGCGCTGAATCAAGAGAATCGCTTAAAGCTGGGGGACGGAGGTTGCAGTGAGCCGAGATCGTGCCACTGCACTACAGCCTGGGCAACAGAGCAAGATTCTGTCAAACAAAACAAAACTAAACAAAAAAACAGGATGAACTTTTTTTTTTTTTTTTTTTTTTTTTTTTTTTGAGACAGAGTCTTGCTCTGTCGCCCAGGCTGGAGTGCAGTGGCCGGATCTCAGCTCACTGCAAGCTCCACCTCCCAGGTTCATGCCATTCTCCTGCCTCAGCCTCCCGAGTAGCTGGGACTACAGGCGCCCGCAACCTCGCCCGGCTAGTTTTTTGTATTTTTTAGTAGAGACGGGGTTTCACCGTGTTAGCCAGGATGGTCTCGATCTCCTGACCTCGTGATCCGCCCACCTCGGCCTCCCAAAGTGCTGGGATTACAGGCTTGAGCCACTGCGCCCGGCCCAAAACAGGATCAACTTATTCAAAGTTCTTTCATATTACCTTTGTTGTTCTCTTTCTGTGCTTACTTCCTCTCAGAATTTTTCTTTCCTTTTTTATATTTTCTTTCTTCCTTTCCTGACTTATTTCTTAAGATATCAAAGAATGCTCACTGCTGTGTACTTATGTTCTCTCGTCCTTAATATAAAACTTTGTTCCTCTAAATATCCAGGCCTGACACTTGATCTAGTATCATATCTAGTGACACTTGATCTAGTGCTCTCATGGACTATCTAACTGGAGGTCTAATTTTGACCTCAAGTATGTTACTTGTTAGAAGGTAGCATAGTGTAGGTGAAAATGTATTTAGGGTGTTTTTCTTCTAATTCTTCTTTAACTAGCCATCTGACAATAAACAAATTCTTTGACCTCCCTGGCTTGCAGAATTCTCTTCTAACACAATGTAGAATTTGTTCTATATCATTGCTAAGCTTCCTGGAAACTTTCAGTTGGATCTCTATAATGTCTTTCTTCAAAAATGGTTCCCCATCTGATAATTTTATTTCTATCATTGGTGTCCCATTATTTTACTATTCACCTTGAATATTTTGAATTTTTATAACTTTACCTTTACCTTTTATCACACTTTTATGTTATGCCAGTAAAAAATAAATTGTGTTTTAAAAAACAAATAGGTTTTTGTCAGTTGGAGAAGAAAGTGCAATAGCTTATATAAAGGTAAGGAAAAGCAAGGCACATAGTAAATATTTTCTCACATTTAATTTTTTTGAATTTGACATTATATTTGGTCTCTTTGGCTTTATATATTTATTTTTGTTTGTTCTTATGTAGTGGAAACTTCACTTTTTTCCATTATGGATTCTTTAGGTCTCCCCAACAAGGTGTGAAATTCTAGCACTGAACAAGGAAAGTGAAACAAATTCATAATATATACACAAGGGAGCTTGTATATATTATGTTCATGAAGAAAATAAAATTAAAAGATAAAAATAAAAACAATTTTTTCAGCATAAGTTTCATCATGTTCAAGATGCTTTTGTAAGCCATAATACCAGCCATTTAATACATTTCCTAAAGAACTGAAGATCCTGGGAATCTAACAGTGCCAATGTAGTTTTTTCACATTATTAACTGAAGCAAAATGGGTGCCCTTTATAGATTTTTTAAGATTATAAACAAAAAGAAGTCAGAAGGAGCCAAATCCAAACAGAAAGATGGATCGCTAATAATTTTTCCATCAAAATTCTTGCAAAATTGTCCTTGTTTGATGAGAGGAATGAGCAGGAGTCATGGTGGAGAAGGACCTCTGATGAAGCTTTCTCAGGTGTTTTTCTGCTAAAGCTTTGGTTAACTTTCTCAAAACCTTCATAAAAAGCAGATGTTATTTTTTCTCCAGCTCATCAGAAAGTTAACAAGCAAAATGCCTTGAACATCCCCAAAAGCTATTGTCACGACTTTTGCTCTTAACTGGCATGGTAGCCATTGCTTTTGCCGAGACTGGCTTGGTGGAGGAGACCCTAACCCAGAGGGGCTAGGGGAATTAAAGACACACACACAGAAATATAGAGGTGTGAAGTGGGAAATCAGAGGTCTCACAGCCTTCGGAGCTGAGAGCCCTGGACAGAGATTTACCCACATATTTATTAACAGCAAGCCAGTCATTAGGATTGTTTCTATAGATATTCGATTAACTGAAAGAATTCCTTATGGGAAATGAAGGGATGGACGGAAATAAGGGGGTGGGTCTGGCTAGTTATCTGCAGCAGGAACATGCCCTTAAGGCACAGATCGCTCATGTTGTTGTTTGTGATTTAAGAACGCCTTTAAGCGGTTTTCCGCCCTGGGCAGGCCAGGTGTTCTTTGCCCTCATTCCAGTAAACCCACAACCTTCCAGCATGGGCATTATGGCCATCATGAACATGTCACAGTGCTGCAGAGATTTTGTTTATGGCCAGTTTTGGGGCCAGTTTATGGCCAGATTTTGGGGGGCCTGTTCCCAACAGCTTTGACTGCGCTGTCTTGAGGATCCTACTGGTAAAGCCATGTTTTATCTTCTGCTACAAAGCTTTGAAGAAATGCTTCAGGATTTTGGTTTCACTTGTTTAAATTTTTTCATGGAAAACTGTGCTCTTATTTGCAGCTGATGTGGGTATAATGGTTATGGCACTCATCAAGTGGAAAGTTTGTTCAACTTAAATTTTCGAGTCAGAGTTATGTAAGCAAAACCAATGGAGAGGTCTGCAGTGCTGGCTATTGTTTCTGCTGTTGATCCTCAATCTTCTTCAATAAGGGCATGGAAAAGTGAACAATTTTTTTCCTTCAAAATTATTGATGGTCTGACACTATAGGATTCATTTTCAACATCTTCTTGTCTCTTCATAAAATTAGTTTTCCATTTGTAAAGTGCTGATTTCTTTAGGACATTGCATAAACTTTTCATAAAGCATCAATGACTTCATCATTCTTCCACCCAAGTTCCACCATGAATTTGATGTTTGTTCTTGCTTCAACTTTAGCAGAGTTCACATTGCTCTGAAAGGTGTTCTTTTCTTCTCTTTTTTCTTGTATTTTTTTTTTTTCCCCCAAGACAGGGTCTCACTTTGTCACCCAGGCTGGAGTACAATAGCCCAAACATGGCTCACTGCAGCCTCAGCCTCCTGGGCTCAAATGATTCACCTGCCTCAGCCTCCCAAGTGTCTGAAACTACAGGCACACACTACCAAACTCACATATTTTTTAAAATTTTTGTAGAGACTGGGTCTTGTCATGTTGTCCAGATTGGTCTCATACTCCTGGGCTCAGGTGATCCTCCTGCCTTGGCCTCCAAAATTGCTGGGATTACAGGTGTGAGCCACCGTGCGTGGCCTGCAGTTCTTTTCAAACTTGTGTTTTATCCTTATTAGTGTCTGACACTATGTATTGTTCAGACATATTATAACAAGGTAGTAAAAGTTTATTTTGGTGCAAAAAAAATTGAAATTCATGCATAGTTTTTTCATAATACACATTTTCCACGAACTTTTTAAGAACCTCTTTAGATGTTAGCCACTTTTATAAATGCTTTACATAACTTTTAATGCTTATAGCTATCTTGTAAGGTAGGTGCTATTATCTCCATTTTACAGAGGAGAAAGCTGAAACACAAAAATGTTAGGTGAGCTTCCAAAGCTATACAGCTAGCACGTGGCAGAGCTGAGGTTCAAAACCAATAAAACAGGCTTCTGAGTCCTTGGTCTTCAGCAGTGTTGTCTGCCTGTCAAGATTGTGTAGATTCATCGGCCGGGCGCGGTGGCTCAAGCACTTTGGGAGGCCGAGACGGGCGGATCACGAGGTCAGGAGATCGAGACCATCCTGGCTAACACGGTGAAACCCCGTCTCTACTAAAAAATACAAAAAACTAGCCGGGCGAGGTGGCAGGCGCCCTTAGTCCCAGCTACTCGGGAGGCTGAGGCAGGAGAATCGCGTAAACCCAGGAGGCGGAGCTTGCAGTGAGCTGAGATCGGGCCACTGCACTTCAGCCTGGGTGACAGGGCGATTCCGTCTCCAAAAAAAAAAAAAAAAAAGATTGTGTAGATTCGAGGTTAGCAAGACTAACATACTGAAGAGAGCAGCTGAAAGTCCAAATAAAATGTCTAGCTGTGTTTGGAAGGTTCAAAGGTAGAAATGATAGCTCATAGAGATTATAGCTCAGTGATGAGAGCTGTTTCCTAAGTAAAATGTTTGTTGAGATAATGGTAGAAACAGAAAGAATAATGAGAAATGGATCATTATGAGAAATGTTTCGTGAAATAGCTAATAGAATTTGCTAATATACTATGTAATCATGTGTTGCTTAACAATGGGGATACATTATGAAAAACTTATCATTAGGTGATTTTGTAATTCTGTGAACCTCAAAGAGTGAACTTACACAAACCTAGATGATGCACCATACTACCTATATAATCTATGTGGTATAGCCTATCACTCCTAGGCCACAAAACTGTGCAGCATATTACTGTACTGAATACTCCAGGTAAGTGTACGCAATGGTAAGTTTGTATACCTAAACATATCTAAACATAGGAAAGCTGCTGTAAAAATAGAGTATAAAAGATTTTTTTTAAGAAAATATATGCTTTTATAGGGCACTTACCATGAATGGAGTTAGTAGGACAGGAAGTTGCTCTGGGTGCATTAGTGAGTGAGTAGTAAATGAATATGAAGGTCGAGGACCTTACAGTACACCTTTATATAACTGGCAGCACAGATTTGTTTAAGCCAGCATCACTGAAATGCATCGCATTATGACCTTATGATGGCTATAATGTCATCAGGTGGTACAAATTTTCTGATTCATTATTATCTTATGGGAACACCATCATATATATAACCCATCCTTGATTGAAATGTTGTTATGTGATATGTGATTGTACATAGAAAACGGTGAAAAGATGGTAGCTCCATGAACTTTAATGTTTTTTCTTGATACTTGATTGAGACCTCTAAGGACCTTTCCTTAATCAGAATAAAGTCAACATCCAAGGGCTTATCTGGCATGTAGTATACACACAAAAAAACCAAAACTCTTTTCAGAGGTAGCATTTTGGCCAAGTAGGTTTTCAAGCAGGAAATATTTGCCATAAGCAATATTTCAGACATGTGGATCATTTTTTGAGATTGGAAAAGAATTCAGTCCAAGCACTATGGGCATAAGAAGCAGATCAAGCTCTAGAAAGATAGATTAGACCTTTCTAACATGATGATATTGAGGATTCCAGCATGCACTTTGGAAAAGTGATTCAGAATCCTAGTTTTAAAGCTTCCCACCTCTCTGCAAAAGTTTTTTAGAAACACGGGCTGATGCCTGGCAAGCCTATAGGACCTATGGCATAATGATGTTTACTTTCTACAGCAAGACTTAACAGAAACGGGATGACTAATAAATTGCTTTATTTTTTTATTGATGACTCAGGTGAGGCTGTGCCTACAAATAAATGTTCCTTCAAAGTTGCTACTGGGCAAGATCAGAATTGTCAAGGACAGAGAAGTATTTGGGGAAACAGCTAGGCAGGGATATGTATAGGTATGAAATTCAAGAGAGATAATTCTAGGTTGCAGAAAATAGTTTAGATTACCTAAGTGCTTGTATTGTATTAGATTACTCTTCACAAATATTCAATTATTTCCCCTAAAATTATAGAAGAAATTTACTTCCCTACCTCACTATGTGGGGCTTGGCCAAGTGGCTTGCTTTGGCCAGTAGAATATCAGCAGTTCTAATAGTGTCCCAGAACTAATCCCGGCCTTAAGAGTTACCAGTTTTTGTTGACCCTTTTTACATTCCTGCCTTTTTCCATGAGAAAAGCATGCCTTCACACTACTGATTTAAGATGGATGAGGAACTTGTGAAGCAGTACTGAATAAAGTTTAGAAGCAATAGATCCAGGCCAGTCTAGAAAATGTACTGTTCAATAACCACATAGATATGTGACAAATATAATAATTGTAGTTTTAAGACTTTGGCCTTGGGAATTATTTGTTTTGCAGCATTATTGTGGCAACAGCTGATTTACTCAGTGGTCCTCATTTTTTTTTTTCTTGAATTAGCACTGTTTTTCAATTGAATGTCCCAAGTCCCTCCTATATCCTCCTACATGCTATATTATTTAAAATTGTGACTTTTATTATAACTTTCCTAATCAGAAATTGACAGAGCTGAGCACACAGGTAATGGTGGTCCCAGCATTCTCAAATAGAGGAAGACTCCAGACAATGAAAAAAGCAGAATTTAATCTAATAATTTAATATAAAAATTGACTTACCTGGGTGGAAAATATAATGCTCAAGTATTACTCACAAGAGAAGCATGAGCAAATAACCAACAGATTATGATATGACAATTAGACTCAAGGTAGGGCATCTTAAAATAATGAAAGAGAAAAATTGTTGGTAGAGCTTTTATGAGACTATAGATTCACTTCTGACTCACTCTGAATTCTCAGGTTTTATGCAAATCTCCAAATCCTTTCTAGGCAGAAAATTAAAGTGACATATTAAATACAATTTTACACTGCTTTTCCTTGAAATATAAAGTTATTATAGCTCCCTCTATCTCTTAGTTCTGCATATTGGTTTAGCCTGAGTCCAAAAAGGCACTAATACTAATACATTAATACATTTTAAAAGCTCTGAAATCCATATATATATACATACACACACACACACACACACACACACACACACACATACATATAAAATTTATTTAGAGAGAGAATCTTGCTCTGTTGCCCAGGCTGGAGTACAGTGGCATGGTCTCACTTCACTGTAGCCTCCACCTCCTGGGCTCAAGTGATCCTCCCGCCTCAAGCCCCCCAATAGCTGAGACTACAGGCACATATCACCAGGACTGGCTAATTTTTATATTTAGTAGAGTTGGTATTTTGCCACGTTGCTCAGACTGGTCTCGAACTCCTGGGCTCACGTGATCTGCCTATCTTGGCCTCCTAAAGTGCTGGGACTATAGGGGTGAACCACCACACTTGACTTGAAATCCAATTTTAAATCATTGAATATTGTTATTTTCAAAGGAAATATGATCTTCTTGGCTGTATTTCTTTCCTACAACAAACAAAACTATTCTAAGAAATTATCTGACAGATCCTTATAACTATAACTGGACTATGGCATATCAACTTAGAACTAAAATAGCCCTATGTTTATTGCAGAACAGTTTAAACAAGTTTTATTTTCTTATGTAAAACTTGGAACACAAACTCTCACACTTAGAAGCTCTTTTATGAGGTACTTGATATCATAGCAGAACTGCTGTGTTTCCTAAGAGGTATGTCTTCAAAAACACTTCCTGCTTCCAGCTTTCTGGTTTTAACTTGACTATCTTTTAGGTTTCCTATTCTGGTTAAGGCAATGTTAGCTTCTCAACTTTTCAGATTCGGGCTAACAAGAGACCCTTATTTTCTTTCAGAAAGCTGAAGCTAATTAACCACAAAATCCCTTAGAGTTCACCTTTTCAGTGATTCTCAAGAGATGTTCTTTCCTTTTCTGAGATTGTACTGTCTCAGACCCCTTGTATCTCTTCTTAAACTACTAGAGAGACCACTACAGTGCTTATGTATGCTTAGCAGTTTAGAAATACTTTCTATTAAGAATGAATGAATAAATGGTTACTCCTTCTCCCCAAAACTGCTATGATTGCCCACTTTTTGTGGCATTAAGTCCCAAATCTTTAGCACTGTGATCAAGCAAACCTCCAGGACGCGATTTAATTACCTTCACAATCTCGTCTCTCACTATATCCAAAAACATACCTAATTTCTTCTCATGGGTGAAATGTACTCTGACAGGTCTGTACTTTTTTTTGGTATTATTCCCTTGATCTGAAATATCTTTCTGTAAATTTCCTCTTTGAAAAGAAAAAAATCCTATTCTTCCTATAAAGTCCCTCTCGACTCTATACATAGTCATTAAGAACACAAACTTGGAAGCTAGATCCATTTTTTAAAAGTTCCACCAGTTCCCTTTAAAGCTAAATATACAACTATGATACAGCATAAGAATTCTACTCCAAGGAATTTACTTAAAAGAAATGAAAAAAAAGTACACAAAAAGAAATATGCAAGAATATTTGTAGCAAATGTATTCTAAACATTCCACACTGAAAATATCACAGATACCCATCAGTAAGAGTATGAATAATCGTTGTATATTTGTGTTCATCTGAAAGAATTCTACTCAGCAATAAAAAGAAACTCCAACAACATGGATGAATCAAAAAGTATTATGCTCAGTGAAACTAGCATTAATAAAAGACACTACTCTATGATTTTATTTATATAAAGTTGTAGAGAAGTAAAATGTATATATGTTGGAAAATCAAAATCTGAAAAGTAGTTGTCTGTGGCGAATGGTATAGGTGTTGACTAGGAAGAGGAAAGAACACATTTTCTCCAGTGATGGCAATGTTTTGTATCTTGACAAGTAGTTGGGTTACACAGTTGTGTCAAGATTCTAAATGATATACTTAAGACTTGTTAACTTTGTCTTATGTCTTATGTCTCCAAAGGAAAAAAAAAAAAAGAACTACAAACATATTGAATTCCAGTGAATATATGCTGAAGTGTTCAGAGAGAAAATGCATTGATGTTTAAAATTTATTTGGAAATGCTTCAATAAAATATGATGGATTGATTATTAGGTAGAATGGTGAAAAGATGGTCTAATGTGTATAGGAAACTGTTTCTTTACACTCAGTACCCACCAAAGACGTAAGTTTTCCATACCAACCAATTCTCCAATTTTCTGTGGACTCTAGTTGGGTGTCCTACAATTAATTCAATTCTCACACTAATTATCCAAAGTCAGTGCAGACCCCACAGTTTAAAGGGTAAGTCCCACAAGACTTGCTCCCACTTCAGACACCAGTCACAAGTATTTAGTGCCCAGGGTACTCACTTCTATCTGGCTTGGCTACAAATTGGGCTTCCTACCACCTTCGTCTCATGTTTGAGAATTTGCTATAATAACCAAAAAAACTCAGGGAAACGTTTTATCAATGTTTACAGGCTCATTGTAAAGGATACTATAAAAGTCACAAATGAACAGCTAGGTGAAGAGGTCCACATAGGGCAAGATCTAGAAGAGTTCCCAGCACAGAAGCTTCTGTCCTCATGGAGTGGGGGTGTGCCACACACCAGGCACATGGATGCATCCCCAACCTGGAAGCTCCTGAACTCTATAGTTTAGAGGTTTTTATAGGAGTTTCTTCATATAGGCTTGAACAATTATTAACTCAATCTCTAGCCCCTCTGCCTTTCCCAGATAATAAAGGGTGGGGCTGAAAGTTCCAATATTCTAATTATGGCTTGGTCTTTCTGGTAACCAGCCCCCACTATGAAGCTATCAGGAGCCCAAGAAGAGTTCCCTCATTAGAACAAAAAAATCTTTCTGTGACCCAGGAAATGACAAGTAGTTTAGGAGCTCTTGGGGGCAGAGACTAAATATACATCCTTATTATGTCACAACGTGTGATAAACCATGTGTAGTAAAATGTTAATGGTAGAATCAAAGTGGTGGGTTATCAGTGTTTACTAGAAAATTCCTTAAACTTTTCTGTATGCTTGAGATTTTTCATAAGTAGTATTGGAAAATATGTTAACCACTAGCTTTCAAAATCATATTGTTACTCTAATCTATGATTACTCTCCTGGATGCAAAATGATTGTTTTTCTGTCTTTTATTCCATCAACATTTATTAGTTGGCATTTTACTGTAACAAAAAGCTTTTATATCCCCCCATAATTATTGATTTATTTGTTGTTAGCATGGTCTGGACTTACTCTGTTTACTGAATTATACTACAACACTGTTATTATTAATTTCCAAGCTACTTCTGTTTCCTTTAGATATGTCCCTATCCCATTTTAATCACTTTTGACACAGGATATTTGCAAGCTCATCTTGTATTGTGTTGGTCCCAGACCTTGATGCAGCCATTCCTTTCAGAAACTTTCATTCTTGTGAATTGAGAATAACATCTAGAAGCCAAGACTTGACTTCTAGGTATACGCATTGCTAGGGGTGTCTTTGACTTTAGGCACTTTCGGTAAAATTTCATGAATTTTATTTTGAAATTGACATATATTATGATTTATAAATACATTTTATTTTTAAATATATATGTTATATATTCAAGTATAAAGTTTATAAAATTCTACTGAATTTCCATTCAAATATACAATTTAAATATACATATCAGGTTGGAAATCTTTCAAGCTATTTCCTGTATCCTTTTGAATGCTCCCATCTCTTTTTAATCACTTAAAGCTTAAATTATACCTTTAAGTAATGAACTTATTCTGATACCTGCAATTCTGCTGCAACAATAGGGGGTTCTTCTTTACATTTTTTTCCTTCTTTGACTTCCAGCATTGCTCATTTGTATCACTCTTCTCCACAAGTAAAAACTCTGCCTCCCTACAACTTCAGTGTATTTAGACATTATTGAAATCTGTATTGCATTATATATGTATGATTCAAAAGAGAAGTTTTGAGTGAGATGAACACAGGCAATTAAATCCTCCTTGGCTCCTCACTGCAGTGATCAAAGGGAATTTTCACGAGGAAATTTCTGAATATAAACTGAAGACTAAAGAAAGATGTTAAAAAATAACTGTGAAGAATTTTAACTAGATATAGCAAATGAAGGCATAAAGAGGATTCTTTTTCTCCTTGAAAATGTTGTGTCACTTCTAAATAATAAAGACATACCCTTTTAGAACATCTTAAGTGCACTCTGATTTGTAGAGCAAGGGGTAAAATCTTCAATCAAGTATGAGGCAGAGATACCATTTATCTCTTTTTTTTTTTTTTTCCTACAATGGAACTGTTTAAATTTGAAAGCAGCTGGACGTCAAACCATAAGTGAATAAGCCAACAGACAACAGAAAGTAACTTTCAGAGAAAGCTGAAATAAAAGGGCATCTGGGGAAAGTTCCTGACACTGAGTCAGCAACTCTAGGAAAGAGGCTGAATACAATACCACTTTGTGACTGGTAAGATCACTTCCTCATTAACAAAGAAAAAAAAAGGTAAGAAAGAAGGTAAGGAAGAAAGGAAAATGAATTGAGCATTAATTTAAGGAGTCAGAAATAGAAAAACAAACAAATCAATAACAGGAGAAGAAGAACATAACAGAGTTAAAGCCAAATTTAGTAAATTCGAAAGCAGAAAAATTGATAAAATACATAAGTAAGTTTAAGAGTTGGGTCTTTCACAAAACTAAAACATTCTGAATGTATTAGCAGCTATGAATATGATCCCGTGGTTTTGCTTATATTCTTGCCTCTGCTCTTTGCCTGGACACATAGGCATCTGCTGCAAGAGCTCCAGAATAAGCTACATTAAGCATGTTTGTTATCCAATAAAGAGGATTAACAGAGAAATTGATACAAGAAGTGGGTCCTGACATAACACATAACAAATAAGCAAATATGGACAAAAAAACTGACACATGTAATATTGGCTTGTGATCAGGCTGTAGATAGATAGTAAACAGTTACTAGAGAAATGGCAACAGACATAATGCAATGGCAAAATATTTGGTAAATATGTCACTTGCAATAATTTAAAAAACACATAATTGTATGTAATGAAACTGTAGCTCTGGGAAAAGGAACTTTTAAACAGAATGTTGTTAAATGAGCTTTTTGGTATTAGCTGCATTTGATAAGATACCTTCCAAGAGTGAGTTAAGTTCAAGGAAGAATCAGCTCATTTTCAAAATGAGATGAAAGAGAAAAGCAGTTTAGAAATTCAAGACTTGCAGGATTTGGAAATATCAGTTGTTCTCTTCTCTGACTGGTAAAAGTAAAAATGTAATCTCAGTACTTTGGGAGGCCAAGGTGAATAGATCACTTGAGGCCAGGAGTTTGAGACCAGCCTGGCCTACATGGCGAAACCCCGTCTCTACTAAAAATAAAAATAAAAATAGCCAGGCATGGTGGTGCATACTTATAATCCCAGCTACTCAGGAGGCTGAGGCAGAAGAATTGCTTGAACCTGAGAGGTGAAGATTGCAGTGAGCCAAGATTGGCCACTGGACTCCAGCCTGGGTGCAGAGTAGGGTAAGCAAGCAAGAGGAGGAATGCCCTGGCTTTAAGTTATTATTTATATAGGGATCTTGTCTATGTAAAGACTAAGCTAAGCTGTGTCCACATGTGGGTGAGCAGGCATTATGGCAAATTTATTTCTCTATTTATTTAAATTTATTTCTCTATTTATTTCTCTATTTATTTAAAATTTATTATTTAAATTTATTTCTCTATTTATTTGTGACTACATCAAATCATAAGTGTTATTATCTGAAAAACATATATTGTTATTGGTTTTGAGCGATCTGGACTTTGCTGTTGTAGGAGTGTGTTCTTGCACGTATCCTTAGGTTGTTTCTTTTGCTATAAGCATCTGTGAATATGGGTTGTGATCGGCAAGAAATGTGCTTTGCTAGTCTCAAAATGGAGTTGATTTTAAAATGGCGTTACTCTGGCTCTTGTAGGCTCCTGTTTCCCTAACACCATCAGTTTAGTTAGAGAGACAGATATTTTAGGCACAAAACTCTCCATTTCAGATGTGGACAAAGATAATAATGGAAAAAGAGTGGGAACCCAGGAGTCATGGAGAACAAAAAACAAGTGTGCTACTTCTGGGGAGGAAAACCATAACCTCTAAGTAACATTTCCTTGATCAGAGTAGGAACACTCAACAAAGTTAGCTCAGTGAGACTGCAGAATTGCTATGAACCAATGAATACTCTAAAAGGTAGTGCTTCTCATAGCTAATCTTGTCCCCATTCTGCCATTAAGTATTGGATTTGTATTGTGGGGTTTGGTGGCAAGAGTAGAAGGCTAGACAACTTGGCTTTCCCCCCGTACAATGTCTCTAGATTAAGAGCAGCCACAAATGTACTTGACTTGCTTTGGAAAATGAAAACTGAAAAATGTGAAACATACTAACTACATCTAAACAGAAGCTCTGTTTGTAATTGCGTGGTTTGATCTGTCCCTTCCCACTTATCTCCTAAGAGAATAAGCCTGTCCTGTAGAAAGTTTGCTCCTTCAGGCAAAGTTCCAGAATGAGAGGAAACATGGAGCAAAGTGGAGCAGAGCCGTAGAGCTGAGCAAACTACAGTTGCAGGAATGTAATGTGAGTGAGTAATAAATGCGTGTTGTGTTGTAAGGAACTCAGATTTTTCAGTGAATAGTGGTGCAGTAAGGCTGTCTGAGACAAGCTGCCATGGACTGATCCATAGTTAAGTAATTAGATCATAAGGGTGGACACCTCATGAATGGGATTAGTGTTCTTATAAAAGGAATTCTAGGGTTTGTTTTTCTTCTCTTTGCTCTCTGCCATATGAGGACACAGAAAAAAGTCAGCTATCTGCAAACCAGGAAGCAGTCCCTCACCAGACACCAGACCTGCCAGCATCTTGCTCTTGGACTCCCAACCTCCAGAACTGTGAGAAATAAATGTTTGTTGTTTAAGCTGCGTAGTCTATGATAATTTGTTATAGCAACCTGAACTAACTGAAATACAAGCTTACAGGAAAAATTGATTTTTCAATATAAAATTATATTCTTGAAGTAATGATTTCTGAAAAAAATTTCCAAAATGGCTATAGAGAAAGAAGAAAAAACTAAATAGGCAGATTTTTAAAGAAGATCTTGGAAAAAATGTGAAAGAATTACCTCCTAAAGACTACCAGGCCAGATGGCTTTACAAGCTAATTTATTTCAATCTTGCAAAGAAGAGATACTTCCAGGAAGATACATCCATTCTATTTGACAATTTGGTAAAACAAAAAATATCTCCAATTCATTTTGTAAAAATCAGCATTGCCATAAAAACAACATCTAACAAAAATATCACACACACACACACACACACACAAACTCATGAGAAAAAATTTCTGTTAGAGATAGAAATACTTTACTGGATTGGATGTTGTCAATTTGTTGCTACCGTTGCTTTCTTCTAGTGTAGTGGGCAGTACATTTCAAAGAATCCTCTTTCCTATAGGTTTTTAGGGCTTGATAATAAGATAAATGTGCATGTATTTTGGAAGACATAAATAGAAGCCACAATTTTCAGGAGGTCATACAACCAGTTTGCTACATTGCTTGAAGCTAAAGTTGTTGGTAAATATTTGATTCTCTGGCTGTAGCATTCTAGAATTTTACTCTCCTACATCAATTCCTGCCAAATTTTTGAAGTCCTGTTCCCTATGTTAAATATCTTATTCCTATAACATTTATGGTGGCTCTGCTTTGCTGACCAAACCAGGACTAATAAAAATGTTCATACAAGAATGGTTCTAGGGGAACTGACTTTAAGGAAAGGAGTCTGAAAGTGGTTCTAGAATCTGCTTATATTAAAAGGCTTTAGTGATTTCCCTGCCAGTAGTAAATGAGATTCTGACAGTCTCTTTAGGATTAGGAAAGACACTAAATAACAATGGTAAAACTGAGTCAGTATGAGAAGTGTCACCAAAGTATTAGTTGGGGGACCAAACTCAAGCTATAAGAGCTACAAATGGAATATCTGAAACTCAAATGTAGATATTTGATCTTGATTTAAACTGTTTCTGCCCCTTACTTTGATGCCCATGAATGACATAGCCCCCTTTTCACTACAAGCTTCCCTCCTTTATTTCTTATTCTCTAACGGTGAGTAACTTTGCCTTTGTTTATTTTTGTGTTCCTCATGCAACAGAGATTAACATAACAATTTTATTAATTTACAATGTTGTCATTGTAATTATTGGACAATTCCCTATGAAGGATGCTATAATGCAATTTTACTTAAGTACCTTCCCTATAAGGTAAAGTTGGGGGCATCACAAGATCTTTCCCAGGGTCTCCAGTTCTCTGGGTGTCGTTGTTTGGCATGTGTTTTCCAGTAAAAAAATACTGAGGTTGAGTAGGGAGGGCCACATGGTAGCATATGTGGGTCTGTGAAGAAGTATGCATGGGTATTTATTTGATAGCAAGCAAACTGCCTTGCAATTAATAAATCCTAATAGCTTCTGGCTTAGTATTAGCATCTGTTAAGCTATAGAGGAAACAGGGAATCAGCAAAGTTTAACTGTAGGTTGGGTGGAATTCTAAGCATAGACTCTGCTAAGGCAGAGTCTTGTGTTCCAAACTTGGAATGGAAACCGTGGTACCCTATAAAACCTGAAGTAATAATATGAGCAAAGACAGTGGACATCTTAGTGATTATCTCTGCACACAGACAACTCAATAATCAGATGATACCAACTCTTGCCTGGGGCCTATATGAAGTCCCCAAATCCTTGATATAAAAATGTAGGAGTGAGGTGGGGGCAGGGAAGATGCTCGGAGATTGCAAGGAGGCCCTTAGAATGAACGAAGTATACTTTTTTTTTCTTTACCAGATAAATTGTATGTGAGTTCAGAGTTAGAAATTAAGTTAATTTATAGAAATAAGAGTTGCAGCTACAGTGTCCCCCTTTATCCACAGTTTTATCAGTTTTAAATTGTAGGCCCTTCTTAGTAGTGTGATGAAATCTTGTTCTGTATCACACTGTCCTGCCTAGTACACGAATCATTCCTTTGTCCAGATTCTCCATGCTGTAGACACTACCTGCTCATTAGTCACTTTGTATCAGCCTCGGTTATCAGATAGACTATCATGATATGGCAATGCTTGTGTTCAATTCATCCATATTTGACTTCATAATGGCCCCAAAGTGTAAGAGTAGCGATACTAGCAATTTCGATATGCCAGGGGAAAGGAGTAAAGTGCCTTCTTTAAGTAAAATGTGAGGCTGTGAGTATTGATGTAGGCCTGTAGTCCCAGCTACTCAGGAGATGGAGGCAGAAGGATTGCTTGAGCCCAGGAGTTTGAGGCTACAGCGAGCTATAATTGAACCAAGGCACTCCAGTCTGGGCAACAGAATGAGAATCTGTCTCAAAAATTAAAAATAAAAATAGAAAGATGAAAGCTCTCAATATGAAAAGAAGAAACAATCGTATGCTGAGGTTGCTAAGATTTACATTAAGAATAATTCTTCTATCTGTGTCATTGTGAAGAAAAAAGTAGATTTGTGCTGGTTTTCCTGTCACACATCAAACTGCAAAAGTTATAGCTACAGTGCATATTTAGTGCTTAGATAAGATGGAAAGGCATCAAATTTGTGGATAAAAGACATTAAAAGAAACATATTCCAACTGATGGCAATCCAGTTTGGTACTGTTCGTGATTTCAAGCATCCATGGAAAGTCTTAGAACATATTCTCCCAGGATAAAGGGAGACTACTGTATTGCTGAATGTGGTCTGATAATCCTAGGGCATTTACCTACTCAGGTTCTAGCATATGTCAACTTCAGATTTGGGAGGTGGGGGAGTAAATATTTACTACTTGCATAAAATTACATATGCTGAATCCCTGTACACCTAGAGAATTCCAAATTCTCTAGGTCTAAAGCCAACTTCCAATTTATTAGACTGGTGACCTGCAAGTCTACCCCTATTATATTGCTTGTGGTCAGGGATGGGGGGGCAAGGATGAGATACAGAAATAACAATAGGAGGTCAGAGTTCACCATTACTCAGGGATGATGCTCTTCATTCATTTGAATACTCGTGACTCATGATTCCACCATCAGCTGAGAAAGCCAGGCCCAAACATCACCCTTTAATTACATGCTAGACCGTCAAACTTTTTCTCAATGACTCAAACTCTTCAGTTCCTAGTATCCAATGTAGCTATACTCCCTGTAGAAGGTATTTTCATATCATGAAGTGTAGGAAATCTTCTATTTGTTCATGTTTTTGAGTGTTTAAAATGTTGTGTTTCCCCCCCGCCCCCTTGCCCTTTTTCTGTTAATAGTGCTTTCTTTCATTGGGAGAAGTTTATGCCACTCTGTTTGATCATATGGAAAAATGAGCTTCATTTGTGAGGCCACCTCGGTTGGCTCAGGTG
>NW_012103521.1:483444-487539 GCF_000951045.1 Mandrillus leucophaeus
GAATGTGACCCAACATAGCCAAAGTCTTCCCTGGGAGGTATAGAAGTCAAAGAAGGAGAAGGAGAAGGAGAAGGAGAAGGAGAAGGAGAAGGAGGAGAAGGAGAAGGAGAAGAAGGAGGAGAAGGAGAAGGAGAAGAAGAAGGAGAAGGAGGAGGAGGAGAAGGAGAAGGAGATGGAGAAGGAAGGGGAAGGGGAAGGTGAAGGGAAAGAAGGAGGAAGAGGGGGAGGAGGAGGAAAAAGAAAGAGAAAGAAAACAAACCAACCCCCTTCCCACATTTTTTTTTTAATCTAAAATTAAAAAAACAAAAAAACAAAAAACTAAGTCTATATACCATAGAATACTATGAAGCCATAAAAAAGGATGAGTTAATGTCCTTTTGTAGGGACATGGATGAAGCTGGAAACTATCATTCTGAGCAAACTATTGCAAGGAGAGAAAATCAAACACCACATGTTCTCACTCACAGGTGGGAATTGAACAGTGAGAACACTTGGACACAGGGTGGGGAATATCACACATTGGGGCCTGTCGTGGGGTGGGGGAAGGGGGAGGGATAGCATTAGGAGATATACTTAAAGTAAATGATGAGTTAATGGATGCAGCACACCAACATGGCACATGTATACAGATGTAACAAACCTGCACATTGTGCACATGTACCCTAGAAGTTAGAATATAATTAAAAAAAAAAAAGGAGAAAGAAAGAAAGAAAAAGAAAAAACAAACAAAAAAAACCCAAAAAACTAAATCTAGGCCAGGCATGGTGGCTCATACCTGTAATCCCAGCACTTTGGGAGGCTGAGGTCGGTGGATCACTTGAGATCAGGAGTTTGAAACCAGCCTGACCCACATGGTGAAACCCTTTCTCTATTAAAAATACAAAATTAGCCGGGTGTGGTGGCACATGTCTGTAATCCCAGCTACTCAGGAGGCTGAGACAGGAGAATTGCTTGAAACCGGGAGGCAAAGGTTGCAGTGAGCTGAAATCGTGCCATTGCACTCCAGCTGGGGCAACAAGAACAAAAAATCCTTCTCAAAACAAACAAACAAATAAAAATCTAAATCTAGTTGGAATAGGATTATGCAATCGTATGTGTCTTAAAAGTCTATGCTACATATTTGAAGATTTAAAATCCACAATTAATAAGCTGGATTTAACAAGTAAAACATACATACTCTTTGGAAGCCAACATAGATAATGTAAATGAAAGTGAGCAAGTACTAGGCCACAAAGAATGTCTCAACAAATTCAACAGAATTGATATCATAAAGATTAAGTTATATGACTTAAATGTAACTATAAGTAATAAACAGTAAAATAGTTTAAAATATGCTTATAAATTAAGCAAATAATAATTGAAATTATGGTTTTTATTTTTTAGGGTAGCCTCCTCAAGCCAGAATAGGTTCAGAGAGACTCCTGAAATTATTTTAAATGAGCACTTAAAGTATTATATAACCAAAATGTTTAGGTTGCAGCTAAAGCTATACTCATAAAATAAATTATAACCTTGAAGCAAGTAGAAATTAAAATATAATGTGCTTGTTCGAATTCAAAAGCTAGAAAAAGACTGAACTCAAAGAAAGTAGAAGAAAGATATAAATTATAACACAAGAAAAGAAATTTACAGAAAATAAAAAATTACAACACCAGTAATAGTAATAGCTGTTTCTTTGAAAAGACTAACAGAGAACGTTTGGCATTTAACAGATTAAAAGAGAAATGAAGAAAAGGTTGAAACCAATCATATGGAGAAGTGCATATATCTATAAATGTAATCTAGGATTTCAAATTCAAAAGAAAATAGTATAAAAATTATTGAAGCACTTTTAAAAATTAGGTGAAATGAACACTTTAAAATAAATGAACTGCCAACATTTACTCATGTACTCGAGAAAAACTAGTTAACTTGAATAGACCAACAGAAAAACTGAATAAATAATAAAACATATTGCTAGGTACTGTGGTTCACAACTGTAATCTTGGCATATTTAGAGGCCAAGGTGGAAAGACTGCTTGAGCATGGGAGTTGAAGACCAACCTGGGCAACATGGTGAGACCCTGTCTCTACAAAAATAAATATTAAGCCAGCTGCAGTGGCTCACGCCTGTAATTCCAATACTTTGGGAGGTCGAGGCAGGCAGATTACGAGGTGAGGAGTTCGAGACCAGTCTGTCCAACATAGTGAAACTCTGTCTCTACTGAAAATACAAAAAGTTAGCCGGGTGTGGTGGTGTGTAATCCCAGCTACTCGGAAGGCTGAGGCAGGAGAATCGCGTGAACCCAGGAGGCGGAGGTTACAGTGAGCCAACATTGTGCCACTGCACTCCAGCCTGGGTGACAGAACGAGACTCCATCTCAAAATAATAAATAAATAAATAAATAGATATTAAAAAATTAACTGGGCATGGTGGCATGCACCTGTAGTCTCAGCTACCTGGGAAGCTGGGGTGGGAGGTTCACTTGAGCCTGGAAGGTTGAGGCTGCAGTGAGCTGTGATTGCAACACTGCATTCTAGTCTGGATGACAGAGCCAGATTCTGTCTCTAAAAAAAAAAAAAAAAAAGCATAAATAAAATATCTTTGTCTTACCCCTTTCCTCCTTTCCTTGATTTCTCAGGTGAGTAAGAAACAATGTCTATCTCATAAAAGGGTATTCGAGAGACTAGAAGTGTAAGCTTTGGATCTCATTTTACAATGCTAGAATAACCTTATAAGGAGAACATAAATCACTTACCAATTACATTTACGTATATAGATGAAAAACTCTATACAAATATGAAAAAAATGGGTCCATCAATTTATATAAACAAGAATAGTATCTCATAATCAAGTAGGATTTATTCCAGGGATGCAAGCATGGTTCAATAACAGAAAATCTATGAATATGAATTTTATAAAATAAATTAAATTATAAAAACTATAAGCTTGTCTTTATGGAGTAAGACATCTTTGCAATATCTGAGTTTCCTTTCTCTTCCTCAAACACACCAGTTAAATTCTTCTTTTACGGTCTATTCACTGATCCTACAATCTTTTTAAACTGACTGAAAAGACCCTTTTCACTGACCTGTACCTGGAACTTACCCGCATCTCCTAATATCTATAAGGCTAACTCCTGCAAATCCTTCATGTCCTTGCACCAATAAAATCTCAGTGAGACCTACCCTGACCACTCTATTTAAAATCTAACTCTACCCTTTTCCTGGGACCCCCCTCAAAGTCAGGGGAACATAAACACAGGGGCCTTAACTTTTCACCATGTACAAGTTCATAGATTGAAATGTATTCAATGAGCAAGTATCACTTTTGTATTCAAATTATTTTTAGAAGTATAAAAATCATGGAGCCTATAGAATCTGTATATATTGGTGAGATTGTGCAGCAAATAAAAGGCAACTCATATACTTTATACAAAACAAATATCATTAAATATTTTGGTTTTGGATTATTTAAGTAGCTATATAGACTAATGCTGAGCATAGTACCTGACACACTTAAAATGTTTTAGAGACATAGTCTGCTATTATATTAAACATTATAATAAAAAAGCAACTTAAAAACTTAGTGGTTATAATCAGTTCACAGAGGTAGGGAGTGCATTTCTCTGTCAAAAAAATGACAGCTGTGTTGGTATTTTTACTTGCCAGGGCCATTTAGGCTTTATCTTCAAAGCGCAGAAACAGCAAAATTCAATCATTTTCTGCATTGTCTTAATTGCTTTACTATCTTAATCAATTAGTTAAAAAATTGATTTGATTACTTTGGCATTTGTCAATTCAGTTAACCCATCCTCTACCTATTGAGACATCAGAGAACCTACTTTCCTTGCATCTACCTCTCAGCTCTTTATCAGTAGTATGAATAGAACAGAATATTCAGTGGATATTTTGGGCTTGTGCAGACTTTGGTTTCATAAAAATTTGGAGACCATATTTCAAACAACATTTGGCACGGAGGACATTAGAATTAAAAATTGTATTACAATGCAAAAAAAAGATCCTCACAATATACTCTACTGCACGTATAGCAATATAAGCAAATGAATTAATGTAATCTTAGGATGTGAATTGTTTTCAATTTTTTTTTTTTTT
>NW_012103521.1:487649-531211 GCF_000951045.1 Mandrillus leucophaeus
ATAATAATATAAATGTTAAATATTTTTCTGAACTCTAGTGCTACATCTTTGGAAGTTTTTACATAATATTGTTATTCTAAGGGATTTGGTTTAAGAAATAAGGTAGAAATGCTTGGTGAGTCAGATTCCTTCTCTCCTCTAGTCAAAGAGAATACTCTTTTCCTTCATGTGATCTTTTATCAAATTTTAAAAATAATAAGTATAATGTTAATTGCTTGAAAGCAGGTATCAATTTCAGAAAGTGATTTAGATAGGGGCAGGTTTTTATTTTTACAATATCTAACAGATGCCTTCTGACTGTATGACCTTGGACAATCAAAGCTTCAGTTTTTTCTTTGACAATGTTTGGTAATAACTAGACCTACATCACAGGCTTGGTGTAAGAATTAAGAAGTATATATTCATAAAATATTGAAATTATTCTGTACATTGCAAAGACACAATTAACATTTAATGAATCTTGTCAATATTATTAAATACAGTGTGGCTAGAAGCACTAGTCTACCTTAACTTGTAGTTAATTCTTCCAAGTTCTGTTTTTTTGTTTTTTTTTTTCCTTTCTGTGCTGCTGCCTCTTCCTCCCACACCAATACCATGTTAGCTATTTTGCCCAATAGTGAAACAGAAAGAACTCTGTGATCATTAGCCTAAAATATATTAGCAACTGAATTTTAAATCTCTGAAGGCTCATTGTTAAATTTTAAAAATGGATACATTTTACCTTTGGCTGGGGTTCCCAGACTCTCCTTTTGGGGTCTCTCCATTCTTCCTCTATTTATTGTTTTCAAAGTTGCCTACCACATGTGTTGAGATTCCACTCTTTCCTCCTGTTAAAAATATATAAATTTGTTAAAGGTTTACAAAATAGTATAAACGTACATGAAGTTTGAGGCCAGCAGATCTGAATTTATTTCTCCATTCTGTCATTGAACAAGTTGTCTGACTTTTTGCAATTTTTTTGAGTATCACCTCTCTCTAATCTCTAAATTAGGAAAAATCACCTCATTAATTAGTTGAGAGGATTAAGTAAGATATTATTAAGCCCCAGGTACTTAGTGGGAAGCTTAAAACAATAGTTCCTTTCTCCTACTTCTCTTCATTGGCATTGAGACATAACTTAGTATCAGTCATTATGTAGGGCATCACTCTACAAATATTTTGGGACCTATGCATATGTATTGGAATTAGGTACCAGACATAAGTGAAAACGCATGAGAGAGAAATAATTTTAGTACTTCTTGGTACTACCGTGAACTATTTCTGCCAGCATAGGGATAACTTTGCTTCCCACAGATAATCCTAATCCTGATCATGGTGGACACAGATCTCCTTATTGTCTTAAAATTTTCTCAGTTGTTATTGATAACGTTGGTACTGTATTTCAGTTTCTTTATATATCAACATTAAATATTTGCCTGTCACCAAAATGTGAAGTAAAAAGCAAAAAATTTCTATAAAAGGTTTATTTTGACTGTTTTTATTTTTTCCTGTGGTGCATCTATCAAAGAGCATTTATTTACTTATGGCAGGGGAGGGGTATCAGGGAATCAAATCTAATTTAATTTCTTAACTTTTAATTTTTCAAAGTTGGGATTGGAAGAGAGTCTGAGAAAAAGCTCTCTTGGCTGCTTTAAAAGCTAAGGATTAGTAGCAATGTTCTGACCTGAAATTTAGGTCTTGTGATTTCTTTCCAAGAGATTTTTCACTGCATGAAAAACCTGTCTGCAATGGCCTTTTTTATTTAATTCAATCTTAATTGGTTGCGAACTGTAAAAATCTAAGGGATTGTTAAAAGGCCTCAAAGTGCACAAAAGTATTTTTAAGAGTAATATTAATAATCTGGAAGTGAAAAATGTACTTTGCTAAGTTACTTAACCTTTTACCTACGTTCTAGGTTCATTTTGCATTTCTTTTAAATTTTGAATGTTTCAAGGACGGAAAATTTCATCCCTAGAGCATATGCACTGTTTAGGGGACAGTTCAGCCATTTTCAAAAGCAGGCTAAGCTTTGTGTTCAGAGATGTATATTTTAGGAATTCTCCACGTGGCTTAATTACGATCATGCCTTGATTGTCAGCAGAGGTAAGTCAGGCTTCATCTTCTAATGAGACCCCTTGGAAAAGAGTCGGCTGCTGAGGCACCAATACACCATAGGTGAGGGAGGACCAGCTTTCTAAAACGGCCTTTCATAACCTGGAGGGAATCACTGAGCGCTATCAGGCCACCGCCTGACGGAGAAGCCAATGCCCAGAGGCTTTTTCTTTCGCAAGAGATGGAAATGGCCGGCTTGTGGAGATAGGTAGGGAAAAGGGTTCTTCGGGTCACCCATTTTTTTTTTTCTAGTCCCATTACTGACTCTTAGAGAATATTCACATGGTGCCAGGTAGCACCATGCCTATTATTATTCTCACCGAGGCAAAAGTCAGGGGCGGGTAACTGGTGTCCATTCTTTCGCTTGAGTGGGTTGAGAAAGACGGGATGGCTGGAGGAATTTGTTTTGTTTTGCTTTGGAGCGGGCTTCCTCAGTTGCATCCCGCATCGGGCGGGCACAGCCCTGGGCTCTGGGAAGACGCCGCTGGGCAGCCGCAGTGGCCGTTGCATCAGTGGGTTTTGGGGCGGGGAGGTGCGGAGCTCAGCGGGCTCTCCTGGCTACCCCTCCGCGCCCCGCCGCCGCCCACAGCTTACCCTTCTCCTCTGCAGCCCGTAGGCGCCCGCAACACGGGCGGGCCGGGCACGTGGGCGCCTCCGTCACACCCTCACACATACACACACACGCGCGCGCGCACACACATACGCATGCACACGCGCACCCGCACCCGCGCGCCTGTATCCCGTGCTGTTTCCCTGGCAGACACACAGGCGCTCACGAGTCTCTCCTTGCCAGCCTGCAGGGCAGCAACCCCCAAAACCCAGCTCCTGGTCCCATCTTAGACAAGAAGCTGCTTCTCTGAAAACAGCTCCTCTTCGGCCTCCGTCACAGCCACCTGGACCCTACCCTTTCGCGACGGCTGCTGCTCCTGCCGGGACGTGGAAGCAGCAAAAGGCGCTTGGTCAAGACACACTGACGGTAATGGCAAGCGCCTACGCTAAGGGCACAACTGGGGATGAGGTGGGGCTCGCCATTAGCCACCCAGGAGCCTGGGCACCAGCACAGGGAGCGAATTGGCAGACGGATGCCGGGAAGGACTCGCTGCGTCTTGGGGTGGGAGGAGGGAGGGCAGCTCAAAAGCCCTGGGAGGGAGAAGCTGGGCTGGGCGGGCAACCTTCTAACTCTGCACCTCTGCACAATCAGGGTGGGGGCGACAGGCTGCACATGTAAGGGGAAGCACATGGGTTGAAACGTGCCGCCATCCTTCCTTCCCGTCGTGGAAATTACCCACAGCATCCCCAGAGACCTACTTGTTTCCAAGTCAAGTCGGGGTTGGTTGAAGGGTGGGGTCCAACACGGGGAAGTCCAAGAGGAAAGTTGGGAGGGTCGGGGCAGAGAGGCGCGAGGTGAATTGGAAGCTAAACCTCGTGCAGGTGGGCGATGGGGTGGGGAGAGCAGAGAGCTTTATTCCTCGTTCGCTTCCGTTCGCTTTTGCAAAGGCTGAAGGCGACTACCGAGGACAGAGTGTTTTCACGTGACCACAGTTCCCTTTTGCTTGAGGTATCCTGTGATAAATGGCCCGAAAGGGGGCCTTTCGCCGTGCGAAAGGCACGTGGCTGCTGGAGAAATCACGGCTCCTGTGTTTCTGCGCACCTGGAATTTGAGAGTGTGGCGGTGAGGGTGGTGCTGCTGGGATTGTAAGAAGATGGGAATCAGTTAGAAACCCAGATCGTTTCTACCTTTCTTTCACTAGGCTGTTCTGTGTGTGACTGGGAAGAAGACGGTATTGAGTACAGGGAAAATCTTGCACTCTAACGTAGCGCACCAGCGTGATACATAAGAATGAATCAAGACGCCCGAGGCGTTCGGGGGCCGGCATGACCCACCCAGTGGCACAGGCTGCGGGAGCGGGAATTATTTTCCCTGAGCTGAGAAGCAGCATTTGATATGCATTTGAGGAAAGCAAAGCCCCGAGGCTCGCGCTCTCCATCCTCCCGCTTTCCCTTTCCATCCTCCCGCTTTCCCTTTCCATCCTCCCGCTTTCCCTTTCCATCCTCCTCCCTAGCTGGGAAAGGCTGGAGTAAGACGGGGCGGGGTCCGGACTCCGGCGCAGTGACGTAAGCAGTGTTTGGGTGCTTATGCAAATGAGTCTGCGACCGTTTCTTCTGGTCTTGCCATTTTCCCCTCCAGATCTTAAAGGTAGACCCAATCTTAGTCTGCACCATCCTTGCAGTTCACTACTTAAGACGTATGGGAAAAATGAAGGATTTGCTTTATATGCTGCCTTTGGTCTCCTCATAGCCCATCCTGTAAAAGCTATTTTCTACCTGTCAATGCCTGATTGCTTTTCCGCGACACCAGCAACAAAGTGTTTGCTTTGAGGAATTATTCTCTGCAGACACAACCCTCATCAAGCCCCTCACCTACCCAGTCTCATTTCTGCAAGAACAGTGCTGAAATACAGACTTACTTATGTCTTAGGCACCTAGTACTGGGCTTGACTTGTACGTTCTTAATAAATGCTTAATGATGGACTAAATTTTTTTTGAACAGTGTCAGGTTTTGAAGGGAAGGCGAGGGTTAAAGAAAGACACACACACACACACACACACACACACACACAGAAAGAAGGCGGCTCAACAGCAAATTCAGGCTTTCTGTCCAGCATAAAACCTACAGAAGTGGGGGACCCGGCTAATGCCAGAGCCCGCTGCCACTTACAGGCTGGGTCAATTTAAAGGTATGGGCAGAAGGGATCTGAGCAGTATGGCTTGCTGCCCGGCGGGATATTGATAAGATGCTTCCATGAAGAGGCGGTTCTGGCCCTTGTTCCGGCGGAATGTCGTTCTGGTGTTCAGGGTGTTCCTTGGACCTTTGTCCAATAAGATATGATAGGGATGTCTCTTTAGTTGGGCCTTTGTCCCCCTTGTGGACAGTTGGTTAGACGGGATGTTTCTCACAGCTCGAACCCCTGTGAAATGTTTCGCTTTGACCAAGGTCTGCAAAACAGCAGGGAGCTTACAGCATGGTGCAGTTTGGACTAAAAAACAGTATGTATTTTTTTCTTTCATATTAAATTCAAGATATTCGACCATCAAAATCTGGTGATTTTATTTTTGTGGATTGTTGCCTTTCATTGGAATCATCAATGATCCATGTGTATTTGTTGGAGTAAAACATATCCCAACAAATTTAAAACAATTTATTAACCATTTTTCTCCAAATAAAGCTTTCTCAGTCTTTTTTTTTTTTTAAGGATGACAGGAATTAATAGGATTTTTAAAGAAAGATAATACTTTACTGTTGATAAGCTTTTTTTTTCTGATTGCACATTATATACTTGATTGAAAAATTATTTTATAATTCTAATATAGTTAACTCAAGATATAATATTTTAATGGAATAAATAAAAGCATTTTTATATGTTTCTAGGAGATAAGTAGTCTATCACTGAATAAATATGAAATAATACAGAATCTTAAAACTGGATAACAGTTATGAGAGATGGCAATAATCAGATGAGATGCCTTCCTTACCACCTACTGAAACATTTAAAATAAGTCAGACTAGTTACTAAAATCTAAAGTCCATATTCATAGTTATTACCTTACCCAGTGATCATAGTTGAAATTGTAAATATGCTTCTCCTATCATAAAATAAAATGTGTATGTGATAGGTAAGATATTTGCATCCTTTTTAACTCTGGATTATATCATCTAGGCAATTCAATCATTGACTTAGAATGGCAGACCCAAAAGAGACCTTGGTGGCTATCAAAAGCTCCTAAAAACTTTTCTTTCATTTCTCAGTGGACCTCTCAGCTTGTGGAAGAGTATGTGTTAATTCTTTATTACTACATACATATGCATGATAGGATATATTAGTATATTCCTATGCAGCTCTGCAGAGTAGATTTTGAAATGGTTTCTCAGCAGATGGTATTAATAAAAATCCACAGGCATAGTTGGATGCATGAACAACATTCAAGGTTACACAGCAGGAATCATTAGATTTATTTCCCCCTTACTTATAACACTACTCTTCTGGCAGTCTTTACTAAATAATTTTTGATATATTTATCTGCTTAAGTATTAACTTTGACCAGTAATTATCATCTCTTTTTCTGTGGACAACAAGCCCTAAAAATAAACTGGGATATAGGGCAATTTTAAATGCATAGTATCACTTGACACAGGGCAGAGTTGTAAGTTGTGTTCAGCCTTGAAGGTCACTTTATTTCCTTGTGATTAATGTGCTAAGGTATCTTTTCACATAAGATTAATTGATTTTTATTTTTAAATATTCAATGCATACTTTGGGAACTTTTTCACCTATCAGATTGGCAAAGATCAAAGAGATTATTTGTTATACAGAAGAGGGCAGAAGAAAGAGGGTACTCTCATGCATTGCTGGTGATAGTGCAAATGGACACAATTTTTATAAAGGGCTATTTGGTAATATTTATCAAAACTATAAGAGCGTCATACCTTTTGATCAAGCTATTCCAGTTCTAGAAGTTTATCCTACAGATATGGAGATGCAAGATATACAAAGTAATTTGTTGGAACATTGTAGTAGCAAATTCTCAGCGGTGATCTAAATATGTGGTGTACCTATACCAAGCAATATCATACAGAAGTTTTTCTAAATGAAGCTATTACATTGAGATCAAAAGTTTCGAAGAATTTATTTGAGTGAAAAACTAAGAGGTAGAATTATGCACATCGTAATTGTTGTGTAAAAAGAAGCAGATTGGGGGCTGGTGGGGAGAAAACACATATTAGCTTGAATATATAGAGAGTGTTTAAGTGTGTATACACACACACATATATATATGCTAGTATATACAGAAAATATTTATTGAAGATTTTGATTACTTATTGGGAGGTACAGATGGTACAGTATATTCTAGGGAGAAAGGGTAGGAAGATATATATATTTCTTTACTCTGTGCCCTTTAATATCATATTATAGTATTCTGTATTCAAAATATAAATACATAAAATATTTTAAAGTGAAGACAGAGGCAAATGAACACCTTTGGTAGAGTTTTATTCATTCATCAGATGCCATGGAATTAGTAAGGTACAAAAGTCAATGAGTATTTTGACTACTCCCTGATTTTTGTTGTTGTTTGTGAATTTACAAGAAAGTTTTCTCTTTCCAGAGTTTTAGTAATAAAATTATATTGCAGAAGCATATTTAGTACTTGATTCAATAAAGTTAGCCAATTATACCAGCAAAAAAAAAAAAAGGCATAATTTTAGGGTATTAAAAAAAGTCTTAATTTTGAGATGGGAGTTGAGTCCCATGTAGGTGGTAAGAAATAACACAGAGTTCTTGTAAGCTCTTGACAATATAACATTGTGTCATAACATTTACACAATATATATAACATTTTGCAAATATAACATTTTGTAATAACTACATGAAAACTTCCTAATCAGAATATTGACATTGATACAGTCAAGTTACAAAAGAGTTCCATCACATAAGGATTCCCTGTGTTGGCCTTTTATAACCACAACCACTTCACTCCAGTTCCCAGGCTCTCCTTAACTCCTGGCAACCTCTAATCCATTTTCTCTGCATCCTTGACAGAATTTGGTTGTCACTATATTTTGGCCATTCTGATAGGTATATAGCAACATCTCATTGTATTTTAAATTTGCATTTACCTATTGGCTAATAATATCGAGCCTCATTTCGTGTGCTTATTTGTCATTCATGTATTATATTCAATGAAATGTCTGTACCTATTTTCTTATTTTATTTATAATGGTGGGGTATTGTTTTTTTTTTTTTTTTTTCCCTCCCGAGTCTGGCTCTGTCGCCCAGCCTGCAGTGCAGTGGCCAGATCTCGGCTCACTGCAAGCTCCGCCTCCGGGGTTCACGCCATGCTCCTGCCTCAGCCTCTCCAGTAGCTGGGACTACAGGCGCCCGCCACCACGCCTGGCTAATTTTTGTATTTTTAGTAGAGACGGGGTTTCACCGTGTTACCCAGGATGGTCTCGATCTTCTGACCTCGTGATCCGCCCGCCTCAGTCTCCCAAAGTGCTGGGATTACAGGTGTGAGCGACCGCGGCTGGCAACAGTTGAGTTTTTCTTTTTTTCCCCGAGACCGAGTCTCGCTCTTGTGCCCCAGGCTGGAGTGCAATGACACGATCTCGGCTCACTGCAACCACCGCCTCACTAGTTCAAGAGATTTCCCTGCCTCTGCCTCCCTAGTAGCTGGGATTACCGGCGACTGCCACCACGCCTGGCTAATTTTTGTGTTTTTCCTAGAGACGGGGTTTTACCATGTTGGCCAGGCTGGTCTCGAACTACCGACCTCAGGTGATCCGTCCGCCTCGGCCTCCCAAAGTGCTGGGATTACAGGCGTGAGCCATGGCGCCCGGCAACGGTCGGGTTTTAAGAGTTCTTTATATATCCTAAACACCAGTCCTTTGTGACCTTCAAATATATTCTTCCATTTTTAAGCTTTTTTTTTTTTCCATCCTCTTAATAGGTTCTTTCACAGAGCAAAAGTTTCAAATTTCGAGGCCCAGCTTATCAGTTTTTGTGTTGCTGAATCCTGCTTTTGTCATGTCTGAGGGTTCTTTGGTTAACCCTAGATCTCAAAGATTTAATCTGATGATTTGTTTCTTAAAGTTTTATATTTTCCACGTAAGTTTGTGATTCATTTTGAATTAATTTTTGTATAAGGTGTGAGGTTTAGGTTCAGGGTTATACTTTTGCCTAGGGTTGTCCAATTATTTCCAGAACGATTCGTGGAAAGAGCTATTTTTTTCTCCATTGAAATTGCTTTGGGACCTTTATCAAAAATTAATTGGGCATATTGTGTGCACTTCTTTCTGGGTAGCCTCTTCTGTTACATTCATTTTTGGCTATCCTTTCACCAACCTCACATAAACTTCATTGCTGTAACTACATAATAAGTCACGAAATTGGAAAGAATCATTCCTCCCACTTCATTCTTCTGTTTAAAATTGTTGTAGCTCCTCTAATTTTTTGCCTGTTCATATAAATTTTGAAATAATCTTCTTTGTAGAAAAATGTCACTGATATTTTGATAGGAATTCTTTTAACCATATATCAATTTAGGGAAATCTGACATCTTTCCTATGTTGAGTTTTCTAACCCATGAACATGGCATGTCTTCCCATACATTTAGATCTTCTTTCATTTACTTTATCAGCACTTTGTAGTTTTCAGCAAAAAATGTACCATCCAGGTTTTGTTATATTTTTGTGTAATGATGTCAGTTTAATGATTATAAATGCTATTGCATTTTTAATTTGTGTCCACTTGTTTATTGCTAACATATGGAACTATAAATGATTTGTGTATGTTTACCTTGTATTCTGTGATTTTTTTGTACTATTATTCTAGAAGGTATTTTTGTAGGTTCATTAGAATTTGTAATATAGACAATCAGAATGTCTGCAAAAAAATTGAATACTGTATTATTAACATTCATATAACATCCTTGAAATGACCAAAAAATAAACATGGAGAACAGATTAGAGGTTGCCAGGAGTTAAGGAGAGCCTGGGGACTGGAGCAAAGTGGTTGTAGTTATAAAAGGCCAACACCAGGAATCCTTATGTGATGGAACTCTTTTGTAACTTGGCTGTTCTTCCTGATTTATGTGACTTATACATAAATTTGTAACTTGACTCTTCTCCTTTCTTGATTTATGTGACTTATACAGTTAGCTTTCTGTATCCTTAGGTTCTGCATCCACAGATTCAACCAATGCAGATGTGAATCTAATACTTGTGGGATGCAGGACACACAGATGAATGTGGGACTTGAGCATCTGAGGATTTTGGTATTTGTGGGAGGTCCTTGAACAATGCCCCTTGGACGCTAAGGGGTGACTGTATTTCCTTCTCCTTACCTTATGCCACTGCTTAGAACTTCCAATACTATGTTCAATAAGAGTGTGAGAGTAGACGTTTTTGTCTTGTTTCTTATCCTGAAGGAAAAGCATTTAGCTTTTCACTGGTAAATATAATGTTAACTGTAAAATTTTTGTAGATGCTGTTGATCAAGTTGAGGAAGTTTCCTTCTATTCCTAATTTTTGACCATAAATGGATATTGAATTTTGTCTTTTCTGGATCAATATAGTCACGTGATTTTTCCTCTAGTCTGTTATTATTGTATATTACATATTGATTTTTGAATATTGAACCAACCTTGAATACTTAGAATAAACCCTACTTGGTTATGGAATATAATTTTTTTATACATCGCTGAATTCTGTTTTCTAACACTGTGTAAAGGAATTTTGTGTCTATATTCATTAGGAATATTGATCTGTAGTTTTTTATTTTTTACTATGATCTTTGCCTGGTTTTGGTATCTGAGTAATACTGCTTTCATAAAATGAAATTCAAATTATTCTATCGTCTTCTATTGTCTAAAGAGATTGTGTAGAATCGATGTTAATTCTTCTTTAAATGTTTGGTAGAATTTTCCAGTGAGATTTCTTTTGTGACAGTTTTAAAATTATGCATCAACTTCTTTATTAGTTATATAGCTATTAAATGATCTATTTCTTATTGGCTAAGTTATGGTAGTTTGTGTTTTTTAAGGAACTGATTGGTTACACCTAAGTTACTAAATGTATGTGTGTAGAGTTTATGTTAGTATTCTCTCATGGTCATTTTGATGTCTGCAGATTTTGCAGTGATAATTCCTATTTCGCTTATGATTTCCAAGATGCCTTAAGCATGAAATTGACTATATGCATCTTTACATATGATTCACTGAATGTGGCTTGGAAAGTTAATACCTATTTTGTGGTTAAAATAAAATCACTGTGTGTATTTAAACACCTAAACCACATATCGTCTACATAGATCTAGCCACATTGTGAAGATTATTGGACAGTATTTTAAATTTCAGTAAAGTTTGTTTAATTTTAGTTAAATCCAATACATAATTAATCTTATCCATAGACAAATGTTTCAGGTATCTATTGCTACACAACAAACCATTCTACAACATAGCGTCTTAAAATAATGACTTTTAAAAATCATTCTTCTGTGAGATGGTTGGGCTCTTTTGGATGGTTCATCTGTTCTGATTGGTGTTACCTGGCAGTTCAGCTAGGGTTGGAATATCAATACCTTTTTTCCTATGTCTGGAGCTTCACCTCAGATGATGGTTGCTTGAGACTATTTCTCTCTCTCTCTCTCTCTCTCTCTCTCTCTCTCTCTCTCCCCCCCTCTTTCCATGTGGGGTTTTAGCAGGAGAAGTAGACTGTTTTATATAGTGCCTAGCTTCCAAAAGAGGGAAAGCAGAAACTGCTGAGCTTCTATAGCCTTGGAACTTGCATAGTTTCACTGCTGCTGCCTTCTGGCCAAAGCAAGCTCAAAGTTAACCCAGATTGAAAAGAAGGGAAAACAGCCTACTATAGCAAGTAACTATGAAAGATCCAATAACATTTTATAAGGATTTATGAACAAAACATATTCAGTGCCTTTAAATTATTATTTTTAGAAAACATAGTATACATTAGTTTAAATATGCCTCCTAAAGATTGGTCTAGTTCCTACTCCCTGACATCTGTAAATGTTACCTAATTTGGAAGAAAAGTCTTTGCAGATAAAGTATTTGAGATGAAGATATGATTTCAGAAGATCCAGATGGGCCCTACATGCCCTGACAAGTATCTTTATAAAAAAGATGGAGAAGGATATTAGACTGAAGTAGAAAGAAGTAGGCAATCTGACCACAGAAACAGAGAATGGAGTAATGAGGCCACAAACTGAGGAATGCCAGCAGCCACCAGAAGCTGGAGAAGGCAAGGTTCACACTCTCCCCTAGAGCCTCCCGAGAAAATACCGACCTGGTAACGCCTTGATTTTGGTTGACTGAAACTTATTTTGGATTCTTTGGTCTCTAGAAGTATGAAAGAATACATTTCTGTTGTTTGAGACATTAAATTTGAGGTAATTTGTTAAAGCAATCTTCAGGAAATGAATATAATGCCTAAGTCTGAGGTGTTCTTAATATGTTAATAAAACTTTGTTTTAAAAACTTTTTCTCTACTTCAGAAATCTTTAAAAGAATTTTGAAAGATTGTCTGTCTTTGGTTCTCAGAAGTCAACAAAAATATACTCCAATTTATGGAAATTGCTTTATGATTGTAATTAATTTTGAAATAATTACAATTTCACGGAAGGGTGCACATGGAGGTCGGTGCACGATTTACTTGACTTCCCCACCACTTTAACATCTTATATAAGACACAGTACTATATCAAAACCAGCATATTGATATGGCAGAATCCACAATATGTCTATGTTTATAGCTCTATGAAATTTTATAAAATGTGTACCTTCTTGTATCCCTTACCACAATGAAGATAGTAACCTGCCACTCTTTTATAAGCACACCCACTTACCCTCTCTGTCCCTAACTCTTCAAACCATGGATATGTTGTTCATTTCTATAATTATGTTATTTCACAAATGTTAAATAAAAATTGTTATATATGTATTTCTTTGAAATTGGCATTTTTATATTGTTTTCACTGAGTATCATTTCCTTTAGGTACATGCAAGTTGTTGCATGTATCAGTAGTTATTTTTATGCTGAGTAGTGGTTCATGGTGTGAATGTAGCACAATTTAACCATTCACCCATTAAAATGCATACTGGATAGTTTCCAGTTTTTGACTATTATGAGTAAAGCTGCTATGGACATTTGTATACAAGTTTTGTAAGTCTTTTTCTTATTTTTCTGTGATATATCCCTGAAATATAGTTGCTGGTTACTACGAGAAGTTTTTACTAGTGTTAAAAGTAACTGAGCTTTTTTTCAGAGTGACTGTACTATTTCACATTTCCACCAGCAACATGTGATTGATTTAGTTTCTACGTGTCCTCACCAATATTTGGTATTATTACTTTAAAAAACAAAGTTTAGCCATTCTGGCAGGTGTGTTATTTATAGTCCACCTTTTGGGGGAAAAAAAAATATATTTAATGAAGGACAAATTGTGACTTGGTATCGTTATTTGTAAAAAAATTTTTCCTTTCCTTTTGATTGGTTCTGTAATTTTTTATTTTATAGCTCATTGTAAAAATTTTATGTAAAGGGGATATAATTTGCAAAAAAAAATCATATTTTTCATCAACATTATTATTTCAGTATTTCATCAAATCTCTTGATGAAAATTTTTTTCTCTGTAATTATACCATAACTATAAACTAATCAGCATATGGTGACAAATTTTCTTGAGCATTACAATATGGTCCAAATTTTGATTTTATTTGGATGGTCTTTATTTTTGTCCTATATTAGAAAATAGAAAAATGAATTGCATTTGAATCTGGAAATAATTAATTCCATATTCAGATTAGTTCATATTTAAATAAAACTTTTTTTTCAGTGAAATTTTGAGTTGTCAAAGTCAGGGAGATAATTTACTGGTATTCTAGTGCTTTATTATAGAATATTAAGCTTGTGACAAATGCCAAAAATTAGCCAGTGCAGACATATCTGTTGAGTCATCCATCATTTATGTCAGATGCAGATACCTACCTGCTACTTCAAGTGTTTGCATATTTTCCCTGGAAATGTTAATTAAAATGTAATACAATTTCAAAAGAGATTGTAACAATGGCTTGGGGGGTAGAAAGTTTTGAAAGATGGAACAAGAATGGCAGAAAGTATTGAGTTAATTTTGTAGTGAATATATTATATAGCAAGACTGGTCAAGATAAAAACAAAGAAAAAGACCTATTACCAATATCAGTAATAAAAATGAGATATGATGGCAAATTCTATATATGTTTTAAAAACTGTGGAATATTATAGAACACTTTATGGCGATGAATTTGGCACTTTACGTAAAATGGACAAATCCCTCAAAAAGATGGCTTACCAAAAGTAAAACAAGAAAAGGAAAATCTTAGTAGCTGTATATCAATGAAATAAATTGAATTTTTAATTTAAAACATTTTCAGAAAGAAAACCCCAAACCTAGATGGTTTGGGTTATTGATGAGTGCTGCCAAACTTTTCAAGAAGAAACGAAACTAATTCTATACACATACTCTCAGAAAATAAAAGAGAAATCATTTTAAAGCCTTCTAAGACACCACCAAAACCAGAGAAACAAAATAAATTTATATATATATATATTTATATACCCACTTTCCCATGAATGCAGTTGAAAGAAAATCTATAACAAAATATAGCAGATTTATTTTAGTGATGTATTAAAAAGTAATTCATCATGATCAAGTGAGGTTTGTTTCATAAATGAAAGATTGTTTTAAGATACAAAAGCAACGAATATGGGATACTCCATATCAATAGATGAAGAACTCATATGGTCATCTTAATAAAGGCAAAAATAATTTGTCAAAATTTACCATAATAATTCAAAGTAACTACCACACTGAACTAGGAATATAAAGTAACGTATCTAAACTAATAAAGGGATCTATGAAAAAATTGCCCAACTAACATTGTACATAGGGGAACATTGACTACTTTTCAAGTAACACTGAGACATAAATGAAGATGTTTGCCTTTAGCATATCTAGTCAATATTTTGGTGGATGTCTTAACCAGTAAAATAAGTCAAGAGAAAGATATAAAAGTCAACAATTATACAAATGAAAATTAAATTATCATTATTGACTGATGACATGATTATGTAAGTGGAGGTCCTCCGGGATCTTAGAAAGATACAAAACTTGATTTAGCATCTTTGTGGACAGAAGCCTATATTAAAAATCAGTTATATTCCACATACTAGCAAAATACAATTGAAACCTGTAACTAAGAAACGAATTTGCAATCATACCCCAAACACACATTAATCAGAGATAAATTTAACAAAAGTTGTGCAAGACCAATACAATGAAATCTCTGAAGCACTGTTGAGATAAATTAAAGGCACGAAATAAATAAAAAGATACACCAAGTTTATAGACTGGAAAACTTAATTGGTTAGATGTCAGTGTTCCCCAAATAGATCAAGAAAATCAACGTAATTCAATTTTAAATCCTAGTAGGCTGTTTTTGTTTTGTTTTGTTTTGTTTTTGTGGTGGAAATTGTCAAGCTGATTTCAAAATTTATGTGGAAATAAAAGAACCTAGAATAGGTGAAACAATCTTGAGAAGGAACACAAAAAGCAAAATGGTTGGGGTTAAGAACCACTGAGATGGAAATTTATTATCATGGTTATAAAAATTTTGGATCTAGTTTTAAGTGCTTCAAAATGGATTTATTTTGAAAAATATATGAAGATAACTAAAGCAATACAAAAAAATGAGAGCTTGAGAAAGAGGTAAATGTAAGTTCAGAGTTAAATAATGTGAAGTTCCCAACATATTTGTGTATTTATGTTCATATACAGAGATAGATGAATGGAAACATAGCAGTAGTTTTTGATTCATAATTGGTGTGCCATTTGGGGTTTTTTGCAATCTGTAGAAACTTATGCTGGATAAGAGGCAAAAGAAAAGTAATATTGGCAGCCACAGGAGCTCAAAGAAACAATGGGGTGCTTGGCAATGAAATGGAAAAGGACAAGAATGAAAATAGTTCTCAAAACCAGGAACCAAAGTCCATGACTACGGCAGTATTTACAGCCTGGGCATAATGCCTTTGATGGAATTGGATGACATGCCTACTTTTTTAGTCTCTTTGTGCCTCTCCTCAAGACTAAAACTCAAGGGAGGTGGAAACTAAGCAGATGCTAAATTTTTTTCAAAGATAGTGGCAGTATTTTTTTTCCCTCTCTTTGCATGCCCTTTGCAGTAGGGTTTTGTTGCCCCTTCCATCAAAAAGTAAGGTTTATCTCTACTCTTGAATCAGCGTGGACTTAGGTTTGAGACTTTCTTTGGCCAATGAGGCATTAGCAAATGTGAACTAGAGAGAGGCTCCAGTAGCACTTGTGCATTGGACGCATCTTTTTTTTTTTCTTTTTTTTTTTTTTTTGGCTACGGTTGGAAATCTGAGCTACAGTATGAACAAGTTGCAGCTAGTATTTTGGAGAGATTACTTATAAGCAAACCAAAGTGCTCCATCTGATAGCTTGCCTTTTGCTAGAATGTCAGTTAGACCGTTTTAGACCACCTCCTTATAACTGACAGATCACTGCAGTGCAGGACCAAATTCAAGAACAACTGATCATGTAAACCTGGTTCACACTGCTAATCCAGAGAATCATGAGCGAATTAAACTGTTTTTCAAAGCCACTAAATAGAGAGGATATTTGATGTGCAGCAATGGATATCTGAAACAAACAAACAACAAAAAAGTTGTGTTAAGGAGAAAATTAAAACATGTAGCATTGGCTCTGGACTTAACATTGTCCTTAATATTACAGAAGCATATACAACAAATCAGTTATAGTCTTGACTATAGTTAACAAATCACTATAGTCTATAGTGTTGTGATAATCGTAGTAATAAAAGAGAGAATATATTGAGTCCTCTCAGTGTGCTAACATTGACTTTATGCACTTTTTTAGTAGATAAGTATATTATTGTTCTCATTTTATAAATGAAGAAACTGAAGCACAGTTTAGTAACTTGGCCAGGGTCATAAAACCATAAGTGACAGAGTTACAATATGCACTCAAGATAGTCTCTTTCTAAAATCTATATTTAAATAATTGGGAATAATACATGTCTTTTCACATCAACACATATCGATTCTTATAATATCACATTACAATTAAATAGGAGAGATTATATGAACACATGAAGAGCTTAAGGTCATTATCCTCTTTTACATAATAAGGTTTTTTTTTTTGTTTTTTTGTTTTTTTTAAGACAGATCTTACTGTCACCCAGGCTAGAGTGAAGTGGTGCGATCTCGGCTCACTGCAACATCCACCTCCTCGCTCAGGTGATTTTTGTGCCTCGGTCAACCAAGTAGCTGGGACTAAAGGTGCTTTTCTGTAGTTTTTGGTAGAGATGGGGTTTCACCATGTTGGCCAGGCTGGTCTCGAACTCCTGGCATCAAGTGATCTGCCCATCTCAGCCTTCCAGTGCTGGGATTATAAGTGTGAGCCACTGAGCCCAACCAAGTCATATTTACACAGTATCTATTACTTCCTACATGAAAGATGAGCATATTTTTACACTTTTATTTCTTTTTCTCCTCTCATTTCAATTTTTGCTTTTATTTTTATAATTTAATTCAGAATTGTCCCCTGCACATAATTTCTATAAAATGTAAACCATATCTCCTTGTTTAAATTAATGTTCACTTCTATTCTTTAACACGGCTCCTCTTTACTAAGATCTTTTACTTGGTTTTCTCTCTTTGGCTAAATTTTATGATTATTTAGTCTTTCCCTCCATTCCCCACTCTTTCATCCCATAGGACTCATCATTTCTCTCATGCATAGGAATATTTGCCTGTGGCTTTTATAATCGGAATACAAATTAATTGGGTATAAAATTGGAAATCACGTATTTTTCTCTTAGTTTTATTGAAATTAATGAATATTATGAGAAGTGTTTTAATTTCATGTATTAATGAATATTATGAGAAGTGTTTTAATTTCATCTTTCTAATTCTGCTTGAAATCCCTCAGAATTCTTTATCTTAGTAATTTCTCAGTGTTTATTCTTCTATATTGTTATTATTATTTGCAAATACAAGTCTTCAAGCAAAACTTCTGCTTTTCTTTTAGTATTTTGTGTTTTATTAATTGTATTATTGTGTTTGGCTATACCAATTAGAAGTTTGTTGGATTACCTTTAGCTGACTTCAGTTTCCATTAGCTTTCTTCTAAATTACTTTAAGATATTTGTACCTTTTCATTTCTTTTTTGTGAACATTCTTTACATCTGTCCTCCATGTCTCAGATATAGTTTCAGTAGTATTTATTCTAGTTTCTGTTGTTTCTTTTTCTATTTTATTTTATTTTATTTTATTTTGAGACGCAGTCCTGCTCTGTCACCCAGGCTGGAATGCAGTGGCGTGATCTCGGCAACCTCTGCCTGCAACTTCTGCCTCCCTGGTTCAAATGATTCTCCTGCCCCAGCCTCCTAAGTATCTGGGATTACAAGTGCCCGCCACCACACCCAGCTAATTTTTGTATTTTTTTAGTGGAGAGGGAGTTTCACCATATTGGCCAGTCTGGCCTCGAACTCCTGGCCTTAAGTGATCCACCCACCTAGTGCTCCCAAAGTGCTGGGTTTACAGGCATGAGCCACCACACCCGGCTTTCAGTTGCTTCTAATGTGATTTTTAGTCCCCTGATGAATTCTCCCATTTCTGGTGTTCATCCACTTACCTTTTTCTTTCAGTTAATCTTTTAGTTCACTTCCATGAAATTTATTTTAAATAAATGTTTTCTTTGTAACTCTGAAGCATATTGTTTCCCGGTGTATATTTATATTCTGTATATGTCTTTTGCTTATGTTTCTTCCTCTGTCCACTATCACCTCTATCTCTCCATTTCCATACACATATTTTTCATTATTTGAAACTACTCATTTTGAATAAGAAAAGTTCTATATTAGAATATTTTTTGACATGGAAAGTAGTGCCGTACAAATGGAGTGAACTGGGGAACTCCACATTTTTCATTTAGATTTATTCTCTGAAAGAGAGGTTGGCAAATGTTTTCAGTGAAGAGTTAGTAAACATTTTAGGCTTTACAGTCGATAACAATAACTCTGTTGTTGTAGCACAAAATCAGCCATAGCAATATGTAAATCTATGGGCAGGGATATGTGCCAATATAATCTTTTTTACAAAATACAGATGGTGCGTTGTATTTGGCCCATGAGCAATATTTTATGGGCATGGATACATGCCAATACAATCTTTTTTAACAAAATACAGATGGTGGGTTTTATTTGGCCCATGAGCAATATTTTGTTGACTCCTCCTCTATTGTACAGTTGTAGACAGGAGGCTCTTACCAAATAATGATGAGGACATGTATTACAACTCTTCCGTGCAGAGGAAGTGCAGTGAATGATAGTTTGTTCCTCTGTTGATTCTCTGTCACAAAAATGGATGCTGCTAAGTTGGCAGAGGCTGTGCTGTTACTTGATACTGATTCCACCACTGTCCATATGACTTATCAAGCACTGATACTTTATCACTCTATCTCTCTTCCTGGACAATTCTGTTCATTTCTTCTTCTATTCCCAGATGTAACAGTTATAACACATTTTTGGCAATTGCCAACCTCTCTTATGATTTTCTTTTTTGTCTATGTTTATAGACTACATTTATGGACTAAGGTTTTAGGCGGGCTTTTAGAATTTATAAAAATGGTTATCCTTCAAGAAAGTTTCTCTTAAAAATTTGAAATTGATCTGGCTTCTAAATTGTTGTCACTATACTTAGTTTTAATAAATCTGTTCAGAAACTAAATTTATTTATTTACTTTTGGCTATATGAAACCTGTGCACAAGAAGTGAATTCTTATGTTCAGTGGGTGCATGGTCTTGGAGTAAAAATACAAACAAACTGGGTGCGGTGGCTCACGCTTGTAATTGTAGCACTTTGGGAGGCTGAGGCGGGTGGATCACGAGGCCAGGAGTTCAAGACCGGCCTGGCCAAGATGGTGAAACCTCATCTTTACTAAAAATACAAAAATTAGCCGGGCATGGGGACAGGCGCCTATAATCCCAGCTATTCAGGAGACTGAGGCAGAGAATTGCTTGAACCCGGGAGGCGGAGGTTGCAGTGAGCCGAGATCGCACCACTGCAGTCCAGCCTGGGCAACAGAGTGAGATTCCATCTCAAAAAACCAAAAAAAAAAAAAAAAAAAAGAAAACATCTAATAGTGCACAATACTTGTTTAGTTATATGATCTTATTCTTTAAACCTTTCAGTTCATACATTCAACAGATGAGTTTAAACACTGATAATATGGGGGTAAGATAAACAATGTCATTCTCAAGGCAATGACTTATTTTCTCCCAGACTTACATGTTATTGTGAATACTTTAATATTAATTACAATTCTTCCCCTATCTTCCTACAGCCACCCCAGAAAGACCAAGAAGTGGGAGAGGGTAAACAAAATAGTAAGAAAAGAGAGCTTAAATAATTTTATTTATAATATCATTAAGGATTCATCATTTTTTTTTTGCTCATGTTAGAAGGGGAGCTCTTAATGCATGCAAATCCTCACTTCAACTCCCTTTTTAATAAGTATTTTATTATATAAAGTTTGGCTAGAGTTGTTATACAATATCTATAGTATATGTGTATATTCAAAGTGTTTATGATATAATATTACATTTAAAATTTGTTTACATTAGATACTGATTTTTTAAAATAGAAAATATGACCTTTAGGTAGTCTGATCAGAATTTTTAAGTGTAAACTTTGCCAAAGGATATCTTATCTAAATTGGTGAGGATTATTCACTTGGTGTGTAAAAAACATGCAGTAGTAGCCAGAGGTATTACCTTTTATTTTGATTTTTCTTTGTGTATTATTTTGTTCAAAGAATAGAAATGTATAGAAGAGATATACTATTTTCCATAATAATTTGGGGGAGATTCATGGTTAACACTATTTAAATTTTTTTCTTTTTAAAATGTTGAGTGTTTTTACTGATAGTATCTCTAAGCTTGGATATCCTCCTTACTTTTCTGTCTGTATGGAAAAAGCAAAAGGAGTAAGAAACCAAAGTTTATTGTGGGAACTGAGGTTAAGAGAGGCATAACTATCAGCTTTTACACAATTAATAAGTTGTAGTGCTAGGACACAACTCCAAATTTATCAGACTAAATCCATGCTCTTATCCATATATCACTTGCTACTATGCCAACACATTGTATCTTCAGATAATTTAATAAATGTAAATCTTTTTTCTGGATAATTCATGTCTTACAAATCACATTTTTTTATAGATCCTGTTGTTTTCTTCCAGCAAATACTGTCTAGAAATTTGTTTATTTCAGTTTTTCAATGGCTATATTTATTAATGTATTTAACTAATAATTACTGAGCTGTAGGGGAAAATAATATAAATTAAACAGATAAAATGTCAAACCTCATGAATTATTTCCATATCAAAACCTTGTTGGCCTCTGTGAAATAGTCACTGTGATCACTTCTCGGCCTTTTTGCTAAGATCAAGTGTACTATCTGTTCTTATCAGTTTAATCACTGTGGGAAGTTTTACACCTATTCTAGAGATGTGTCTATCAGTCAAAATATTTTGGGAATGCACCTCTTTCACAATTTTCTAAACAATTTTCTCTTAATCTTCACCAAATCCTAAATGAGAAGTGTTTGCTCTTAGGGTGTATATTTTAATTTTAGAAACAACTAAACATCATCCAACCTAAAGGCAACAAATTAGTTACATAGTAAGTTAAGTAATTTTTTTCCATTGGGTTACCCAACACTTTGTCTTGCTCCTTAAGATTGTAGATTGAAATATGATAGCTGTTTTCTTTGACTTTGAATGTCAATCTAATAGCAGCTCTCTTAAGAAATTATATTTTATTCCATAAATGAAGGGCAGAATTATTGGGCTACCATTTCATAAGCTTCCTGATCCAGATTTGAAGATAAGTGCTCATATTTTCTTTTTTCTTTTTTTTTTTTTTTGAGACGGAGTCTCGCTCTGTCGCCCAGGCTGGAGTGCAGTGACCGGATCTCGGCTCACTGCAAGCGCCGCCTCCCGGGTTCACGCCATTCTCCTGCCTCAGCCTCCCGAGTAGCTGGGACTACAGGCGCCCGCCACCTCGCCCTGCTAGTTTTTTGTATTTTTTAGTAGAGATGGGGTTTCACCGTGTTAGCCAGGATGGTCTTGATCTCCTGACCTCGTGATCCACCCGTCTCGGCCTCCCAAAGTGCTGGGATTACAGGCTTGAGCCACCACGCCCGGCCAAGTGCTCATATTTTCAGTCACATTTTAACAAGGTGTCGCTGATTTGTAGACATGTCTTGTATACTTACTCGGTCTGTGTCTGAATGGGGAAAAGGATAGGAGATGTAACATACAAATAAAAAAAGGAAAAAAAAAAAATCCCAAAGTGATTACAGTGTTTTTCTTGAGCTGTTAAGAGACTGATCACATATATAATGTACATTGACCATTTCTCGTCTCATTTATACTTTTCCTTATGTTTGGGTATGACCTCACTCCATTTGTGCTCAACTCTAATTTTATCCAACATTCTTGATTTTTCCTGTTGTAATAATGTTGGGTCATTTAAATTCTCCACTATAGTATTGTTATTTGATGTCCCTTTCTCTCTGTTAAATATAATATCCTTAAAAACATGCTTTGTACGTTTCATTGATTATTATATCCCATAAAGCCCCATCACAATAAATATCAAATGGGTTGGGTGCAATGGCTTATGCAATATAATCCCAGCACTTTGGGAGGCCAAGGTAGGATCCCTTAAACCCAGAAGTTCAAGACCTGCCTGGACAACATAGTGAGACTTAATCTCTACAGAAAGGAAAAACAAAATTAGCTGGGTGTGGTGGTATACACCTTTAGTCCCAGCTACTTGTGGGACTGAGGCAAGAGTATCTATGGGAGAGGTACAGGCTGCAGTGAGTCCTGATTTTGCCACAGCACTCCAGCCTGGGTGACAGAGTGGGAGCCTGTCTCCAAAAATAAAATAAAATAAACTAGGTTAAATTTTTAAGAAGAACAATTAATATCAAATGAGTGAATGACAAATATTTGAACAGAAGAGATTATATTTAAGACAAATTTACAGAGTTGGTTTGCAATTGTGTATGTAATTCTATAAGGAAAAAAATCAAGGATATATAAGAAAAGATCTGCTTTAGTCAGGGAGGAAAAAATAAAGAATTAAGAAAAAGAGTCCTAAAAGTTTAGTTACTGATGAGCAGAATATTCATTATGCATTGGAGTATATCTGAGATTTTTGCAAGAAGGAGGATGTTAGCTAAGAAAGTTGTATTTGAAGCTCATACGTGCTTTACAATTCTCATACTTATGGGAATATTAAACTCTGAAATGCTAAAGACAATTACATGTCTTATACTCTGTAGAAAGGGTTTCTATCATAAAAATAAAAAAGAATAATTCTGTATTTTAAATATTTTTCATCATTAAATATAATCACATTTCAACTTATAATTTTACAGGTACCTACAGAATACTGGACATACGGATTCAGAATCCATAAGGCTTTATCACCTTGAATCAAGGATTTATTTGATATCATCCTCAGTCTTCCTATCAAGTAACATTGTTTTGAAAAACAGAATTAACACATTTGCCATAGGGAGTTGTTTTTTTTTTTTTTGTTTGTTTGTTTGTTTGTTTTTTTAATACTTCCCATACTTTCCAATGCCTAAAAATAGCAAGGTGGTAAAAAGAGAATTAGATGATGATGTTACTGAGTCTGTCAAAGACCTTCTTTCCAATGAAGACTCAGCTGATGATGCTTTTAAGACAAGTGAACTAATTGTTGATAGCCCGGAAGGGAAAGATACAGATGTTGAAGAAGGATCTGAAGTCGAAGATGAAAGACCAGCTTGGAACAGTAAGCTACAATACATCCTGGCCCAAGTTGGATTTTCTGTAGGTTTAGGAAATGTGTGGCGATTTCCATACCTATGTCAGAAGAATGGGGGCGGTAAGTAATTTTTTTAAGTGATAAATTACTGTAGTAAATTGCAATTGGGTTTCTCAAATAGCTGGTATTATTGCTGTGTCTCATTATTTTTGAAACTTTCAATTTCATTGTAAAGCTAGAGAAACCCACTTCTTTGTGGGAAGTGAGCCCAGATATGTTTTCGGATTAGGTTTCCATAGGAGCACATGGGCTTGCTGTGAATACTCCGGGATCGCTTAAGGGTAACACATTCTCAACTTCTTTCTCTGGAAGCTTATTAAACATTTCTGAATTACTGAGTGAAACTTTTCTAACAAATATTGCATCATTTGTGCCTGTCAGTTATTCCCTTTGAAGAATAATCTAAAGCTTCTGATATATGACAATACTGGTGAAGGAAAATAGAGAATTTTCTCTCCATGATTTATTAATTCTTAATTTTAAGTTGCCTCACTCTTCAAAAAATAAAAAATGATATGTAATTTAGAATAATTATGATCTTCAAATGCTGACAAGAACATTTAAATCCCAGTAGAAGGAATGTAAACAGATAATATAATGCTAGACATTCTTCATCCTTAGGCATTTTATGTATTTCCTTTCCAGTTCCATGGTATTTTGGAACAATGTTCAGTTTCAAAGACAACTTTAAAGAAATTAGCAACCTTAATTTTGAACAAAATTATCTGCAACATCATTGCTATTCTTGCTATTAATATCTGTGTTTGTACTTATAAAGGCTTATTTAGCAAAAATTATCTTAGAAGTCTAGGGAAAAAACTTTACAAAAGAGAAAATTGTTTATGTATGATGCTAGTTCTATAGTATACCAAAATCAAACTGAATTTAATCTAACATTGGATTGAAATGTTATTATATATATATGAAATATTATTATTTATGTACATGTACATGCTGTTAAAATAAATGTGGCTGAAAACAAAATACTCCATATGTCATGCATTTCAGGACACAAAGTATATAACAAATATTTTGGTATTTGATTCTAGTTTGTGATAATTTCATTGACTGGGCAAAAATATGGTTTATTTTTAATATAGTTGTAATCTACAAACCCTGCATCAAATAAAATAATAAAACCCATGCGTATGTAAATTTTTTCCTGGCCACTGAAACATGAAACTCTAAGATGTTATGGTGACAAAATATATTTAAGATATCTTTTAGTTAATTCAAGTAGGCACAAAACAAAAGGTTTGGAAAACATAGCCCATTTGGCAAATCTGCCTTAGAGGTAAAGATCGATACATAGAGTCAGTGATGCACTGTGCATCCCTATACTGAACAGCTCCTTAGCTAGCCAGTAACCTCACACATGAATTATTTATCAAATCAGCTGTAAGCAACTATGTACTCTCCTGCCTTTTGTTTCTCACAAATCATTCCATTTGCTAAGACTAGCAGAAGATCAATTCTGGTTTTGAGACTTTTTTGCCTTGTAAATGGTATTGACCACACTGTTAAAGAGGATAGCTGATTTGGCTAAAAAGTCAGGTTGACTTCCATTTTGTACAATTTCTGTCTTGCTGGAGAGTGCTGAAAGATTTTATATGTAGTAATGGGTTCTTAGCAAAAATGGCTCCTCCTCCTTATTTCCAAATGTTAAAAAAGTCAAAATATCTTTTTAGTATTATTTATTTTTTACTAAATGGAAATATTAGAAAGCAGTACTATACATATTATAAAATACCACCTGATTTTTCATTTTAGAATGGTTGTTACAGTACCAAAGATTGCACTCAAAATTCAGTATGTCATTGAGTCTTCTAATTGTTGGACGAATATCTTCTGGCTAAACAACAAGAAGATAGTTCTCAGCCTCAGGCTATCAAAATCTTATTCATGAATCATTTAAGCACTTTCTGAGTAATAAAGAAAAAGTAATAGAGTCAATATAAGTTTAATTTCCAAATGATTTTATCCTTTTAAAGCACAATGGTTAAGCGAAGTAGGTGGTATAATATACGGACTTCCAGATCAGGTTTGGAAGTCAATTGACGGTTTGAAGCCTGGTTCTTTTTCACACTACCCATGTGACCTTTCACAGGCTACCTCATTTGTTCAGGCTTAGTTTCCATCCTGTAAAATAGGGTTAATAATTGTATCTCTCTCCAAGGATTCTTGTAAGGGATAAATTAATAGCTACATGTAATATGTTTAGAAATGTGGCTGGCAAATAGTAAATGTTCAAATATATATATTTAAAGCATAACACATTTATTTAATCGTAGTCTTACATGACATGAGAACTTTCAGAAATGAAGACCCAAAGACTCAGGGAAAACTGTTTTTATGCTTAGATTATGTGAAGAATAGGCAGCCATGTAGAAATGTACTTGGACAAAAGGGTATGATCTAATGAGAATAGACTAAAGGAAGCAAACCCAGCAAATCCTGTCTGTTCAGATTCTTCTTGGCCTCTCTGAGTAGCATTCCTTCCTCCTGGATATGAAACAAGACCTGTCTGGAATGAGGATCTTCAAGGGAAAAGGGAGAAAATGAGCTTTCTAGGTGTTGTGGCTTGCTTTGGGGAAGAGACATTCTAGTTTCTATGACCCACCTTGAGGGAAAATAAATCTTGTGTCTGTGACTTGCTTCAGGGACAAAAAAAGAGTGGGAAACAGGGGTAAATGAAAAGGCCAGGAAGCCTTGGCTTCCGAGTTCCTTCCAATTTCCTTTAGTTCAAGGTACCCAGCATGCCCAAGTGCCATGCTTAAAAGAAAAATTATTTCAATAGCTTTTGGAGTACAAGTGGATTTTTGTTACATAAATGAATTATATAGTGGTGAATTCAGAGATTTTAATGCATCCCTCACCCAAGTAGCATACACTGTACATAATATGTAGTTTTTTAACCCTATCCCCCATCTCAGTCTTCCCCTTCTGAATCTCTAAAGTCCATTACATTATACTGTATGCCTTTGCACACTTATAGCCTAACTCCCACTTATGAATGAGAACATAAAGCTTTTGGTTTTTTGCTCCTAAGTTATTTCACTTAGAATAATGGCCTCCAGCTCCATTCAAGTTAATATGAAGGGCATTAGTTTGTTCCTTTTTATGGCTGAGTAGTATTCTATATGGTGTATAATATCACCTTTTTTTATCCACTCGTTAATCGATGGACACTTAGGTTGTTTCCACATCTCTGCAATTGTGAATTGTACTGCTGTAAATATATGCATGTAAGTGTCTTTTCCTTTTTGTTTTTGACTTTTTTTTTTGACAAGGTCTCACTCTGTCACCCAGACTAGAGTGCAATGGTACGATCTCAGCTCACTGCAACCTCTCCCCCACTCCGGACTCAAGAATCAATCTTCCCACCTCAGCCTCCCAAGTAGCTGGGACTACAGGCGCATACCCCATGCCCAGCTATTTTCTTTTCTTTTGGATTTTTTTTTTTTAGTAGAGACAGGGGTCTCACCATGTTGCCCAGGTTGGTCTTGAACTCCTGAGCTCAAGCAATCTGCCAGCCTCAGCCTCCCAAAGTGCTGAGATTACAGGCATGAGCCACCATATCCAGCCTCAAGTATCTTTTTCACATAATAACTTTTTTCTTTTGGGTAGATATCTAGGAGTGGGCTTGCTGTCTTGAATGGAGATCTACTTTTAGTTCTTTAAGAGATCTTCATACTGTTTTGCATAGAAGAATTTGAGATAGAAGAAAAGTCTTAAGTATCCAACAGCACATCACACACACATAACTGGAAAAAAAAATCCCCAATGAGTTCAGTCATAATTCTTTCTCTCTCTTTTCTTACTCATTCACATGCATATAAACAAGCCATTCATAATCTAAGATTTGATGCAGGTGTTAAAATTCACTTTCAGTCTTTGGGAAAAACGTTCAGGTCAACAGTTGCTGAATGTTACTCATCATTTTAGAACTAGAATTTTGTTTTCTAAGCTCATGCATCCAATTTTTACGTTGTATATGTAGTTTTGTTAGAATCAACTAAGAATGAAAGACTGAAAATCAGTCATGGGAAGGTTCAGATTATGTAGCAACCACTATGTAGGGAAAATTCCTGTATATAATCATTATTACAGAGATATACAGATGCTGAGATAAATAATTTGAAAAAATCCATTATTTCACTGCTTCAGCTGAAGACAGTTATTCACTAAGTATTTGTATTCCACTAAATATTCCATTAAGACAATTTGAATAGCTTCAAAAATCTATTCAGTGCCATTAAACATATGATAAATATGTAGGAAATGCATAATAAAAGGCTCTTTATAGAAAATAGGAATTAGTTACCATTGATTATAAGACCTTTACATTTAACAGTATCTAGTTGGACAAAACTGCAGATTAAAAAATTGAATATAAAAAGTTTAGCTAAGAGGTTATTTAATAATAATTTGCACATGTAGCTTCTTGTAGGAATGACCTCCGCAGGCTCAGGAAGGTCCCTTGAGCTGGGTAGTTTGAGACTGCAGTGAACAGTGTTCACACCACTGTACTTCAGCCTGGATTTTGGAGACAGAGTGAGACCCTGTCTCCAAAAGAAAAGAAAGACACAAACAAATGAGTAAAGGTTTCACATTTATCTTTTTATAATTCAGTTAATAGAATCTTGTATTAACACTGTCAAACTATTTAGGTACCTTTTAAAATCACCAGTCATAGTCATACATCTTAATTTGTGATTTAACTAAAAAATACTTTTTAAAATATGGAAACTTTATTATAAGGATAATAACATACATTTTTATAATAGACATTAAATGTTTTAGTTTCTTAATGACTCACTACCTTTTCTGATAATTTTGGAAAACAAAAAACTCTTTGTATACTTCTTTTCTGTAGTATTTATGGGAAAAAAAACGACATTTGTCTCTGGTAGAAATTATTTTGCTGGTTTTTTTTTTGTTTTTTTAAAAATTTTTCAGTCTAAGCAGACATTTCTTCTTCCATGACATTATTTTATTTGGAAATAAAAGTCAACTTTAATGCCATAAAATCTCATTCACTCTAATTTTTCTGATTTAGAATGCATTATTTCAATGAGTTTGCATAAATTTTAATAAATGAGTTCATAAACATTGTGTGAATAAGATTTCTAGGAGTTTGTGAAATCTGCCCCAGAAAAGAATGAATTTTAAATAATCAATTATTTTTATGGAAAATGAAACTGTTTTACTCTTTAAATAAATTTAAACTAAAGCTATTCATTAATATTCTTAATTTTATCCTAGTTATTTTATTATCAGAAACCCTTTGTAGAAATCAAATTCAAGTTTCAGAATCTAGAAAGTGCAAAGTAATGAAATTGTGTTTTCTTCAGAGTTCTCCATAATGACACTATATAGTAATTCAAATATCTTTAATGGGATAAAGTGAATTAGTGTATTTTCTACTGTGAGTATTGAAAATATAATCTATGTTTTGTTCTTGTTTCTTTAGGTGCATATCTTTTACCATATTTAATACTACTTATGGTAATAGGCATTCCTCTTTTTTTCCTGGAACTCTCTGTGGGTCAAAGAATTCGGCGAGGCAGCATTGGTGTATGGAATTACATAAGCCCTAAACTGGGCGGGATTGGATTTGCAAGTTGTGTAGTAAGTTTCCTGGTGTTGATGTATGCTATAATCTTTATAGGGTTTGAAATGATATAATTCATTTTTAAATGAAACTTTGGAGTGTGTGTTAATAAACAACTCTTTTACCATGTTTTAGAAAACATTACTGGCATATGGACTAACTATAAATATTGCTGTAGCTCGGTGGTGTCAATGCCTGTTCTAAGTCCTGAGAAAGACATTAACTTTTTAGAAAAGATAATGTGTTCCAAATAAATAATAAAATGAAGAGGATGTTTAAATGTTAAGTAACATTTTATGCATTTGATTTCATTGTTTTAATGGAAGAGGTATGAGAGGTTTAATGGAATGTCATTTTATTTTGCAGGTGTGCTATTTTGTGGCTCTCTACTACAACGTCATCATTGGCTGGAGTTTGTTTTATTTTTCTCAGTCTTTTCAGCAACCCCTGCCTTGGGATCAGTGTCCTTTGGTGAAAAATGCTTCACACACTTGTAAGATATGTATAATACAATGTTTTGGTATTTAAGCATTATAAGAGTGGCAAAGGTACAAGCTTTCGAGATATTTTCTTTTCAAAAATAATGTAGAAACATCATTCAAAATTATCATTATAACAGACTTTGCTCACATTCAGGATTGACATACTCTTAGAGATAGACTTTTGGGACCATCTAGTTTTTCTAGCTCTTTCCTAGTTATTTTACTATGCCCTATGATATTAGGGTAAAGTATTATAAGCCTTCACTTATTAACTTTGATAATCTTTATTTTGTAGGCCCTGATTGATGCCTTACATTTTCATTAAAACTAACACAAAGGAGACAGAAATACGAATTTGAATGAAAATAGCTGCCTTTATATCTTTGGTTCGGTTGTTTCATACTTTTCCCATCATTTTTTAAATCCCATAATATAATATAAATATTATAAAGAACAGTCACCTATAGTAGTGATGTCTAGTAAACATAGATTCTAATGCACAAGTATAGTTTATATTTTTCAAGTAAACATGTTGAAAGAAAGTAAAAAGAAATAGATGAAATATTTTACTTAATCTAATATATAAAAATATTATTTCAATATATAATTACTCTAAACATTATTAATATAATAATTCACAATAATTTCCAATACTGAATCTGAAATCTAGTTCAAATTTCACATTTGTAACCCATGTCACTTTAGATTGGCCTCATTTCAAAAGCAACACTTGGCCAGCAGCTAGCATATTTGACAGTGCTTACCCAGGGAGTCAATCCCATAATTCCAGGGGTAGTAGGGGTGATAAGCCTGATTTGTTTAAATTACTTTGATAAGGGTTTGGGTGCAGTGGCTCACGCCTGTAATCCCAGCACTTTGGGAGGCCAAGGCAGGTGGAGCCCCTGAGGTCAGGAGTTTGAGAGCAATCTGGCCAATGTGGTGAAACCACATCTTTACTAAAAATACAAAAATTAGCTGGCTTTGGTGGTGGGTGTCTGTAATCCCAACTACTTGGGAGGCTGAGGCAGGAGATTCACTTGAACCTGGGAGGCAGAGGTTGCGGTGAGCGGAGATCGCGCCATTGCACTCCAGCCTGGGCAATGGAGCAAAACTCGGTCTCTAAAATAAAAATAAAATAAAATAAAATAAAAATAAATAAATAAAAATCACTTTGATAAGAAGTTCACATATTCTTACTGCAGAACTACGTAAGAAATATCTAACAGGATACATTTCTGTTGGTTGCACAGTTGAGATTTTATTGTTCATTGTGAATGTACACGCTGCTATACAATGGTAGTACTTTTCTAGGAAGCATTAAGAATTCACTTACAGGTTTATTGGACAAAAAATTGTCTCATTTTCTTTATATTCTGAAATAATTGTGTGTTACTTTTCTTTCTACAGTTGTAGAACCAGAATGTGAACAAAGTTCTGCCACCACCTATTACTGGTACAGGGAAGCACTGAATATTTCAAGTTCCATTTCTGAAAGTGGGGGCTTAAACTGGAAGATGACCATCTGCTTGTTGGCTGCCTGGGTCATGGTTTGCTTAGCTATGATCAAAGGCATTCAGTCTTCTGGAAAAGTTAGTATGTTAGAGCCCTTCTCTTTTCTGCTAATCACCATTTCTGGATTCATCCCTCTCTCAAATTCTGTTAAAATTTTCTGTGGGCAAATCACACATAACGCTTCATTCTAGGTAGTTAAAGATTAGTGAAAAGTGGCACTTTAAAAGTGTGCTTAAATTTTTAAAAAGACAAATAAAAACATAAGTGTTTTATAATGAAATCTAAGGTTAATTATAATGTTTCCTTATTTCAACAAGATCTTTAAAATGTTTGTTAATACTTAAAAGTCCTTTCTTCTTGCCATTTATTCAATTAACCCTAATGTTTCAGTTCTCTAATTACCAATTAAATTATGGAAGTTGGGAAAGTAGTAAAATGAGTAATTCATTCATTTTATTTGTTTGATATCATTTGTTTCACTCTGCTGTAGGCGTTCTAAGGAATAGTTGCATAAGACATTTTGAAATAAAGTCGTGTGGAGTGTTTCTTAAAGCTCTGAACATCATTAAGTAGTTAATAATAATTCCAACAAGGAATTCAGAGTAGTGTAAAAGACTAAATATCATTCCTTCTAAGGCAAATTGAAAATTAGAATGGTTGTGGTTTAAAAAGACATTAAGTAAATTCTACGTAGCTTATTTGTTGTTATTTTTAAAGGATGCACTAGGAAAGTAATTGCTATTCACTATTTTGCTTTCATATTACTTTTTTTCTTTTTTTTTTCATTATTACAGCCATTATTCTAAAGCTCTCTATATCTCTTGGCTGGATCATAGCAAGAATTTACTGTTGACTCTTCTCTCTGCCGTTTAACAGTACAACTGTTCCATTCTCCTTTTCAAAGTATAACTCTGATTTCAGGCTAACTTATTACCACTCATCATCACATACTAGCAGGAATGGCAATAGTATTAGTAGTAGTAGCAGTAATAGTAGAAGTAGTCATAATAATAATAATAATAGATGATAAAGATGTTTCCGACAATAATTATGGTAAGAACAATCATTGAAGCCAATATTTATTACAAATTTATTTTGCTTTGGGTACTGTGATAACTACTTTTTATGCTTTATCCCATTTAATTATAAAAACAACTCTTGAGAAGTAATTTTGATTTTCAGAACAATTTTACAGATTTAAAATAAACAGACTTGAGAAATTAGGTTGACTTATCCAAAGTTTCATGGCTACTAAGTTCTAGTATTTGGAGTCAAATGCAAGTCTGTCTAAATCTAAAGCCCGTGTTCTTTAACGCAATACTATAATGTCTCACCCTGTCCTAGTCCCAACAATTAGTGAATTCTTTCAGGGCAGAAGTCTGTCTGATTCATCTTTGCTTCCTGTTACTTTAGATTTAATTAAAATTTTTAGTGACTTTTTAACTTGTAAATTGTAGCTGATTTTACATTTACCTTCCTGCAGGAAACTCTGTATCATTTTGTCTTTTGAATTTGTGAATATACTTGATAGCACATCTAAATATCTTTAAGTCTTTGACAAATGTTATTGTATTGTATGACTAAATAACTTCAAATTGTTCAATTGTGTGTCTTCCACTACGTCAGAACCACATTCCACTCACATTATAAATGAAGGAATAGATTCTTAAATAAGACCTAACCATATTGATATGATTCCTAACATAATATCATTTGGTAGAAAGAAAACCAACTGTGGTCATCCAGAGAAGCTCGAAAACTCTTGTACTCAAGTTCTGTTACTACCACGTTTTGTTTCTGTTTCTTCTTAGTCTGTGTCGTAGCATCACTTAAAGAATTATGCATCCTTTTCTTATCACAGAATCTTGGGCTTGTTTTTCTCATGTCACATAGTATAAATTTATATAGAAAATGTAATACAGTTTATTTAGTGCATACACTCATTATTTTAATGAGAATGCTTCAGGAAAAGACTAGTATTTGGGCAATATTTGAAGAAAGAATTTAACAGGCACTGATGGGGAGAAAGCAAGCTGTAGGTAATATGAGCAAAGATGTGGAAGCCAAAATAGTCACAATTCCTCAATCTGAAACAATGAGTTAAGTATAATAAGAATGACTTCATGAGGAATTAAATGTTAAGCTTTGTGTTTACCTACTAAACAGAAAATGCCCCCAAATAAACAGTGTCACAAGTACTGAAGAGAGAAATATTGTTTAAGGCTAGGACATGGAAAAACAACTTAGAGGATTTAGCAGCTAAAAGAAGAATGAGTCAGCTGGTGATGTGCTTGGTCAAACCACATAGTCATACATGCATATACATATACCGCAAAATGCTAAGTGGAAACTGCATGAATTAAAAGAGGGGTATGATAGGGACATTGTCCTTTGGGCTAGGTAGGCACATATCAGTTGGACCACATCTGCAATACTGGATTTTACTGAAATCTTGTATTTTCCTTTTTATTATGAGAACTTTCAGCTCTGTGACTAAAGTCTTCAAATAGTTAAACAAAAGAAGAATAGGGCTGCTTTGTGTGACCATAGAAAGCAAAGCTATGATCAAATATTGGCTATTATGGAGGAGGTTGTGATGGTGGTAAGCCTTCAAAGAAAGAAAGGCCTTTCAAGAATCAAACTTGACAATAATGAAATCGGTTGCCTCAATGGTAGAGAGCTCAGCATCACTTGAGGTGGTCACACAGAAGTGGCATGTGCCCTAGTTATAGCATCTAATAAAGGGATGCCTGTCTCAAATATGGAGGATAGAAATGAGCAGCTCCAAGCTTTCTTCGAACTCTAAGGTAGTATTTTCTACTCCGACTACTTTTCTATTGTTACTATTACTATGCTAAATACTGTGCATACATTAGCTTATTTATTCTTTCTGTCAGCTAGATAATTTACGTGTTTTATCCCCATTTTACTGCAAAGTTGACAAGCTCAGGAAAAATAAATATTTGGCCAGAATTAAGCAACCAATACATGATAGACAGAGCTAAAACTAGACCATAAAATTTTCAAAAAGAATGATACATTCTGAAGGTATATTTATAATAAACATTTTCATATGTAAAACAAAGGTTTATGTTTTCGATTTTTTAAACAGTTTAGTAAAATGAAAATGTTTTATACATGTTTTATACAATCTTTTGAATGATAAAATAGTCTCTCTTACTAACATACTTGCTTCTACAGGCATAACAGTTGTCAAGGCCCGGGGAGGTCTTAAAAATCAGTCAAAGGAACATGTTTCATTGTATCATTTCCCAGTTTTAAACATGTATACTTCTTGGCCAATGAGTAAGAATGATTCACCCATTCATTATTATTTTGAGAAAATATTTATTAAGCATTTATTATGTTCTAGACACTGATCTAGTTTAGGAAATACAGTTAACAAGGTAAACAATGTGCCTGTCCTCATGGAGTTTCCATTATAGTGGCAGAGGCAGCAAACAATAAACACATTTATAAAATAACTTCAAGTTACAAAACATAAAGCATGGAAACAAGAAAGTGGTTGGTATACATATAGTCAGTAGGTTGAATTTAACTCATTTTAATAATATTATGCAACTGGCTATTTTGGTCTAATAAGATTAGAGCCATATGACCGGATGCAAATAATTTGTGTTTAAAAATGACACAGATATTTATGTAACCTGCTGACTCCTAAGACATATCTTTTTAAATCATGGAATTTAATAATGAAATATTTTGTCCTCTTACCTGCTCACAGAAGAATACAATTGATGGGTTGCCTTCTTAATATCACTTAAATGTTTGAAATACTGACTTATTTTTCTCCATTTTGTGGGCTTGAAATGTTCTTGTAACTTACTAGGAAACTGTGTTAGAGTTTTATTGAATACAGATCAGTGTTCTTAAGAATTTAAATGTTTGTTGAATTAATAAATGAAAATCGAAATATCTGGACATATAATTAGAATATAATTTTCAAAATACTGCAGAATAAAGATAAGCTTGCAATTTTAGGAATTACGTGCAGGAAGAAAAACTCAAATTCCTGTAAATCCTGTCTCAATGAACAATGTATTTGAATATCTGCTGTTTGTCAGGCACTGATGGATATGCCTATGAGGCCACAGTCTGTCCTCATGGAACCCATAATCAATGAGTGAATTGTGTACAAGAAGAAAAACTTAAATTCCTGTAAGTCTTATCTTAATGTGCAATATATTTTAGTATTATATTATTGAACAACAATAGCACAACATATTGTAATGATGATTAGAACATACTAAGTAGAGTAACAGAAGCACATAGAAAGTGTGTAATAGTGGCCAGGCGGTGGCTCACGCCTGTAATCCCAGCACTTTTGGAGGTCGAGGCAGGTGGCTTGCCTGAGCTCATGAGTTTGAGACTAGCCTGGGCAAAACAGTGAAACTCCGTCTCTACTAAAATACAAAAAATTAGCCGGGCATGGTGGCAGGTGCCTGTAATCCCAGCTACTCGGGAGGCTGAGGCAAAAGAATCACTTGAACCTGGGAAGCAGTGGTTGCAGTGAGCTGAGACTGCACCATGGCACTCCACCCTCAGCGACAGAGTGAGACTCGGTCTCCAAAAAAAAAAAGAAAGAAAGAAAAAAGAAAGTGTGTGATAGTGTAGAGTCAGCAATTGCAATTAAACTGGATTAGGAAGAAGGCTTCACAGGGGATGTAAATTTTGGAGCAGGGTTTGATGGTTGAAGAGAAGTTCAGCAGCAAGTTCACAGAGAACTGTGTGTAGGCACAGATAACAGCATGTGCAAAGCTCAACGACTGCTGAGTATTTCTGTGTGACTTTTACATACAACTTGTGCAGCTCATGGAAGATGAAGGATGATATTCAAATTGGTTGATGATATTGAAGGATTTGTGAACTCTTGTAAAATGATGGGCTGTTACCTAGCAAACAGTGTGGAACATTTGAGGATTTTAAATAGTTCAGTGACAGCACCAGATTTTTAGAAAGATCACTCTGGCAAGTGTGAAAGATGGATTTCTGGGATGCAGCGGAAAGCTAACAGAATCTGGAGGCAAGATGAGCAGGAAACTGTTTTCATACTGAAAGGTATTGTGCTATTGAGAGGGGAAGCAAAGGGACAGATGTGAGATTTCTGTGGTAGAATTAGCTGGGTGTGGTGATCAGTTGGTTTATGGGATTTGAGGAAGAGGGACATACTAAGGATAGATTAGAATATTTTAGCCTGGAATAATATGAGTACAGGAAGAATCTTTTCTTAGTACCTAATTAGAAATTATATTAAAAATATAAAGATAAAATATAAAATTAAAAAGGTATATTTTATTGGATAAAATCATAATCTAACTAGACTTTGTAATGTATAGTCTTCATTACACTTATATAAAAGTAGAATTAATAAAGCAGTACATTTGAGTTTTGTTTTAAAAGGTAAAAACAAGCTATTGTTCAAAAGTAAATCCATACTTTTGGCTAGCCTCAACATTTGTGAAGAAGAATCATAAAGGTGATAACTTTAATTCAAGTGAGATCAAGGCAACTGCCAAATTTAATGAATGCCAGAAGTAGGCAGGGAGAATGAAAAAAATCCATCTGAAAGCATTCTGATTTTTTTAAAAAATCAAAAAATTTGAGTGAAGGATTAATCAAAGGATTAAACCAATTTGAAATTATTAAAAAATTATGTTCATTACAACTAATTAAGTTAAAATATAATTTAGTTTTAAAATATTGAGTTCTAAAGTATGCTGACATTTTATCCATATTTTTTCCTTAGAGTGTGCCACGTGTTTAAATATGATTCTTAAGTGGGTAAAAGAGAGAGAGAAAGTGCCCCTTATTGTGTTGCCTTATGTTAATGTTGTTTGTAGTTATTACTGAATTCAGTATCTCTTACCTGCCCGGAGGCATCATTTGCTATGACACTTTTTCCTCCATTGTTCCCATTCTCCTTCCATTCCTTCCTTCCACAGATACATATTGTAGAGTTACTATGTCAGCAACTGTGTTAGGTGTGTGGGATTTGGTAGTAAACAGAAAAGATCTTTACCCTCACTAGCTTTTAGCCTGGTAGAAGATACAAAAAATAAACACAGAAACACATAAATAAAATGCCAAAAGTGCTAAGTACTCTAAAGAACAACAACAAACCCAGGTAATATCACTGAGGGTTGGCAGGGGCAGATGGGAAAGAGAATATGGGAAAAGGCATCACCTTATTTTGGGTGGTCAGGGAAGACCTCAGGGAGAAGACAAAGATGAGACTAAAATAGTAAGGAGGAGCAAGTCATCTGCAAATAAGGAAGAGGTGCTTCTGAAGGAAGGTGCAGCCCTGCACCCTAAGGCTGGCTGAGCTTGGTAGACTCACAGGATAGCAAGGGCCTGAGTGGCCAGAGCTCCATGGGAAGAGTGGTGGGCAGGCAGGCAGGCAGGCACTGTGGCGTAAGGCTTTGCAGGCCAGAGGGTGGAATCAGCACTTCACTCCAATGGCATTAGAAATTCCTGGAGTGTTTTAAGCAGGGAAAGACATAAACCAAGGGGCAGCCAGCAATTCAGATAGGAGAATATTATGAATGGTCCAGAACCACTTCTAGATGTTTGGCTTTACCTGTGGGATGGAGGGTGGGGCCATTTTCTGAAATAGAGATGGGTGGGAACAGCTTTGAGGGAAATTCAGAAGTTTCCCTCTGGATCTGAAACATTTTAGAGACCTACTAGGCCTCCAGAGGAAGATGTCAAGGAGGCAGTGACTGAGTAGCACACTTCCTTTTCTATTATAAATATTTGATGAACTGTTTAATGGTGAAAATTGCTGAAGCAGAAAGTAAAATCTTTACACGTTTGATTGTTTGGGTTCTGGAAGATACAGCATAGGAACAATGCTGCATTGAAAGCTTTACAGAATCACAATGAAAATTTGGTTAAAAGAAAAAGACATAGGACTTTATTTTGCTACTTAGAACAACAACAAAAAAGTAGAAATTCATTAGGTAGTTAGTGCCTGTTCATTTCTGTCTTAAATATTTCTTGTTTTATGGACTATAAGGAATCAACACTGTTGAAGCTACACCATAGCTTATGGATTTTTTCAAAGGAGATAGAATCTTTGAAATTTAAATTACATCTCAGATAGAATCTTAAGGCCAAATCACAACTCATAAACCATTCTTAAAAAATGGCTTTAGAAGTTATTAATAGTTTTATTAACCCTGTCATGAAACAGTGACTGTCAAAGTACAGAAACTAACATATAAAATCTTAACTATAAAAATATCATTGTCATTGCATCTCACTTATTTTTATTTTTCTTTCTTTGCAGATCGTATATTTTAGTTCTCTGTTTCCATATGTGGTACTTATATGCTTCCTCATCAGAGCATTCCTTTTAAATGGTTCAATTGACGGAATTCGCCACATGTTTACCCCTAAGGTATGTACCGTATTTCTATTTAAGGCTTATGATCATAAAAGCTTTATGTTTATTGTTAAAATGTTCTAAGTTATATTTAAGGAATAATTGTTCTAATATATGTACCTTAAACTTTTAAAATATAGTTTTTAACCAGTCTAGAAAAACCAGCATTTTTTTATGTATAATTATAGCCATTTATCTCCATTTTCTAGATCCCATTTTGATTTTAGAGTGAGGCTACCACTATTTCAACTTCAAAAATCCCTCTTTTATAATAAATTTATTTCTAATTTTTATACTGATTTAACTGCAATTTTTCGGTCTTCATTTACTGTTTCCCCTTTCTTCTAGTGCTTTTTAATCTTTTTGTGTTATGGACCCATTTGAAAAAGTGACGAGGATTTTCTTACCAAAAGAAAGTAGTGAACATATTAATTTGCTTAGTGTATCTGGAGGTTGACCGATCATCTAGAATTCATGGACCCTAAAATAAGATTAAGAACCCTAAAATACTCTCTCAGAGAAAATTAGTGTTTTCTTTTCTTAGTGAATTTTTTTGAGGTTTTGTAGTTTTGTATCTTCTGGAAGAATATAGTGATCAGCTTGTGAAATTCTGTAACTTCTATAGATGCATATATATTTTAGGAAAATTCTCATTAGATGCCATCAAGGGCTCAGAACTTATAATCCATCATGCAACTTAGTAGAGCCAAACTCAACACTAGGCACATTTAACCTAGTTAATTATAATTGTGGACTTAATCATAACTTCTTATATTGATTTAACAGGAAACAAATAAGTTTTTGATTGTATATGTGTGTGTGTGTGTATATATATATGTATATATAAAAAAAATTCACTGAAATGAAGGTGATCCCCATTATTAGTTTGCTAATGCTATCATAGGCAGACATAAAGATGAAACTATCTAAAGATATGATTTCAAAATTAGTTTAGAAATGAAAAGTTATCAAAAGGATGAATGTGCAGGCAGCATTGTGCTGTGAGATTTGGGCAGAAGGGATTAGCTTCTCTGGAATTCTTTGTCACTCCTGGCAGCTGCCTTGATACTGCGTAAAAGAAGCTGTGTTCTTTGTGCGTCTGGTTCTGAGTTGGTATTCATTCTGTAGTAGCAAAAATGCTGACACTGGTGTCTGGTTTTCTCAGCTACTTCAAATGTCCTGTTTAACATTTAGAGTTCTTGGAACTTCTCTGTGAACAACTAGTTAAGATTTATGAATTTCAGCCACACTATAATTTAAATCTGCTACAAATGGGCCATACTTAATGACCAAAAATACTTATATGTATAATATTGAAGAAAATGTTTTCTGAGTTCAAGACAACCAAAGTTCTGTGTGAATTTCTAGAATATATTCTCTTTCTAAACTGACAATTGCTTCTGACAAAATTCTAAACATTTGATTTAACTAGATATTTTAGAATTTAAATGCTTATACATAATAATGATATATAGTCCCAGTACTGAAAACTGCAGCATGAATTAACATTTTTTACCTAGACTGGGGATCACTATTAAAATGGTAATTTTTCTTCAGCTAACTTTTCATTGAGTGTTGATAAGCCTCTATTACATTTCTGTAGGATGTGATACTCAATATGAGAAGTAGTTGTAATTTTTTTTAAAAATTACATTGTTTGTGTAGGGGAGAAAGTATGTAAGCACATCCAATACTCCTGAAACAGTGAGTGGAGGTTTAGGTCAGAGATTAGAAGGGATGATGGCAAGGTCTTTAGTAAATAGGTCTTTTCTGCCATCTAGTGGGCAAAATAGAGATAGACAATTGAGTGTATTTTAAAAGAATATCATGTAGCAATGGCCAGTAAACAATATGCATATGTTAATTGCTCATAAATGATGAAGATAATCATGATTATGTTTAATAAGCATATTTCATAGATTTTAATAACCAAAATTAGTTGAAGCAATACATCCTATTGTTTGAGAGAATATGGATTTTGGAATCTACCTGTGTTCTTATTTCATCTCTACCTCAGAGCTGCTGTGTAACCTTAGGCAAGTTACATAACCTTCCTAAGACTCAGGTAAAAGTAGCAACAACTTCATGGGTTGTTGTGAATACTAAAAGAATTAAGCCACATAAAATGTTTTTCAGTGTGTTTGCCGCTATAGCTCGTCTATGTTATCGGTTACTGAGCATTTTTAGAGTGTGGTAGGCACCGTGGTAAGTGGTACCCTTCTTATTATTCTGATCTTTCTGTTGAAGAAGCTGAAACTCAGAGAGGACACGTCATTTGCCATTGGTTGCACTATTGTAAAATTACTAAATGGCAGAATCAGAATCTGAAACTCTCTGTAGAACTCATGTTCTTAGCCATGTTTGACATTGCTCTCAATAAAGGCAATTTGATTGTAATGGTAAAAAGAGATAAAATGCCAATTTAAACACTATTATTACTGAAATCAAACTGAACTGTTTTGATGTATTGAGGTCTGTGCCACACATGTCTGATCTGAATTGTTTCATTTAAGTTTTGATTATATACAGTGATAATTATCTAAGACATAAAGCACAACCGCATGAAATATCTGTTCAATATTTAATATCTGTTCAGTGTCAGAACTTTGGATCTGAAAGAGTATCTTATAGACAATATAGATGAATTTACTCTATTTTCAAAGAAAAATCTTTTAGTAGACTTTCAAATGAATGAAGAATACATATGTGAATATGCAAAGTACAAATAGTTCAACTCTAACAAGTTTATAATCGTTTTCTGCTTCAACCATTAGATTAACAGCAGAAAACACAAAACATGGAGTGTTAGTGAAGCAACTCTTAACTTTTATTGGTAATTGACCTGTTTTGCTATGGAAAGAAAAAAGACATAATGGGAAATTACTGAAGATAACTAATTTTTCTTCATATTCTCATTTCATATTCCCTTTCATATTCTTAAAATATTTAAAAACCACCATGTAAGTGGAAAATCCCCATGTACTTAAAATCTCCATGTAAAGGATTAATAAACTTGCTTACTCATAATTGTTTCCTAAAAATAGATGTTTATTTATGCTTAAGAATATATTATTTCCCGATTTAAATTACCTTTGGCTGCATAAATATCATTGTAATATATTGAAACAGTAAATTCTATAAAAATTAATTATTCTGAAATATTATTTTGTAGCTTATTCTATTATGTTTATTTTTAAACAGCTTGAAATAATGCTGGAGCCCAAGGTCTGGAGAGAAGCTGCTACTCAAGTATTCTTTGCCTTAGGTCTGGGATTTGGTGGTGTCATTGCCTTTTCAAGCTACAACAAGAGAGACAACAACTGCCACTTTGATGCTGTCCTGGTGTCCTTCATCAATTTTTTCACTTCTGTCCTGGCAACATTGGTGGTGTTTGCAGTTCTGGGCTTCAAAGCAAATGTCATAAATGAGAAATGCATTATACAGTATGAATATTAATTTCCATTTGCCTTTTTTCTTATTTAGTTTTTATTTTGTTATTTATAATTTTACTGATACGTGATAGCTATACATATTCATGAGATACATGTGATAGTTGGACACAAACATACAATGTATAATGGTCAAATTTGGGTAACTGGGATAGTCATCACCTCAAACATTAATCATGTCTTTGTGTGGGAACATTGCTCATTCATTAGCTTATAATGGCATAGTCATTTACAAACTATACACCAAAGAACTCTTATGTGCTCATTTGTATGTTGTTTTATTTTTCAGAAATTCAGAGATGATCATGAAATTTTTGAAAATGGGAAACATTAGTCAGGATATTATTCCCCATCATATCAACCTTTCAGCAGTTACTGCAGAAGATTATCATTTAGTTTATGACATCATTCAAAAAGTGAAAGAAGAAGAGTTTCCTGCTCTTCATCTCAATTCCTGCCAAATTGAAGAAGAGCTAAATAAAGTTAGTAAGCCATGTTTGAGCAATAAAATAATTATCATTCAGTTGAAATATGCATTATCCAGCAGACTCCCTTCAGGAAAAGGGTCTTCAAATGCCCGAGGAAGCTCTTAAAATGCCCAGAGAAGCTCCTGGGCATTGTAAGGCTTTCAGAATTTACATTCTTAATTTTAGAGAATATGTTTTCTTAAATGGTAAAGATTTGCTTTATTTAAAAAAGTTATTTCATTCATTGAGCCACAATAATTTAAAATATGAATATAAAGTGATTTTCATCATAGAATGATGATCAGTCTGAAATCTTTCTTGCTATAATATTCAATACAGAATTAGAATTATGGCTCTCATTTACATATACATCATATGATTGCTTTGATGCATGAATAATATTTAAAATAGAAATTTTAGTAGTTGCGTTCCACAAGTCATGATCAAGGGGTTTTTTTTGTTTGTTTTATTTGTTTGTTTGTTGTTTTGTTTTTTTAGCCAGAGTCTCACTCTGTCGCCCAGGCTGGAGTGCAGTGGTGCGATCTTGGCTCACTGTATCCTCTGCCTCCCAGGTTCAAGCAGTTCTCCTGGTCAGCCTCCCGGGTAGCTGGGATTACATGCATATACCACCACATCCAACTAATTTTAGTAATTTTAATAGAGATGGAAGAAGGGGGTTCACCATGTTGGCCAGGCTGGTCTCAAATTCTTGACCTCATGATCTGCCTGCCTTTGCCTCCCAAAGTGCTGGGATTACAGTTCTGAGCCACTGTGCCCGACTGATCAAGTTCTTTTTCTTAGCTATGTTGTATTAAGTAAGAAAAAGGTCAGCGTTAATAAATGTGCTTGTATTGGCTGCCACTGTCTCCTGTATGTCAAAAAGGGAAATATAATGGGAAATTAGTCACTATTTGCTTTAAGATAGTTAAATGTACTTGAGACTAACGTAAAGAATCATGTGTGGATATTATTCATTAAAAACGTAAAGCCATCATTAATAGAAAAA